>NC_089770.1:24621684-24744184 GCF_040412425.1 Macrobrachium rosenbergii | reverse complement strand
CTCTCGTTACTAAATAATAGTGAATCAATTATTAAGACACACTCTCGTTACTAAATAGTAGTGAATCAATTATCAAGTCACATTCACGTGATATATATACCGACGGTAACTATTTGAATTCAATGAAGAGAGCTCCACGGGAAGTTTAGATATATACCGACTCCGCCGTACAAATCACCATCGTGCAGGTCTTCGTACTCAGCGTTGCCATCATCTCACCTCCACCATAATGGCTGATTGGTACGTTCGCAACCCGTAGCTATTTATGAATATTATCACATCAAAGTGACATTTTATATACAAAAACATAAAGCTACAAATTTCATTTAATATCCAATTCGCTCTACCTTAGAAACAATACCGAAGGGGAATTATAATTCATAAGTAGGTACGTGTTTCAAACGTACCAATCGGCTGTTATGGTGGAAGTGGGTTGAGGCCGACGCTAAGTACAAATATCGGCACCCGACGGTGATTTGTAGGGCGGAGTCGGTATCGAATTATACCTCTTTTGACAGATTGTTGGTACCCGGATCCCGGGTTCCCGGGATCCCGGGATCCCGGACAATTTTCAAGGTTGAATAATCCCGGGATATTTTTGCAAATCCCGGGAAATCCCGGGAGAAATTTTAAGTATAAAAATAGGGACAAATTTGACTGCAGGATGGTTGTGGACTTGTTGTTCTGTTTATATTTTTATATATATACTGTAAATAGAGACAATTTCTGTCATTATCCTTATGATAATAATGATAGATGTCTAGATTATGTCACTTTTGATATTTATGTAAAATACTTTATATTTCCAGTGAACTGTATTTTCCCATCAACAGCATCTTGCTAAAATTGCTAAAATCTTGTAAAATTTAGTTGCAACGCTTTTGCAAGATAAGGCCTGTCAAATAAATCCATGGAGGGAAGATAAAGCGTCTGTTTCAGTGTTTCCAGTTTATTGCAGTAACTAAATCTATAGGGGACAGGAGTATAAAACCGTGACAAAATAATCATGTATCAGTTTGCAGATTTTTCAAGAGGAACATATTCCTTCTTTATCATGTGGAAACGTAGTATTACTGTTTACCTAATGCTTCATTTTGTATATTTGGGACGGTAATCAAGCGAAGCAGTCCCAACAGAGTGTATGCTTTGAACAAAGTTTGCAGCAGGTTTTGAACAAGAAGTGTTTGTGGTGAGTGACTGCAGCCCTTGTGGGGTACCGTCCACTGTGTCGTGTTATATAAGATCTTATTCTATGAGAAACTTCTTATTCATCCAGTTCATGTTATAAATAAAGAATGCATACGTTTAATTTTTCTTCATTTATTTTTACAACATTTTCTGTCAATAAGTACTCTTTTCATTTCACTGAGTATAAACGAAAACAAATGTATTTTTATTTATCAATGATAATGAACTATAATTTACATTTTCATTCGCACTGGAATTTGGAAGCAGAACAAAAATAAAGTAGTAAACGAAGCATATTTTAGCTCTTGTTCTTATTCCTCTTACTTTGTTGACAAACAAAGTGTATGCTGTAATTAAACATTAGGTGGAATTAATAAGAGAGTCAATCTACAGTAATATTTATGCATATCTAGTAATAATAAGCACATCAAAAACCTGAAAGGATAACAAGGTATAATGTGTAATTTTAGACTGTGTAATTTTAGACAACTGAAAATCCCGGGAATTTCCAGGATCCCGGGATTAGGACTAATTATATCCCGGAATCCAGGGACAAAGAAAAGGCTCCTAAACGACAATCCCTAGTTGGTAGGTAGCACGGTCTATGTGCTTGATAGAGCACGCGTCACTGAATTCCGAAATAGCCACCGTCGGTGGATCGAGACCATCCGGTGACTATCACGCATCAGTCAATTATAATTCCCCTTCGATATCATTTCCGAGGTGGAGCGAATTGGATACTAAATGAAATTTGTATCTTGATGCTTGCGCATATAAAACGTCACGGTGTATATACTGTGTATATATATACATTATATATATATATATATATATATATATATATATATATATATATATATATATATATATATATATATATATATATATATATATATATATATATATATATATATATATAATGTATGTGTGTAAGTGTATTTTATGTCAAAGGTGGCAAGGCTAGGTTTACTTAAATTTTAGTAAAATACATTAGGTTTCAACAGATTTATGAACAGAACTGACCCAGCCGTCTATCGTTCTACATGGCATTGCGGTTTACAAAGCTGTATCGGCCTTTACTTTAACGTAGCATACGTTGGTTCGAGTCCCACTTAACAGCTGTTAGTTTTCCATATACTCCCTGTTCGGATTTATATGTACAGGAGAAAGCGTACCCACAAATGTTTGGATTATTATTTTTAATAAAGTAATAAAATAGTTTAACCTGACCACTGAGCTGATTAACAGCTCTCATAGGGCTGGCCCGAAGGATTAAAATGCAATGGAGTACCAGAACTAAGCAATAGGCTAAACACTGGGACTAAATGATGAATGACTGATGAAATGTTAAAAATATGCAAAAAGGCATATGCTTCCACACTAAAACGCACGCGCATATTAAATACATTTACTCAAGTTTATTATGTGCAATTAAAAAAATAAATAAAACTGAGTAATAATAAAATTCTGAATGACTTAAAATTTTTTTAATTTAGGATTTTTCTTTATATATTAGTTGCCCCATGGGATTTTGTATTTTCATAAATTAATTTTTATACTTTATCAATCAATTTACATTTCACATGAATATTAAAATTAAGTCAATTGAAAATGTTGCAGATTCTGATAAAACTTCACCAATCGATCCATTTCCAAAAGTTGATAACCAATTTTGGTTGTATTTTGGGCATTCGCATAACACGCTTAACTGTTATTATCACTTTCCATTCTGAGCACTCAGGAGCTGGTTCATGTGGGCTGCTCATCAAGTGTCCATGTGTCAGACGAGTATGGCCTATTCGGAGACGTGTTAGAATTACTTGCGCAAGTCTTTCTCTTTGGTATAATGAACTTCATTTTATAACTCCAACTTATTATCTTCAGGTTCTTCATTCCATTAATTTTGCCATTTGTTTATGATGCCTGTTTTTATATGTTATATAATCGTTAACTGGGATATTTAGCTGCCTTATCAGCCTCTTCATTTCCCTTTTTCCCTTATATGGCCAGGGATCCAACATATTTCTATATTTTCCCATTATAAAACTTATGGAGTAATAACTTTATTTGTTGTACAACCTTATTTTTTGGTTTGCAACTCTGAATGGCTTCGATGGCACTTCTAGATTCGCTAAAAATTACAAAATTATTACATGAGGTTTCTTTAATTATTTTTATGGCTGATGCTATTGCGCATAACTCAGCAGTAAATATCGAGGCATTTTCATGTAGAGAGCAATGATAAATTTTGTCTTGGGATACTGTAGCATATCCCACTCCGTACTCTGATTTAGATCCATCTGTGTAGATTGCGGAATGTGGACCTTTTCGGCTTATATGCTCTATTGTATGTTGTCTATGGTGTTTTGAGGTAAAAGAGTAACTTTCTGATCAATATCTTAAGTGTGCGCAAATTCTTATTTTATTCATAGTCCAAGGAGGAGGTAATTTTACTATTGAAGGCAATTGCACATTTATATTCAACGACTCAAACAGTCTTCTAGCGTAAAGAGGGGAAAGATGGCAAATGATTATTTATAAATACATCTCTTAATTCAAATAATTTTTTGTTTGGGGAATCACTTCTCTGAATTCTCAAGGCACTCTTCATTGTTGCAAACTCTCTATGGAGAGACAGTGGTAGTTCACCACATTCAACTTGTAAAGATGAGGTTGGTGATGATCTACCAGGTCCTGAACATATTATAAGGCCTCTGATTCCAAGCCACACATTTCGCTTCCATAATCAATGATAGACAACGCTGTTGCTTTATACAGTAAAGTAAGGGTATCTCTATCAGCTTCCCAAGTAGTGTTTGATAGTTTTTTTTTAATTAGATTTAATGCTCTTTTACATTTAGATTTCATGTATGTTATGTGGGGTTTCCAATTCAAGAGAGCATCAAATACTAATCTCAAAAATTTTGCTTTTTGGCTAATTGCTATACTATGGTTTCTGATTTTTAAATCTATTTCTTCACCTTTTATCCACCTTTATTTTTATAAAATATTACTGCTTGAGTCTTTTGTAAGGATAATTTCAAGCTTACAGACAGATGAGGCACATTCATCTATTTTTATTATGGTTTTATTAATCATTCGCTCTGCATATTTTAGGCGAAATGCTGAACAATATAGGGCAAAATTATCCATATAAAAGTTACTTTTAATTCCAATACGTAGGTTATTACTGATGTCATTTTGCTGAAGTAAACAATGTGCCACTATGGACGCTTCCTTGTGGAGCACGTTTTTCAAGTGGAAATGTACTTGACAATACATCATCAATTCTCACTTGAAAAGTGCGTTTTGTCAAGTAGTTTTGAATAAACCTGGGTAAATGTCCCCGGATGCTGTGTTTATGTAACGTTTTTAATATTACACATCTGCAAGTAGCATCATATGCCTTTTCAGTATCAAAAAATCCTCTTCCTATGTGGTCTTCTCAGTTAGATAGAGTCTCAATGTAGATCTGCCACATTGTGACCCAAATTGAGTAGGAGTCAAAATTTTATTTTCTCGAATGTGCCATGTTAGTAGAGCATTTACCATCTTCTCTAGTAATTTACATAAACAACTTGTTAAAGAAACTGGTCTGTAATTATTTACACTACTGGGATCCTTTCCAGGTTTGGGGATAGGAATAATTATAGCTTTATGCCATTCATCAGGAAATAAAATTTCGAAGCCATAAGCGATTATAAAACTCTAATAAGTATGGCTTTGCCAAAGGTGCTAAGTGGCAGATCATTTTAAAACAAATATTGTCATCTCCAGGGGCAGATTTATTGCTGTTCAACAGAGCAAATTCCAACTCTTCCATATTAAATTTTCTATTATAATATGTGTCTTCTATAGTCTCAAAATTTATTGTTATTAATTCCATACTATTTTTCTTTGTGTAGAAGTGTTCATCTAAATTTCTGTCACTACTTACCTTTGCTAAGTTTTCTCCTATTATATTACTTTTTTCTCTTGGATCAAGTATATTTTAGTATGACATGTCTAGGTGGTTTAACATGGGTACCATTTATTTTCCTGAATTTGTCCCATATTCTTTGCATGGGATTATTATTAGAGATATGATACATATTTTCTCCATGAAATGATTCTTCCTTGAATTAGATCTCTTTTAAATTTTGCAGACACTTTGTTATATAGAGGTTTTAATGTAACAATTTCTAATAATAATATAGTTAGTTTTTGTAAATTTTCTTCAAATATTAGCAATGTTTTATTTTACTGAACCTTCTATTGAAATTATCTAATTGTTTACCAATTTGGTGTTTTATTTTTATCAACTGTTATTTTTTCAGACCACCATGGGAGTTTGTGTTTTGCTGGATGAGATTTTGATTTTGGTATTGCTGATCAGCAGCATTTTTAATGGAATCAACAAGAAGTCTATTTGTTTCATTATCATCTTGTACATACTCAAATGGTGGGATATTCCTAGTGTGGATTTCATATAGTTCTCAATCTGCTTTATAAATGTTATATTGAGGGACATGCTTAGCGGGAATATTTTGTAATAATGAAATTGATATTGGGAATGTTCACTGGTGTGCAAGTCATCAACTGTATTCCAATCCAGTCTGTCTACTATGCTTGTTGTACATAGAGTTAAGTCTACTGAGGAAAAAAGTTCCATATGTTTTTGAAAAATATGTGCAGATTTCGTTATCATTTATACCGCACATGTCGTTTGAATCTATGAATTCTTCTATTTTACTGTCTGCTCTATTTGAGTTTGTACAATTACAATCTAATACTGGGCTATGGGCATTAAAATCACCTACTATTAATGTAGGTTCTTGGCACTGTTAAATAATTCTGTAAGTTTATCAGTGTCGTACTTTTTATCAGGTTGGTTGTATAAATTATAAATTACATAATTATCGTTTTTATTCGTATTCTAATACTCGATATTTGCATGTCAGTAAAGTTTACAGGTACTTTGCCATAACATACTTTCTTATGTACACATATAGCAGTGCCTAAATTTCGTTCTTCCTCTCTAGATGTAGATGCTAAGGTATATTTACCTACTGTTGATATTGTTTTGTTGACATGTTGTGAACATAATATAACTGGTTCATATTCTTTTAGTAACCTTTGTATTTCTCCGACGTGTAATCTGGTCTGTAGACCGTTTAAGTTCCATTGTATAATACAGCTATTGAAAACATTATGTTATAGAGGTCGAGTTTTACTTTCCTTTTTTGTATTATCAACGTTGATTTTTTCTAATAATTTACTCAAAACATTCATTTTTTTCCTATAATATACTAAGTGTTCAGTGCACGTGCAACATTTTTCATGGGTACCAAATCCGTGGTTTCTTTTTTTCTATATTTCATAAAATTTCTTATTATGTTTGCTAAACAATCTTTCGTTATGTTTTTGTTATTATTGTACATTTCAACGAAACAATTGCTACATCCACATGTGTTATGTATATTTCTTGTTCCACTTCTTCTTGTACCAATTACTGGAGATGGAGTAATCTCTTCTCCCTTGACATAATCTATGGTATGGTTCTCTTCAATCTCTTCGATATTTTGGACATCTGCTCCCATGGGTTTTACTATTATCTCAGGAGACAAAGGTATATTCTTAGCTTGTTTTTGTTTTTGTTCCTTCTTCATGTCCTCTGTCTTTGGTTTAACTTAAGTTTCTCTATTAATAGTTGGTTTCTTAGTTTTGAGTGGTGTTCTCTCCAACGGTCTCTTTTTATATTTAATTTCAGGTCCACCACAACTTTCCTCTGCTACTTTTGAAGTAGTTAGTATCTTCTAGTGCTATTTGCATTAATACTTCAAATGAATTTGATAAAATTCATTGTACCTGTTTCCTTATTTATTACCAATTTAGTTTTCGCTTGTAAGGCATTTTCTTCTTGAGATTTTTTTCTGTGTTCCGTTACTTCCATCTGTAAGCGTTTCTGTTTCATTTTCATTTTGTTACTGAAGAATATGCATGTTTCTTAGACGGATCTTGAATTCATCTCACTTTCAGTTCCAATTTAGCTTCCTTTATAGACATCCCAGTTCTTCATTGTAAGGTTTTCAATTCTGTATTGTACTTATACAACATGCATTCTTTGACCTTGAGTGATGATGTTGCCCACAGTTTACACTCTTTGGACTACTACATTTCCATTGTGTGGCATGTTCGTCAGAACCACAATAAGCACATATACGTTCATCTCGACAGTTTTTTTTTTCGTGCGTCCATATTTATTACAATTTTGACATTGTAGTGGCTTTGGAACTTAAGGTCTCAGTTCTCTATTTTGGCCCAAATTTTTTTTTTTTTTTTTTTGTAAATCTTGACCCTCAAATTTTATTTTTGCAATTCTTAATACTTTATTATTCTGTTTACTTGGTATTATATATACCTCATAATCTTGGTCTTTGGGATACCTCATTTTAAGAGTCCAACAGCATATTCTTAACGGGTTCGTCATTATTTTCAGGAAAGTACAATAGTACCCTGAACGGTGTTCATAGTGTCATGCTTCTTTACTTTTACATTCACATTGTCAATACTTTTTATGGATAAATAGTGTTCAGATTGGTTTTTTGTTGTGGCTTCTATAGCCACGTCTTTATTTTTATTTGTCTGAACGACATTTCTGTCGTTGAGTGCCTTTCCAACTTTAGGGCTGTTTCCATGGCTAGAAACCTTGACCAACTTCCACTCCCAAAGAGGGAGTCGAAGTGAGTCAAGGTCGGGTCAAAACGATGCTTACTTTTTTTAAGTTTGCTCCATACTGAAGCATAGGGTTCCAGTGTAATTACACTAAGATTTTTTTTACATTTTTCTAAAGAGTTGTCAGAGGAGGAGGTTCCAGCGGTCGTCAACTGTGCCGATTCTCTACCATCAAAGGGCCGAAGGGTACTCAAATCTTTATTTTTACCTATTATAAAGATCTGAGAGGGAGAAAAAAATTAACATGAAAACCTTAAAAAGGTATCATCAGCTCTTCATGGAATTTATTCTTCCACCAATGGCACAAGTGAGAGCTGACTCCCAAATGTTCGCGTCCCTACCCTACCCTACCCCACAAGGGATGGCACAACATGATTAGAGTGGCTGAAGTGTAAGCCAAACATGCTTCCTAGAACAGAGTATTCCAAGAATACAATCATCCCCACCCTAATCATGTTATGGGCAAACCGGATACATTGCCGAGAGTCCTATCCCCAGAACCAGGCCCCCTGGAATCCGTGGTCCAGCCCTAAGAATAGTTCCGCCCTTGAGCTATCAATCTGATATCATTCAGGTCCGAAAATTATCGGGCAGTTGACGATCGTCCTACCACAGTTCTCACTGTTTAGCTTCAGATATAAACCCAATCCCAGATATGATATCTTTTCCTATTTATCAGGTCCTATAAATTTTACAGACCTATAAATTTTACAGAAAGTGGAAAATTCCACAAAAATCGTCCAAAGAAATATCTAATAACATATGAGACTCTTGGACTCAAACCCGGGAACAAATTCCTAGGGCTCAAGAGCCCCTCACCACGTCAAGGTGGTCCCACATTGAGGGGCACAAACGTTTGGAAATCGATAACTTTAAAACGTTGCTGTTGCCTTACATTAATTCTAATCTTAACCAGAACGAAAACGATAAAAATCCTTGGAATCCCAATAATACTGTTTATCAACGAAACTTCGTTACGATTCAAGAGGAAAGCTTTAATTGTAATACAGTTGAATAAACTCGTGCTTGCATTTACCCCCGACGACCTACATGACTCGTGGGCTTCTATAGCTTATAATTAATTACCTGCGGTAATGAGGAAACTTGACGCTCACTGAGAAACGTGAGCGACTATGAAAGAACGGCAAATAAGCCTCTGCTCTCTCTCTTCATCCTCCATCTATCTCTTTCTTTTCTTGTTTACCACCACCTCCTTCTCCTCCTCTTACTAAATGAAGTGACAGTCTTGGTGTACTTCTCGGTTGTAAAATGAGCATCATGATGTCATTCACAATCACGTGAACTCACTCCGTCGGATTCAGGTGGAAAGCAAGTGATCCACTGCCGTTGGCATCATCAACATTTCATTCGAATTATCCTCTGAGAATAAGTAGACATAATTGAAACCTTTGAAGTCAAGTTTTCCCAAGACAGCAATGAAAGATAATACAAGGCAATATAAGATCAGAAATAAATTTCTGACTCACGTGGGGATCGAACCCAGGTCTCTCAGGTGGAAAGCAAGGGGCGTTATCCACTAGGCCATACAAGTCTAAAAAGAAGTTGGAACCTGAGATCTTGAATGAAATGTTGTCTATTCGAATCATTGTTCTGAGTCGGAAGTTGGGGAAAGTGGTATGCAAGCAGTTAGCTTGCCCAGGTATTGGGGTGCATGCTCTCAGGTTCCAACTTCTTTAGACTTATATATAGTGGATATATATATATATATATATATATATATATATATATATATATATATATATATATATATATATATAATATATATATATATATATATATGTATACACACACACATACACACATATATATATATATATATATATATATATATATATATATATATATATATATATATATATATATATATATATATATATATATATATAATGACAGTATGAACGGTAGTGCATTGCCATCTTGAATCGCTGGATGTGGCGTCTTGGTTCATAAGTTTATTTACTAATTTACTTGATCAAAAAGAAGAGAGAGAATAAGAGATGCCTGGTTGCCTGGTGTAACGCTGTTATAGAAGTGTTGGAACAGAACTGCCATCTTAGCAAAGAATCACGAAAAGTAAATTCAATTAATTTCTCATCTGAATAAACGATCTCTTGGCTTCCCAACAAAAAAGTGAAAAGTGGATGTCTGTATAATGCACTGCATCCGACCTAAAGGAACAGGAAATAGCCGAACGACCCCTTATTCAACATGGTAATGATATACATAAGAAAATAAGTAGCATAGACTAGGTTTTCCACACAAATTATACTGGGATATGAAGACGCCACTATATTCCGATAAAACTATAGTGTATCAGATTTTATCACCGTCAGATATATTCTTCATTTCGGTTTCGTAGCATCATGATGAAAGTACAAAATGAGAAGCATACCTGTAAAATACAAAGGGAAAGAGAATCTCGAATGTACCTTCTTCAGCACAGTACTTTTATATTTTGTATATTTTATATATTTTGTATAATTTAGAATCATTTTAAATTTCAAGTCAGCATCCATCCGTTTACTACCAAGCAAAAACCTCGACACTGCAGCAGACACACGCTCTTCTTTCAACGCGGAAAATTACCCTCCAAATCTCACTTGATCATACAAAAGATAGCAGGATGGATTATTATAACTTACATTTTCTGGATTCCCGGTGGAGTCCCATTTCACTTTCTATAATTAGTATCATATTACGATTATCAACCCTTCTCTCGTTTTGACGATGATACATTCTTTGCCTTTATTTTTTCCCAATTATTTGTTGTTTGTTTATTTGTTTATGTTTCTCCAATCATTTCATTTACTTCATTTCTCTGATTTTTATTCAGTGGAAACTGTCTAAGTTAACAGACTCCTTAGCTTTTGCCGTGACAACTCTTGAAAATCTTGGCAAAGATGGATGAGAAACCGAGAAAGAGCTAGCTCTCTCTCTCTCTCTCTCTCACATATATAATATATATATATATATATATATATATATATATATATATATATATATATATATATATATATATATATATATATATATATATATATATATATATATATATATATATATATATATATATATATATATATATTATTGTATTGCGTATTTAAATATTCGTCTCTCCAGCCTGTTAGCTAGGAAGTCAAATTTCACGCCGGCGGGGGGAGACCCCCACTACAGGAGACAGAATGTAGTTGTCCTACCCCAATTACATACGGTATTGGGGGACAGAAAGCCGTTAGGCCACAAGGACAGGTCATGATAGTAAATGGGCCTCTAAACTGACCCTAGTTAGTTTTAACTATATGACCTATTTCCCTATGACCTTTGTGCTGGCTGTTATTTGCTCCTTTCAGATGCACCACTGTCCCATGCTCACCTGAGAGAATCAAGGGGACAATGCCATGACCTGACTCAGTCTCACACTATTCCCTGACACCGAAGTGCAAGGTTGCTTTGCTTTTAACCGCACTAAGTTTGGTGCTTTCTGTCCTCCCCCCACTGGCCACGTGTTGGAACTTCTAAAGAGCACGGCCTGAGTCTATTTTGCAAGTGAGCTCCATGCACAGATGAAATAAGGTACGCTTTGAAGTTGCAAGTAACGCCAGTGTTCTTTTCCTATTCCTGAATTTCTCTCACTTCTCAGTATTTTCACATTTTCATTCTCCTAAACAAGTCCCTCTGTTTCCCACATCCTAGCATGCACATTTTCCCTCCTGACTTGGTCCAAGCCTGAATTAAGTTTGTCCTGTGATAATAATTATAGCATTCCTACCATAGTGTTATCATGTACTAATTATTTAAAATATAATTAATATTTCCCTCCATCGTGACTAATTAATTTCATGGGAGAGAAAGCCTTTGAGTAACTAAATGGTGACCTGGAATTCTTTTCCAGAGTCCTGTTGTCTGGCTCTTTGTGTTCTGCCCCTGCCCTTGTGAAACAATTGCCTTAGAAGACTCAATTCCATCTCGCCATGTGCAAGATAATTCTACAATCGACAGTCCACAACGGCAATGTGTTAGGGCACCTCCAGCGTTAATATTGTGCTAATATAAAATAATTTTATCAGCCAGTCTTAAGAGTCTTATAAGATTCGTGTCACACTCTTTGTAGGGTTGTAGCCTACTCAGATTTCTTTATTTGCTAACTGCAATTATACATTTTTACGGTACATTGCATGTGCCTTGATTGCTGAACTGCTAGCCTGTCCATATTAATTCTAGTTGCAAAAATGTAAATATTTTAATTTAATATGACCCACTGATTTGAAAGGCGACCTTCCCATTTTCTTGGAATAGATGTACTATCAAGTAAGTCATATTATTAATTACATTTATTGCTTATGCTCTGAGATCTAGGTGTTGGCCCCTAAAGCAAAATTTCTTTCAAAATTCAATTTAACTCTTCCAGCCGGACTCAGTACATACAATACAATAAATATATATATATATATATATATATATATATATATATATATATATATATATATATATATATATATATATATATAGATAGATAGATAGATAGATTGATAGATAGATATATTTTAAGAGATATATATACATATATATATATATATATATATATATATATATATATATATATATATATATATATATATATATATATATATATATATATATATATATATATATATATATATATATATATATATATATATATTATAAATATATGTATGTATGTGTATATGTGAATTTATATAACATCACCGTGACATTTTATCTACAAACATGATGCTACAAATGTTTAAATTCAATTCGCGCTACCTCGGGAATAACACCGAAGGAGAATTATAAGTGTAAGTGATTTGGTACATATATTGTATACATAGATATGAGCGGGAATAGACTTGTACCCTAAACCTTTCTTTGTGGCCAGGTAATTATCGTTATCTCGTGCTGATACTCCGACCAGGGATCGAGTATCGGCCTGGCATCAGTATAGCTTCATTTATCTATACTTGGTTCTAGGTTTCGTAGTGAATAGCGTTTGAGAAGTTAAAGAGGGCATTGTGGATAACAAATACTAAATACATATATATATTAATTGTTTAGTAAAAAGGCTCTCGGAATCCTGTGACATTAATTTGTCCTCCTATTACCAATCTGCTTAAAGGTTTCAAATAATTTTGGCAAGGGGATGGAAAAATCCAGAAATGAATAACCAAGGTCCCTCAACACAGATTTTTTGGACCTCTTCAATTCTTTATTTCTATTTCAGTTTTATGGCGAGGAGAAAGATCATGACGCTCAAAGAGATAAACTTGGAATTATTCAATTAATTCGACGTCAGAGAGGAAGGAGCCCTGACGGATTCTTTCAAAGCTTAGCCTCTGCCGTTCCAATCCGAAAAATGATTCAAGCTCAGTTTTCCAAGATTAATTTCTTGTCTTATCTTGATCGTTCTCACAGTAATGGACATATTAGCGCTCATAACCCTTTTTTTCTGAATTGAATTAAAACTACTGGATTTTGATAGAGGAAATTAAAGATGCTGCAAAACTTATTAAAAAAATCGGTCTTCGAAGATTTAAGGGTCTCATTTTGATTTACTCAACGTCACTCAATTTGATTCATTGCAAAGTAATTCTCAGCTTGATGACACAGCGTCGGAGCAAAGCACTATAATTAATATTTTAATTTTTTTGTGGATGGGTCGAAATTTATGTAATGTTGATTAAAACTTTCGACTACATTCGACCAATAATTGAGAAGATTAATCATTAGTAAAAACAATGCCTCCATAAAACCCCGGGGGTCATAGCATTCAAGTCCTGAAAAACCCATTACCACAATGTGCACGTGTTACGTGTGTTAGCAATATCTCTCAAGAACGGATGAACATAATTTGAAGTAACTTGGAATTAGGTGGCCTGGTTAACCACTTTAATAACAAGACTACTACTGTACCGACAGAAAATTTGGGTAAGAGAGGATCAGAGTGGGTAAGTTTTCCATAGAAACAAATCGGAGGTTAGTTATTTCGAGGTTGCTAAGTGCATAGATCGGCCAAGTTTCATCAAATTCTGCTCAACTGTGCTCAAGAAAACTTGTCAACACTCAGGATGTGAGATGGGTGAATACTTATCCTTCTGATTTCAATGGCAGAATATAACAAACTAAGCACTTCATGATCAACTGAGCATCCGGTAACAGCATGTAATAAATACCTGGGTTAACCTCTTTTAAATTACGTCGTATTGGGTTGCCCGACACACTGCTAATCCCCGCCCCCTCCAAACAAGAACAAAAAGACTAAAAAACACGACTTTTGCAATGTTTTGCCTCATACGCATTCGTCTTTGGAAATACAAACAAAAACACAAAACTGCTATATACCTACACCAAAGTAAACAAGCCAATTTTCCAATTGAACACTTCCAATAGAAACCATGATGTCAGGGATATTACGCAGCAACAATTACAAAACACCTCACGGATAAAATACCAGTTTGTTTGAAAGAAAACATCCCTCTAAAGAAAAATTTTACAACAAATTCCAAAGGAACGACCTAACAGACGGTTCAATACAACACTTCATAATGAGCGGCTCTATCAATAGCTAGGTAAGTGTGCAAGTAATATATAAAATTTAATCTTTAAAACTCTTCAATAACTAATTGAAACAAACTTCATCTGCGAAGAGGGATTAAAAAAAAGGATAGATAGTCATAAAGTAACAAAATTATATAAAAAAATTACGACCATCTTAAACATTGCTATAATTTTCATTCATGGACTTTGAACATTCTGGTTTCAAATTTACATAATTTGAGCAACGGAACAATGGACGACATACATACATACATACATACATATATATATATATATATATATATATATATATATATATATATATATATATATATATATATATATATATATATATATATATATATATATATATATATATATATATATATATATATATATATATATATATATATATATATATATAAGTGCATATCTGTTTATTTGTTTGGACACTATAGGAATCCCAACTGCTTGAAAGGCCCAAACAACATTTTACATATGGCCTCTATGTCACCCCAGAAAGGTTTATAACTCAACATCAAACCCCTACCCCACGACAGACATACAAACGCAGACGAAACAAATGAAATTTCAGTTTTTACGTCACCTTTCCCTTCAGTGCTTTATGAATTAATTCTCATTTTTCATCTGATGCTGCACCTTTTCTTCCAGGCGCTGTCAGACGTATAAATCCAAATCCCCTATGACATCAATTTTTTACCAGAATTTACGTGAATTTTGATCATAATTCATGAGAATTATTAATATAATTGTTTATTACCACGATAAAATCAACATTGAAAACCTATATCGATTTAAATGAAGTTTGGAATTAATTATCGGCAACTAGAGTGATGAGGAGCAAGAGACAGAGGACTAAACGGTTGCCAGTTAACCATATATACAAGCCTTCCCTAGTCAATCTCAGCACACTATAAACTTGATTGAAGAATTGAGTAACGTCTTTCATACAATCACGAACATAGAATATGCATGAAAAAACGAAGCATCAACCTAAATTCGGTGATTCAAACACTTTCATCTCAAATGGACACCTGGCAACTACATCAACCTGTGAAGAGCAAGATTGGCAGAGTAACTACCCATCAATACGCACCTATTGTTGCATTCCCATCATTTAGGAAAATAAAATGTTCGTTTATGGTTATTTATTAAAATTATATATATTCATTTCTATCAATTATCAACGTTTACTTATTCAAAACAATAAATAACCGTTTGCCTTACATTCCTCCGCAAAGGGATGTTTTTGTTTATGATACCTTATCACGTCATACCATAGATTTGAATTGACTGTTAGGTGCTCACCAAACTTTGCTCTGTACGGTTTAATATACTTGCTGTACGAACAGGCATTGCGGTAATTTTTTGCTATCGTTCCGTGTAACCTTATACTAAATGCTACGTTCATAAATTTAATGTCATCGTAAAGTTAATGAGTTTTCATTCATTATGCTATGTTAAAAACATCTCTAAAACCAATATAAAGCATACGTATCACAAGTTAAAGTTAGCCCTATTGGAAAATATTTTGCAACTTTTTTCTTAATTCACCAAAAATCGTTAAACATATACCTAACTTTTTTCTTATTCAGCACAAAAGTAAAATAAATTGCCTTTCTTTTGATATATAATTCATTATTATTCGTGTTAGGCGTGATATGACAAAGGGCAGTGATACAAAGGCAAAATATACGAACAAGTTGTAGATTATAGGTATGTGACCCTGTTGGTTGCTATTTTTTTTTAAATCACGAAAACTAGGTACATTGAAATATCTAATTTTTATTTACACGATAAGAAAATTCAGTAATATTCGTTTCTAATAAGTCCCGCTGACTCATGAGGAGGTGAAAGACTAGCTGCTGCAGCAATTCACTTAACAAGAGGAAAAAAGCAAAAAGGCGTGAAGGAGTTATAGTCTAAATGTTTCTAATTAAAAAAGACCTATACGAGTATTCTTATACAATATTAAAAAATGAGTTTAAATCAGAACCTGAGACCTGAGAAAGAGAGAGAGGGAGAGAGTCAGTTTTTAGTTTGTTATTTGGAGTTTTTCCGGGTGGCGCTGGGTTGGTCAGCTTGTATATATTTATATATCAGAATCTAGCAATAATTTTTACCAGATATGTACATAATTTTTAATAACCACAATACCCCTCTCAATTTCTTGACTTCTTCACACTTTGGAAATGCTTGTCACTAATAAGTCTACAGCCAGTTCGAAAGAGAAATGAAGATATTCTGATTTCCGGCAAAGATCGAACATACGTCCGGGGTATCAGAATGATGTAACGATAATTATCTTCCTTTATGGTCAGAACATCTTCATTTCTCTCCTGATTTGGATCTAGAGCTTAGTAGTGACTAGCGTTTCCCGGATGAGAAGAGACTGAGAAGTTAAGGAACTGTGTTATTAAAGACTACAAAGATATAAATTAAGGAACTGGTTATTAAAAATTACATATATAATATATAAATACATATATATATAAATATATATATAAACTATATATATATATATATTATATATATATATATATATATATATATATATATATATATATATATATATATACGTATTAGTGTGTATACGTATGTGTTTGCATGCTTGTGAAATTACATATCGTGAATAAAATATTGGAGAAATTTTCATCTATGTTAAAAAGAACTTCGAAATTTTCTTCCGACTTGAAACTCATAGGTAAAACGTAGAATAGAAATTCCTTTTCAGCCCGATTAAATAATGCCAAAAGAAAGGTCATGAGTTGTGACCTGGAGCCAAAGTTCGCATTTCCGGGGCAGAAAGACTTCATTTTCTGGAGCACCGTCAAATCCCCCTGAGGGAAAACGACCGAACAAGAGCCCAATTTCAAAAACCAGAGCGTTTAGGATCTTTATAACGATGTTTCAGGTATAATCTTCCATTTCAATAAAAGTAAAATGTACCTTTTATTCTTCAGGTACCTTTGGGAAAAGACAACAGCTACATTCACTTCGTGGAAATTACTCTTTACAGTTGGTTTTCTATTTACAAACTCATGTTGCCAAGACCTATAATAACTGAATTCGTTTACGCGACTGCCATTCATGAGGCTTGCGGTTCGATTCCCACTTGCAGCTCATCCAGTCTACCAAGGGCTTAGGAACTGGAATTAGAATATAAAATTTAGGCCAAAGGTCAAATGCTGAGACCTATCAGGTAATTCAGTGTTAAAAGGGAAATTGAGAGTAAAAAGGTTTTAATGGTGTAACAGGCGGAAAACCGCAGTTGCATTATGACACTTGTTAAGAGAGGGTGGAAAGTAAGATGAAAGAAAAACAATGTGAACGGAGATATAGGGGTTACAGCTAGGGGCCAAATGGACACTGCAAATAACCTTACGTAACGCCTGCAGTGCACCGCATGAGGTACACTAACGGCAATAGGCCCCTGTGGTGACCCGGGGCTTATGTGGTCACAATCAATGACAGAGGAGGAAGGAGTGGGCCACTTCACTACACAATTCCGCGGCCTAGTTTGAAATTCTCTCGGCTTGTCCCTATCACCATTCCATGGTATGAGACGGACTTTAACTGGAGGTGAATTTTTAGACTTTGTAAAGCAAGAAAATAAAAATATAAAAATACCAAGCTAGTGAAGTTTTTTTTTGGGTACAATGTCAAGACGGTTGCTACCTAATTAGGGAAATATAGGGGGACTACCACTGCTTTAAAAAAAAAAAAAGTGGAAAAATAAACGCCTTCTGAAATCTGTCATAACTGAGTACAAACGATTTGGCTGTTTTCGAGACTTAATACTGGACAGTGTCAGAATCAAACACAAAATACATAGCGCCCCAGACGCAATAATATCCAGTTTCGGTTCACTACTAAAATTGATGTTATCAAGTAAATCACAGTACAAGTAAATCACAGAAATCTGTTATTCCATGTAAAAACAAAAATTTTTATTTCTGTACACTTAATTCTTTTTCTTAACCAATGATAATGCCTCAGGTGATGCACAAATCCCTGATGTGAAAGGTAAAAAACAATAATCAACAAACTCTTTGGCAACTACAGACATGTTCTTTTTAATAACGATGGTGATGATTATATCTGATGGAGAACGATCGTGGATAATTATTTCAACAAGCATACATTTACACAATAAATCGTGAACCTTAATCGAATATATTTAAACTTACATATATTTATATATATATATATATATATATATATATATATATATATATATATATATATATATATATATATATATATATAAATTTATATAATATAAATGTGTATATATATACACAAGATGATGATGATTATAATCATTTTAGCACGTGATTCATTTATGAGACATTACCACAGGTGAAAAATAAGAGATAGGGTGTAGGTCCTGACTGGTTTCGACTTTATTTCCAATCCACTGACGAAGGACTGATATATAGTACTTGAAATCACAAATATATATACTACAGAGACAGTACTGACTAACATACACAATCGTTTGAGACCACAGATCCACCCACAGGCGGCTGTCAAGATAGGAGTGGCCTTCAAAACTCATCTGGCTAAAAATCACAATATACTCTCTCAAGGGACAATACCGATAAACGTACAGATCCACACCTGACAGGTATCAGGGAGGCGGGGTTGGAAATCTAACTAGCACTGCTGTCCCCGTACTGTGTTTGCAGATATGATAACCCTACCTTAAAGTTTAAACATTTTACAAATTTATTTTGATATTAAAGGATCAAGTTTATACATCCCTTGACAGATATTCATATTATGGCTGTAATTTTCTTTTACAAAGCAAGATTCAATGATGTTCCTTTCTAGTGCGTTATTAGAATACACAATCCTTTTTGCCCCTTCCCAGTTGATAGCATGATTGTTCTCACTTACATGTACAAAAATACCACTGTTCCCCTGTGCATATCTCACATTTTGTATGCTGTTCTATTCCCTTTTCCCGTGCTCTACCCGTTTGGCCAATATAAAAAAAATATAAAAGTTCTCAAAAGACTTACATGGAATTTTATATACACATCCTTTAGTATTGTCGGGAGAGTTCTTGATAAGTACATGCTTCATTGTTCTTAAATGCGACATTAACACCAAAATTCTAAAGAAGGTGGGTGATATCTTCCATATTATTATAAGGCAGTACAATAAAATCTTTTGTGTTATAAGGTTCTTTGGTTTTGATAAATAGTCTTTTTTGCCGCTTCTAATGTATTGTTTAATATACTGTGTGCACACACACACACACACACACACATATTTGTGCGTGTGTGTGTGTGTGTGTACATGAGAGAGAGAGAGAGAGAGAGAGAGAGAGAGAGAGAGAGAGAAATTGTTTGTTTGCTTTGTTTTAATCAGTTTAAAAGTACGGTACAGTCTAACCTTGTTTAATTTACATGGTACCAAAACCCAACAGAACATGGCACCCTGCGGAGACTACCGACGACTAAACATCAAAACAAAGCCAGATAGGTACCCGTTGCCAAACATAATCAATCGAATGAACGGAGTAAAGATCTTCACTAAAATAGACCTGCTGAAGGGATACTTGTAAGTCCCAGCAGCGAAGGAAGATATAGAAAAGAAGGCGATCATCACCACCTTCGGCACCTACACGTTCAACTACATCTGTTTCAGCCTTCGCAACACAGGGGCAACTTACCAAAGGCTTATGGACAAATTACTCGGCAACCTCCCATTCTGGTAGTCTACCTCGACGATATATTTAGCCCCTCCCTCAAGCAAAATCTCATAGACGTCAAGAAAGTGCTACAGATACTCAAAGAAAATGGACTCATAGTAAGGAAAGACAAATGCAAATGGGCAAAGAAAACGGTGGAATTCCTGGGACGTCAAGTAAGCCCAGAAGGCATTGAACCTCTGCCAGCAAAAGTAAAAGCAATCACCAACTCCCCAAAACCAACAACAATTAAAGCAGTGCAAGAATTTTCAGGACTAATCAATTATTACCGCAGATTTATATCCAACATTGCTAAAATAATGAGCCCCATATATGAATGCCTAAAAGGAGAACCTAAAAAGTTAAATTGGTCAGAAAATCAAGATAACTCTTTCCTTTTAGCAAAACAAGCGATAACCTCTGCAACTGTAAGGACTGGGGATTGAGCGACATACTGGCTGGGTGTTTACTGGTTTATTGGTTGTTCCTTACTAAGATAAATGTACAGAATCTTCGAAGATGTTATTGACGCGTGCGAGCGGTAATGTAGCATCTACACACAGACATGTAAAACAGAGATAAAAGGTTCAGACCTCTGTGTTTGTCGGCAGACAAACAGATGGCGATATCAAGAGACATGATTAACATACAGTGATGAAACATACATCAGTGGAAAGGCCATGAAATTCTACATATGGCCAATTGCTTGAGATTCAAGACAGATTAATGGATACAATGCAGTAGCATAATATATGTGAAATGGAGAGACATTTGGCGTCTTCACAAACAGAAACACACATACAGTTTGATACAGAAGATTCGTTGGAACATTATGAGTACATGATTACAATGCTTGCATGGCAATGCAAGAAGTGGTGATTGTACATACATTAAGACAACAATGGTTAGGGAGAAGCAGACGGAAATATTGTATGGTTGAAATTGCGTTCCTGTTTTGTCCTGTCCACTCCGGTGATGACGACTGACGAACACACGAACACACACGTGTTTGGAAGAGACAGGTCAGGCTCTTACAATACTCTCCCCCAAGACGTGGGTAACGTCTGATTGTTTGGAAGAGACGGCGTCGGGGCGACGGGCTCTTACAATGTTTCCCCCCCCCCCACAAGCGAGGCATCGATGCGGAAATTGTGTTGCCGACAATTGTAGTTGGCTCGAAGGGCTTGGCCTAGGGGCTACGGGTAGGAGGCTGAAGGGCAGCACCGGCCAGCAGGAGCTCGAGGAGGACAGGAGCGGGTTGAAGGGTGACGTCGGATGATCCTTCGGTGGCCGGCTCGAGGGCTGAAAGATGACGGCGGCTGATCCTTGGTAGCCAGCTTGAGAGGGGCGGCAGCAGGCTGAAGGATGACGTGGCTGGTCCTTCGTTGGTCAGCTCGTCCAGTATGAGTGTGGGGGCGGCTTCAGGTTTCTTGGAGGAGGCATCCAGGGCTCCGGTGGTGGGGTGGGTCATCTCAGAGGGTCGGACTTCTACTGAGAACTCAGGAACGGCGGGAAGCAGCGAGGTGGTGAAGGGTCTGTCGGCGCGTGGGTCATCATCTTGGGTCGGCCGGGTCCTTCAAGTCACTCCGGGGTCACCAGTGTAAGGACTGGGGATTGAGCAACATACTGGCTGGGTGTTTACTGGTTTATTGATTGTTCCTTACTGAGATAAATGTACAGAATCTTCGAAGATGTTATTGACGCGTGCGAGCGGTAATGTAGCATCTACACACAGACAGGTAAAACAGAGATAAAAGGTTCAGACCTCTGTGTTTGTCGGCAGACAAACAGATGGTGATATCACGAGACATGTTTACATCAGTGGAAAGGCCAGGAAATTCTACATATGGCCAATTGCTTGAGATTCAAGACAGATTAATGGATACAATGCAGTAGCAAAATATATGTGAAATGGAGAGACATTTGGCATCTTCACAAACAGAAACACACATACAGTTTGATACAGAAGATTCGTTGGAACATTATGAGTACATGATTAGAATGCTTGCATGGCAATGCAAGTAGTGGTGATTGTACATACATTAAGACAACAATGCTTAGGGAAAAGCAGACGGAAATATTGTATGGTTGAAATCTCGTTCCTGTAGAGAAAGAAAACGAGACGCTCCTGTTTTGTCCTGTCCACTCTGATGATGACGATTGACGAACACATGAACACACACGTGTTTGGAAGAGACAGCGTCGGGCTCTTACACAACCACATTAATTTTTCCTCTACCCTATAGGTCCCTCACGTTGACAACAGATGCAAGTAACACGAAGATGGGCGCCGTACTCGAGTGGGACACAGATGATGGTCATCGCCCACTGGCGTTCTTCAGCAAGAAGCTAACAGCAGCGGAGCAGAAATTCCACGTTCGATGGGGAGCTCCTAGCAGTCCACAAAGCCGTCTGCCACTTCCACGACATACTTGAGGGATGACAGTTCATAGTGCAAACAGACCGTCAACCCTTGGTGCACGCCTTCACGAAGTCAGCAGACACATGGTCAGCACGGAAACAACGGTACCTACCAGCAATAGCTGAACACTCCTGCACCATCAAATACTTGAAGGGTTCAGCAAACACCGTGGCAGACGCACTATCAAGAAACTGCGTCAACACCATCCAGCTCAGGATAGTCTATCCCGAAATAGCAGAAGTCCAAAGAGACGACGTGGACCTACAGTGACTGCAGTGAGACAACCCCGCCCTTACATGGAGCGACCTGTTAATCAACATTGGAGAGATGACCAACCCCTGTGAAACAAGTACTGGACGCCCTCGCCCCTACCTACCAGAAGGCCTCAGAAGAAAAGCCTTCACATTTGCCCACAACCTGTCCCACCCAACAGGCCGGTCAACCACCCGGATCATAGCAGAGCAGTACTTCTGGTGGGGGATGAAAAAGGACGTAAAAAACTGGACGAGACAATGCATCCCGAGTCAGACGTCAAAAATCACAAGACAAGTTGAGAGTGGGATAGGAGAGTTTAACACAACACAACACACTGCCGACTTGCCAACATCCACGTCAATATAGTAGGATCCCTACCCACCTCTGAGGGTACAGATACCTGTTGACCGTCATACACAGAAATACTAGGTGGCCCGAAGCAATACCAATATGACAACAGATGGCGGAAAGCTGAGTGAAAGCCCTCATCGGATGGGTCAGCAGGCACGGAGTCCCACAGATCATCACAAGTGACAGGGGAGCCAACTTCAAGTGCGCACTGTGGAACGCTCTTGCAGACAGTTTGGGGACATAAATAACATACATGACGGCCTACAACCCAGAAGCTAACCAAATTATGGTTATTTCCTAGTTAAAGGTGGAATTACTGTTACAATGAGTAAGGTGGATTACTTGGTCAAAGCCAATAGATTGCTAACTGATGAAAATATCTATATTAAAATGAATTAAGTTCATTCCATTTCTGAATTTCAGTCTACATTTAATAAAAAGATCAAAAAGATTGTTAGTGGTAATGTGGGTAAGGATGTTAGGAAGTTATTTATTGGAAAATTAACTAGGAAATTACCCTCATTTGGTTACCTTTATGGCTTGCCCAAGATTCGCAAGAAAGATATTCCTTTAAGACCTATCATCGCCAATTGTAATACTCCCCTGTATGGTCTTTCTTTTTGGTTAGCTAAAATTTAGGCGGTTTGGTTGGCAAAATTATCCAGCTCACATTTAATACACAGCTTGATTTTATTGATAAAGTTCGGCGATGTGATTGTGTTGGCACTATGTATAGCTTGGATATTGTCTCTCTTTCCACGAGTGTTCCTCGCACTTTGTTCTGGATAATTTGGTATTACTTGCTGAAGAAGGTGTTTTAACCTCCACTACCTATTGATAAATACTGTGATCTTATTAAAGTGTCAGTTGAAACTATTATACTTGAATTTGATGGTAACTTTTTTCAATAAAAGGCCGGGGTTTCCATGGGCGTCCCTTTCTCCAAATTTAGCTAATTTATGTATGGAGTTTCTTGAGAGATTATTTGTGGAAAAATTACCTGATCTTAGACCATATGTCTGGATACGATATGTGGATGGTATTTTTATTGTGTACAAATCTCATGAAGAATGTTTCAAAAAAAATTCTCTCTCTCTTGAATACTTATGTTCCTTACATTAAGTTCACTGTTGAAAAAGAAACAGACCATAAATAATCTTTTCTAGATCTTATAGTACATAGAGACGAAATTAATAAGTCCGTTAAATCTTCTGTTTACAAAAAAAACACACACTCTAATTCTTACATTCATTTTTAATTTCATCAAGACGTTAAAGCGAAAAGTAACATACTAATCTATTTTTTCGAGCATATCGTGTGTGTGTGTGACCCGTGATATTTTTTTTAAAGTTAAACTTTATAGTTTCAAGTTTTCATAAATTGTGTTATCCCAAATATTTTATTGAAAATTGTCTCTCTAGAGCTAGCAGGATGTATTATCACCCAAGGGAAATTTCTGAACAGCCGTCATTTCAGAAAGCACTTTCACTCCCTTTCAACAAGGAGCTTGAAGATATTTCTCAAAAATTAAATATTGAAAAACACGGGTACAATATTGTATTCCAGTACCCTAACACAGTTGGGAGAAAATTCATAAAAACACCCCTGTAAAACTGTCCGAAGGTGCTGGTGTTTATGCTATTGGCTGCTTGGATTGTGATGCTTGCTATATCGGTGAAAGTGGTCGTTCGTTTAGTAAACGCAAACATGAACATATTTCAGCATGTAAATTGGGGAATAATTATAACTCTATAGCTAGACACACCTGGAAAAAGGATCATAGAATAAAATTCAAATATGGTCAAGTTGTGTACAAATGCTTGGACAGATCCGCCAAGATGTACTGAAGGCGCCCTCATTTCGTTAAATAATACCTTTGATGGAAACTTGAACATTGTTGAAAATAATAAGTGAAGAAATTTGTAAATATGTTGCTATTCGTAATTTTAGAAATATACCTAGTCAGTTGAATTCTTCCTTAAATCAAAGTCATAATTTAGAACAAAATCATCTTGTTGGCTCTTTAGCGGAAGACTCCAGGTTTCTTCCGCCAAGAAGGTTTCGAAGAATTTTAGAACTGACAAGGGGACAACAACCTGATTAAATAGTTTTACTTTCTGTAATGTTTGTTTGTATATACAGTTTCCTGCTTTATTTTGTTTCTTGAGTTGTTTATTATACTCTATTTCAGTGATCAAGTCCACAGCACATGGACGATTATTATTATTATTAAAGTAGTTTAACCAGACCACTGAGTTGACTTTCAGCTCTCATAGGGATGGCCCGAAGGACTATATTAAAATATCAGGTCTAGGCTTGAGGCCAAGCACTAGGACCCAATAGGTCATTCAGTACGATGATGAACGAATTAAAATTAAATTAAAAACTCCACATAGGCACATGATCTCATACTGGAACACATACATACAATAAATACATTTACTCATGCTTCCTTACATACACACTAAAAAGGTATATTAAAAGTCAGAATATAAGTTAAGTAATATTTAAAAAAAAAAAAATTTAAATCCGACAAATGCTATAAGGGTTTTCGTGCTTTTATTATTAAATATTTTTATACTTTATTAATTAAATCAGAGTTCCTCGTGAACATTAAAATCGGAACAACTGAAAATGTAAAATATTCTAACAAAATTTCATTCATTGATTCATTTCCAAAAGTTGACAGTCGCTGTTGTTCATAGTTTCGACACTCACACAACACATGTCTGACCTCGAGCACTCGGGAGTCAGGAACAGGGCCACGTGGGTTGCTCATTAAGTGTCCATGTGTCGGAGGAGTATGGCCTATATTGAGACATGTTAGAATTATTTGTGCATGTCTCTCTCTCTGATATGATGAATTCCATTTTTCAGCATTAGGTTTTATTTGTTTCAATTTATTACTTTCACTCTTCATTCCATATATATTGCCATTTATTTATGAAACCCACTTCTATGTGAGTCACATAATTAGTAACAGGGATGTTCACATTTGATCTTGTCATGTGGGTGGCTTCCTTGACTGTTTTGTCTGCCTCTCAATTTCCTTTGATCCCTACATGGGCAGGGATCCAACATATTTCTACATTTTTCCATTATTATATAAGTTATATGGAGACATAATTTAATTTGTTGTACAATATTATTTTTTGATTTTTAACTCTAAATAGCTTCTACAGCGCTTCTCGAGTCACTAAAAACCAGAAAATTATTGAATGATGTTTCTTTAATTAATTTTATAGCTGATGCAATTCCATACAATTCTGCTGTGAACACTGAAGCATTATTAGGTAGAGAGAACTGATAAGCTTTGTCTTGGGACACTGCAGCATGTCCCACTCCGTGCTCTGATTTTGATCCATCTGTACATATTGCGTAATGTGGGCCTTTTCGGTTTATATGCTTTATTGTAGGTTGTCTATGGTGTTCTGGTGTATATGATTAGCTCTATGATAAATTTTCAAGTGTACAAATTCTCATTTTATTAATTGTCCAGGGAGGAGGTGATTTTACTATTGAAGGCACTTGAATATTTATATTCAGCGACCCAAACACTCTTCTAGCTCTAATTGGGAAAGGTGGTGGATGGTTATTTGTAAATACATCTCTTAATTTTTTTTTTTTTTTTTTTTTTTTTTTTTTTGTTTTTGAGAATCACTTGTCTGAATTCTTAGGGCACTTTTCATTGTTACTAGCTCTCTATGGAGAGACAGAGGTAGTTCACCACATTCAACATGTAAAGATGATATTGATGATGATCTAAAGGCTCCTGAGCATATTCTAAGGCCTTCATTGTGAAAAGGGTCTAACATTTTCAGCGCTGCGTCCGATGCTGAGCCATAAACTTCGCTTCCATAATCAATGATGGACAGACTGTTGCTTTATACAGTACAGTAAGGGTATGTCTATCGGCTCCCCAAGTAGCGTTTGATAGTTTTCTAATTAGATTTAATGCTCTTTTACAGTTAGATTTTATGTATGTTATGTGGGCTTTCCAGTTCAAGTGGATATCAAATACTAATCCCAAAAATTTTGTTGTTTGGCCAATTGGTATACTAGGGTTTCTGATTTTTAAATCTGTTTCTTCACCTTTTTTCCACTTTTTATTTTTTTATAAAACATGATTACTTGAGTTTTATCAGGAAAATTTAAAGCCTACAGATCAGCCCATTCATCAAAATTTTTACTATTGCTTTTTGTTTAATGATTTGCTCTGCATGCATGTTTTATTCGAGATGCTGAATAATATATGGCAAAATAATCCATATACATGTTACTTTTAATGCCAATAGGTAGATTATTACGATATCCACCAGTAGTGAAAGTGCATTGATTCACTATGGACGCTTCCGCACAGAACACCATTTTCAAGTGGAGATGTTCTGGATCAGGACATCATCAATTCTCACCTGAAAACTGCGATTTGTCAAAAGGTTTTCAGGTGAGGTGATGATGTTCTGTCCAGAACATTTCCACTTGAAAATGGTGTTAGGGAAGCGTCATTAGTCAAACAACTGTTCACTTTAGCAATTAATGATATCAGTAATATTCTACAGTAGCTATTGGCATTAAAAGTAACCTGTTTCCATTTAGTTCCATATTATTTCAGCATCTAGGTTGGAATAAAACATTCAGAGCAAATCATTAATAAAAGTAATAGTAAAAATAGATGAATGGGCCTCATCTGTTTTTAAATTTTCCATAGATAAAACTCAAGCAATTTCATTGATGTACTTCACCTAACAAAACACAAACAATATATATTTAAAATAAATATATATATATATATATATATATATATATATATATATATATATATATATATATATATATAATATATATATATATATATATATATATATATATATATATATATATATATATATATATATATATATATATATATATATATATATATATAATAAACACAGCAGGTGCTTCAAAAATACAGCTAATGGAATAATGTACGATATAATAACATCTAGTTCTTTTGCCACTGTTAACAAATACTATCCGAAAAACCTGGGTAATCCAAAAGCATCAAGGAAACCTACCCCTGCACTTTATGCAAATAATGAATGATGGAAACGTAAAATCGAGCTTCCATAAATTATTCAGTATAATTAAGGATGCCTAGTGGAAGATGGATTATTTAGGTAATTAAGCCAAAATACTTTAAAAAGTCTCCATCCACCATCCTAAGTAACGGTGGCTAAATACAAAAGCTTATTTGAGAGAGACAGAGAGAGAATCTGTTTCAGTGTGCACACACATATACGAGGTATGTTCAATAAGTAATGAGAAAATGTCAGGAGAGACACTATTTATTTTCATAAGCTTACACAACTTTCTCTCCTCCAAAATAATTGCCCCTCGCAGCTACACACTTCTGCATGCGTCTCTCCCAATCCTGGAAGACCTCCTCAAAGTCCTTTTTCAGTAGTCCCTTCAAGAAACTTTCTGATGCTTCTTTCAGCCTTTCTTTTGACTGGAATCTGGTTCCCCTGAGGCTGTCTTTCATGCATGGGAACAGGACGAAGTCGCAAGGGGCTAGATCAGGGCTGTAGGGTGGGTGTTATACCACTTTCATTCCCCTGTCGGCCATCCAGGTGGTTACCAGCGTTGACTTGTGGCATGGGGCATTGTCCTGGTGGAACCACCACTGACCACTCCTCCACTGCTGAGGCCTCTTCTTCCTCATCTTCTCTCTGAACCTTTTCAGAACAGTAAGGTAATATTCCTTATTGACGGTTTGACCCTGAGGAACCCATTCAATTTGAATGAGCCCCTGGGAGTCAAAAAAAGGAATAACCATGGCCTCGTCTGGGGGAGGTCGTGTGCTTCCACTGAGCACTCTGATGTTTGCTCTCAGGGTCGTAGGTGAACACCCAACTCTCGTCGCAAGTCACTACTTTATTCAGGAAACCTGAATCAGCCTCTATCATTTTGAGAATGTCAGTGCAACATTCCACACGAAACTGCCTCTGGTCGTCGGAGAGGATCTTTGGCACGAACTTGGCACAGACTTTGTGGAGCTTCAGATCTTCGGTCAGAACTGTCTCTACTGTGCCAATACTAATACCAATCGCTTCAGATAGCATCCTCACAGATATTCGACGGTCTTGCATCACTAACCTTTGCACTTCCTCAATGTTTTCCTCCTTGCATGCACTTCTCGGTGCTCCAGATCTGGGTTCATCCTCAACCTGTTCATTTCTGTCAGAAAATCTGTTAAACCACCGATAGAAAAATTGCTTGGCTCATCTGTTCATCCCCATAGGCCTCCTTTAACATTTCATAAGCTTCTTGTTTGGTTTTCTTAAGTTTAACACAAAATTTGATGGCGTAACGTTGCTCCATGTTTCCCTGCATTTTGACAAGTGTTCACAGATCGGCAAACCAGATCAGACTGGTTCCACCACGTTCACTGCTGCACTCAGACCTACAAATATAGAAAGTTGCCAGTTTGTCATTTTTTAGAATATATGTATGTGTACTTCACCATGAAGTAGTATTTTGATCAAATCATATTTAGTGTCTCGCCTGACATTTTCTCATTACTTATTGAACATACCTCGTATATTTGCACACATGTTGCCATGAAAGGGTGAAAGTTGCTTCATTTATTTCCCTCTATGATATAAGACTTGTAGCAGAGAGAGAGAGAAAAATTTCAAGGGAGTTGAAAATTTCAATATATATATATATATATATATTTATATATATATATATATATATATATATATATATATATATATATATATATATATATATATATATATATATATATATATATATATATATTTTACGAATATCGCCACTGAATCGCTAACTCTTATGCCCTTATAAGGAAATACCAGGCAGTAAGAGAGAGAGGTATACAAACAGACCAAAGAGTCAAGGTAGAGTTTTAGTCATTAACAGTTTTCCCCTATTGAAAGGCTAGGTTTAAGGTGTTCCCAAGGAAATCAGGTGGGGGGTAGATAGCTGTTCTCCTCGTCTGAATCTGAAGATTCAATCTACCACCAAGTGAGTTTTCGACCCTTCTCCTGGCCACTTCTTTGTTCCTATTCTGGCAGGTACAAGCAGCCATTTCAGACCGAAGTGATGCCCAAACAGCAACCGAGCCCTTAAAACACGGAGGTCATCACCCTCATCAGTTCAGTTCATTCCACTCAGACTACCACTTCAATCACACTTAGTCTGCTCGCCACGACAGCTGGCCAGTGGTGTACTCATCTTTCTCACTTTCTCACATTGGGCAGAAGTGCCGATTCTTGCACTCTGCCCATAACTTGGATCACACTGACAAAGTTGTGTGTGCAAGCAAAACCAGGAAGCAATGAAGGATTGCTATTAATATTACCAGCCTAGCCGTGCTTTTGTGATCCTGATTGCCTGAAGAGTCCACCCTACCGGGGCTGAGTGAATTACTGCCTAATTGGCTTAAATGACCACTTGCACATGCCCAGTATTCATAATTGTAATGCATTATCCAATTCACTCAGTCATTGCTGTTGTGTAAATTGCAAGTTAATTAATTTAGTTAGAGTGACCCAATTTTCCTTGGTAATTTCTTCCATGCTCAGATTGTAAATAATAAATTGATATTAAAATATTCACTTTCACTTGGCGACCTACCTTTATTGCTTGCAATTTTTATTAGTTTATGGGTTTCTGAGTGATTTTTTAAGGCCAAGATTATTAACGAAAAATAAAATACACAATCCCCCTCGAAATCCGTAAGAATATATAAACATATATATAATCATGAAGCTACAAATGTCGCTTAATATCAAATTCACGCTACCTCGGGAGTATCCCAATAGCCCTATCAGGATACTCCCGAGGTAGCATGAATTTGATATTAAGCGACATTTGTAGCTTCATGATTGTATATAAATTACGGTGTGATAAAAATGTCAAAACATATTATATATATATATATATATATATATATATATATATATATATATATATATATATATATATATATATATATATATATATATATTTCTATAATGCCTTTTACGGCAATCGAGTAATCTTGAACTAAAAAAAAAAAGTCTGTTCTGCCCAGATCCAATGTCCAAAGAATGGTAGCCCAACCACAGCGTTTACTGTGCGCTACGCTACTACTTGCATTTACATATCTATGGACGTATATGTGTTAACTGTGTTCTTATGAACTTTCCCACAGCATACGATATGCATTTGTGTTTATAAATCTGATGATTATTTTGTAGGCGCTACTACACAACGCACTGCACTGTGCCTCAAAATACTCATAAACATACGTTTAACTAACTTTGTAAATAATGCAGTCTGTAAACCTTTGGGTGACCAACCAAGAATGCTTAACAGCAACCTCTCAAAAAATAGATCAAACCTTTATACTTAGGGCTCCAAACACTAACAAAGAAAGTTCTCCGTTAACAGCACAAATGTTATAGGTTTGCAGTGTTATTTAACTCAGTCAGACAAGAAAATCCTCTCTACTGGTATAATCCCTCAGGAATTTCCTGTTTTGCTCCCAGAACTGCCGAAAACTCAAATGTGAGTCATTATGTAAACAGGCGTCATAATGACTACGTTTATCGAAGGATCTTGACAAAATGCCGATGGACAGAGCTTGGTAGCCTACTGACCTTGAAAAGGGTCATATAAAAACTATGTATGGAAAAACAAGGTAAAATGTTCGAGAAACCTTTCGTATCTATGAAAAGGCAAAGAACATCTCACGCTGTTGTTATAACTACCCATATATGAAATATATAAAACCTATTTAGGAAATCTTATGTCCTGATTTCATTTACTAATGGTATGCGCTGGCCTCCTGATTTGTTTGATGAAAATTAAGCTATAATGCCAAGCACTGGTGAACTTTCAGCCGTTCAGTGATTAAGACAATGAAAAGAGAGAGTTGGAGAGATTGGACAGAAGATGGAAGAAAGGAAGTGGAAATGGAGATAAAGTAAAAGGTTAAAGATTTGGTGCAGCTGGGCCGACGGGACGCCACAAACCACTAGTAATGGCTACAGTGCACCACGTGAGAGGGACTGATGGAACTAACCCCCCTTAATTAAGGGATATTCACCTTCTGGACTTCACCTTCACTTAATTCCGATCAATCCAGATTTAAAAAAGCAATTGCCTATTTTTTTTCCTTCCTCATCTATCGAGTTCTCGAGTAGGCATCTGGCAAGGGTTGGGGTGTTTCAAAAGATATTTTTCATCACCTGTCCTCTGAGGATTCTGAGGATATCTTTCAATTGCCAAATTCTATACCATTCTATATCTTTTTCGTAGCCCTTTAATATACTGTATTTCTTTTTCTTTTCTGCTTACCTATTTCTTATAAGATTTACCCATTTTGGGCAAACATCAAAATTGGACACTGGCAAAAACGTCGTACTTTCTCCACGTTCTAAAGTCCAGTTTTCCTTTTCATCAATTGAGGTCTTTTTCCTTTTCATCAATTGAGGTCTTAAGTGGGGGACAGTAGCGGGTCACGAGACAAACCAGCTAGCAGAGCAGAGAAGCCAACTTAAGTGGGGGACAGTAGCAGGTCACAACGAGACAAACCAGCTGGCGGAGCAGATAAGCCATCTTTAAGTGGGGGATAGTAGCGGGTCACAAGACAAACCAGCTAGCGGAGCAGATAAGCCGTACAATCGTTCATCTGATGACACAAGCATGAAATTTGGCAGAAATACTCATTGGGGGCTAGACTTTAAAGAGAAAGCGCTAGCCACCTGAAATTCCCTTAGGTGGCCATTTTCCAAGATGGCCACCATATGACGATTAACATGAAAAAATGCCAATATATTTTTGTATAATTAGTCAAAGTTCAGTCATTATTGGGATACATTATGGGGTTCTTTACCATAAAATTGCAGATTTTACTTGGGAGAAAAGTCCTTGCCATTCAGGAATCCAATTTGTCGGCCATTTTCCAAGAAGGACACCAGATAAGCCTAATGTGCAAAATAATCTTTCTTGGTATTTCTACATATTGTCCATATAATTTGATTTCTGAGTATTTATAGCCATTTGTTCAAAGATATAATTAAAAAATATATATATATGTGACATATACTAACTCATTATTAAATGTGTCCAAACTTGAGAATTATGATTATGAGTATATTAGCATCTATTCTCCCTCTATCATTGTTCGACATCAGTGTTTTAGACTCCTGAAGATGCGTGACAAGGGCAGCTACAGATTGCAGTGCAGTTTAATCCTGTCTTTTTACATGTGCACTTTCCACACAGTCCGCCTTGCATCCACATTTAGCCAATTCCAGGCAGCATTTAGAAATCGGTTCAAGTGTGGTCCACACAATTCTCCAATTGTCATCCTCTTTCGTCCATCCCCACCTAGAAGGACACCGAAGTTCTGGATCTCGTTTAACACATTGTCCCCAAATATGACCTTCTTGCTGGTCTGCTCTTTTAACATGTTCCTTAGCACATTTTTAGTTGGTGGGATTAAGTCATATAACCTCTGCTTCCGGGCAAAGAGATCAAGTCTTGTCTTGTCTACTGATGAGGTCATACATTACATGTCATACATTAGAACTACAAACTGCCCCAATACTTGTAAATCAGACTCCTCAACTTCAGATGGGTTGTGACTGAGTTTTACAAAGCTGAAACTTCATTAAAAACATTCCATGTCTGCTAAGCTCTTTTTTCCTTTTGCACTAAAACCTGATTCAACATCCCACCCCGTGAAAGCATGGAAAAACAGCATTCCTTTGGACTTCGCTGGTCCAGAGGAGACGCATGATCATGTATAGGAATCGACCCAGTGTGCTCTCCTTTGCCAAATCTGACCCACATTTTCTCGAGTCCCACTGCAGTGAGAGAAGGCATCAGAGATGTGGCAATTACCACAATGTCTGTGTCATTTGCATCAATCATCAGAGACTATAGTCCTCCCTAAACTGCATGCCAGACATGTTGAAATATTCGTGTCAGCCTCTTCGTGAGTACAGGGTGCCAATTCCTCCACGATTATGTTGGTGTAATTGGTATTTGTGAGGATATTTTCCTCTCTAGTAACAAGAACTGCATTCCTTGTGGTCATTCTAATCATGTTATCAGCAAGACGATGGAAGAGTTCCGATTTGTTTGTGCTGTTACAATGGAAAACCCTTCCAATTTGATCTTTTGCTCTTTTCTGTAACTCTCTTCCTGTTGGCCTTTCCTCATTTTGATCTGGCTTCTGACTTCAGACTGGTCTTCTGGTATACATCAAAAAATTATGTCAGTTCTCTTATGATTGTTGCTGCAGTGCTCTGCCAAGGAAAGAATATCCTTTTTGGGAAATTCATAAAATTTCTTGGGTGTTTTTGGAGTAACGGCATTCACCACTGAGGCCCCATCAACAACGAGTACAGCAGATTCTGACTTGGACTCTGGAATCTTGACTTTATATTGGAGAATATTTACAAGATCTGGCTTAGAACATTAGCGCAGTTTACCATTCTTGCTGAGAGATAGATGGCAAGACCAGTTCTCATGCTTGAAAATTTCTTGTAAATCACATCCTTGGTTTTGACAAGAGATGAAAAGGCGGGAGAACAGGTGACAATCCTCCCCAAGTAGCTTTCTCAAATTGGTTGCTTTATCTTGGCCCTACACTGAAAAAATCAGTCTTGTTCTTCTTGACTGGCTGGTAGAATAATGACTATCAGTCTGCATTTTATCCATAAAAGTTTTGAACTGTTCCTTTCCCTTCTCAAAATGGGTTGCAACAAGTTCAACTGCAGAGGGCTCCGCTATGTCTTTCGTGTCAAGGGTCAGATCTCCTGTCTCTTCAGCGGATGCATTGCCCATTTCTTCTATGACTGTAGTGAGCCAGTGCACCTTCTCAAGGAATTCCTTTTGAGCTGCTTTGACTGTTCATGGTGACGAGTATTCTTCTTTATATCTTTACTTCCTGATGCTGTTTCATAATTGGTTACAAAATGGCTTATTTCTGGTCCAGCCACCATCCATCTACGAAGAGCTGATGGGTCGCCTGTAAGCCCTATAGCTCCCCCATCTCTTTTGATGATAGCACTGTTCTGCTCATGGGGCCTGGTCAATAGTTATATTTTGCTTTATTTCATATCAATGTACATTTTATGCCTTCTCCACCATTCTGGATCAAATGATATTGGCATAGCAATATGAGTATGAAACAATGGTACATTTTTTGCAAGATTAACATAGCCAGCAGAGTCCTGTGTCCTCTAAAATAAGCTAAGAGGTGAAATTAGTGTTTCAACGCTTTTGTCCTCTTGACAAAGACAACATTTACTCTAGTCAGTTTGCATTTTTGGTTTCACATCCATGATAAGATACTTTGAACTTAAGTAGAACTGGCCGAGGTTTTACCTTTTACCACCTTTGCTCACTTTCATGTATGGGATACAGTTAGGTTCGAGCTGTTGCCCTACAACTGACTTGATCATTCATCCAATATCATTTAAATCCAGTGCGATCTGTACACCATCCGTTTAACATTAAAGTCCCCGTCACCCTTGGCTCGGCTCTCCCACATTGGCACATCCTGTCAGTTCAGGTGCAGCTATCTAATTTCTTTGGGGCTGATTAGATAGCATCTGGGATACTATATCCGTCACCAGTGTGTCCTGGTAGTGAGAGACAGAGACACTCTTGGCTCTACCTCCATAGTCTAATTTTAGAGTTTTCCTTCTCATATATGAATAGTCTTTACTCTAATACTGAGCTTCATCAGCCCAAAGCAACTGGTATTTTGGTCCCAAAACTTTCCGTTTGCCCCATTGCTATCTGCAGAATCCCCCCCGCCCCCTGCCTCAGGAACAATGGTGTTTACTTGACTGCAAGATTGGCTCTGTAGTTTGAAACCCTTTGGGACATTATCCTCTTTGCCGTCCCTTCATTAGTGGTCTTTTTTAGTAGCAAAGGTTGGAAATAAATGGACAGAGATCGGCGTTTTTATGGTTTATGGCCGTTTTTGGTGTGCTGGCAGCCATATTGGAATTTTTTATGACGCACTTTTTTCTCAAAGTATATTCATTCCAAATTTCATGCTTATATCATCAAATGAACAATTCTGGCCAAAAATCACATTAAGGTGCTCAACTAAGCAAGGCGGTGAGTGATAAAGCACACGTTATTCATCCCTTACAACACTCCCCTTCACATCCTATTGTTAACGATTGGTACATGCATTTAAATTACCCTTTTTTACCAATGTCTTTATATACTGTCAGAGTGCTTGCATCATTTACTTTTTCTACCTAAAGCAACTCCAATCTTACTTCAGTGTTGATCAAAATGCGGGTACACAAGGTTTCTTTAACAATCAAGTTTCAACTGAAGTACCCTGGGTAGTGTCTTGATGCTTTACAGTAAAGGGTACACAGTACAAAAAAATGCACTGATTTCTGCCCTGAATTTTTATTCTTCATCGTTGCCTTTGGCCTTCTCCCATTTAGTTGTTCAACTTCTCTGACTACCCGATTCCAATTTTCACCTCGTATTAAGAGAACATTTTTTCCCCCATTCAACGAGTCTTGTAACAGGAGCCAAGGGCCACATTAAACTATTTTATCATTTTATTACTACTGGTTCAATTAATTGTAAAACAGAACGAGCAAATTATTTCCTTTAGCTTTAGAAATAAGTTTCCTTTATGCTCTCTCGGCCAAGCTTTGAAATTAAAAGTAAGCCTTATGTATATTATTTCACATGCGTCAAACTTATCCGTTAACAAATGGTGCAGAATGAAAAAGAAATTCTCAAAAACAATATGAAGTAACTAAATAAAAAAAATGAAAGAAAAAATTAAAGCATTAAAAAACTTATGAGAGAGAGAGAGAGAGAGAGAGAGAGAGAGAGAGAGAGAGAGAGAGAGAGAGAGAGAGAGAGAGAGAGAGAGAGAGAGAGAGAGAAATCTGAAATTCAGATGATCAAATTATACTCAAAGTTCGTGAGGATCCAAACACAGACATAAACTATGTAAATACCAAACACACTATCCTGAGAACGTTTGGAATATATAAGCGTTTCAAGTCCTCCAATAAAATGCCTCTCAAGAGGGAATGCTCCAAGATAGCTCGCCTTTCTAAGCCGGGACATAAGATAAATTTACATATCAAAACCCTTCCATTTAGAGAACCCAACATATATTCTATAAGTACGTATGCATTTTAATCAATTACTTCCAATTTCCTTCACTTCTAAACACTGAATTCCCAGTTTTTCAGAACATGAATATCATATGCACCCTGATCAAATTTATATAAAAAAAAACATAGATACACTGTATATATATACACATATGAGTTTATGTATAAATATATAATTCCACAAGCCAACAAGAAATAAGCGAAACAAACCTACAACTTGTACTTTCAAGTATTTTCTTCATGTTGTAGGACAGGGAAGAATAGCTGAGTGACATCATAAAGTAAAAGTATGTCAAAAATGTAAATAAAAAAGGCAAAAATTACCACTAATTTTGGTCATACATCCATGTGGAAAAATGTTGCCACAAAGGAAATCAGATATTAAGTGTCAAATTGACTTCTGACAAGGTTACAAGCTCTTTACTGTGTCAAGAGGTTGTATTGTAAAAATTTTACAGTTTCAAAAGAAAATTTATTTGCAGCTAAAATTTTTTCATTCTGTGGTTTTAAAAATGTAAGTTTTTGGGGGTTGATATTTCTGGCATTCCGTTAAAATATGCTTTATAGATAGTTGCGTTTGATATACAGCAGGCCTATATCACAAATTGGTGGGGAATAGTGTGGCGTTAACATTAAAAAACTGTTGGATTACTACGCCCTATTCTTAATCTTGTTAAGAGTACGTCTTATTTTCTATTATTTCTTGAAGATGATGGCTATTCTCTGACAGTGTCTTTAATAGTACATAATTTGTTCGTTATGGGGTTGTTATTCCAATCTCGTTGCCATTCTTCCCATACCACTGAGTTAATCACATTTAGCCAAACTTCGACTGGAAGATGGAATTGAAAGATGGGTAATCTTATTGCATCATTTTCGTTTCCATCCAACATATCGTAATTTTTATGTGCTTTTCTTTCATTCTGTGTTGCATTAATTTACTGACATACTAAGGGATGTTTTAAACTATATAATTTTATGGCTTCTACAGCGCTTTTTGAGTCACTACGTAACATTATTTAACTTGTTTATTGACAATGTCTTTATTGCATTTCTAACGACATATAATTCTGTTGTATATAAAGATGCTTGTAATGACAGAATTCTGCTATTTAAAATTCCGAGATATTACTGAACAGCCAAACCCTACATGTGTTTTCGATCTATATGTGTATATTTCATATTTTCCACTATGTGTCCTCACGTGTTCGAGAACATATTGTTTTATATTACCATCTGATTGTGAACGCCTTTCTTTACATCATTACGTAGGGTGGTACATTATTATTATTATTATTATTATTATTATTATTATTATTATTATTATTATTATTATTATTATTATTATTATTAAAGTAGTCTGACCAAACCACTGAGCTGACTTTCAGCTCTCATAGGGATGGCCCGAAGGATTAGAATAAAATACCAGGTCTAGGCTTGAGGCCAAACACTGGGATCCAATAGGTCATTCAGTATGATGATGAAAGGATTAAAATGAAATTAAAAACTGCACATAGGCACATGTTCTCACACTGGAACACATTCATACAATAAATACATTTACTCATGCTTCCATACATACACACTAAAAAGGTATATTAAATTTCAGAATAAATTAAGTAACATTTAAAAAAAACTTTTTTAATTCGACAAATGCTATAAAGACTTTCGTGCTTTTATTATTTACTTACTTTTATATTTTATTCATTAAATCACAGTTCCTCATGAACATCAAAATCAGAACTACTGAAAATGTAAAAGATTGACAAAATTTCATTCACTGATTATTTCCAAAAGTTGACAGTCGCAGTTGGTCATAGTTTCGACACTCACGCAACACATGTCTGGCCGTTATTATCACCTTGCACTCTGAGCAATCAGGAGCTGGGCCACGTGGGCTGCTCATTAAGTGCCCATGTGTCAGACAAGTATGGCCTATTTTGAGATGTGTCAGATTTACTTGTGCGTGTCTCTCTCTACGGTATGATGAACTCCATTTTTAACATTTGGTTTTATTTGTTTTAATTTATAGTTTCAGGTTCTTCATTCCACTTGCGCTTGTCATGTGGGCTGCTTCTTGGGATGCTTTATCTGCCTCTCCATTTCCTTTGATCCCTAATTGGGCAGAGATCCAACATATTTCTACATTTTTTCCATTATTATATCACTCATGGAGAAATAATTTTTGTATAAAATCATTTTTTTATTTGTAACTCTGAATAGCTTCTACATCAATTCTTGAGTCACTAAAACTCACAAAACTATTAAATGTTTCCTTATTTTTGTAGCTGATGCAAATGCACACAATTCTGCTGTGAATACTGAAGCATTATTAGGTAGAGAGAACTGATAAGTTTTGTCTTGGGACACTGCAATATGTCCCACTCTGTGCTCTGATTTAGATCCATCTGTATATATTGCGTAATGTGGACCTTTTCGGCTTATATGCTCTACTGTATGTTGTCTATGGTGTTCTGAGGTATACGAGTAACTTTTTGATACATATTTTAGGTGTATACAAATTTTCATTTTATTCACTGCCCAAGGAGGAGGTGATTTTACTATTACAAGCACCTGAATATTTATATTCAGCGACTAAAGCAATCTTCTAGCTCTAATTGGGAAAGGTGGTGGATGGTTATTTATAAATACATCTCTTCATTCAAATATTTTTTTTGTTGGGGAATTACTTGTCTGAAAGCTCAGAGCACTTTTCATTGTTACTAGCTCTCTATGGAGAGACAGAGGTAGTTCACCAAATTCAACTTGTAAAGATGATTTTGGTACTCTAAGGCCTTCGTTGTGAACAGGGTCTAACATTTTCAGCGCTGCGTCCGATGCTGAGCCATATACTTCCCTTCCGTAATCAATGACAGACAGCACTGTTGCTTTATACAGAACAGCAAGGGTATGCCTTTCGGATCCCCATGTAGTGTTCGATAGCTTTTTAATTAAACTTAATGCTCTTTTACATTTAGATTTTACGTATGTTATGTGGGCTTTCCAGTTCAAGTGAGTATCAAATACTAATCCCAAAAACATTGCTGTTTGGCCAACTGGTATACTATGGTTTCTGATTTTTAATCTATTTCTTCACCTTTTTTCCACTTTTTATTTTCATATAACATTACTGCTTGAGTCTTTTGTATGGATAATTTAAAACCTACAGATAAGGCCCAATCATCTATTTTTATTATAATTTTATTAATGATTCGCTCTGCATATTTTATGCGTGATGCTGAATAATATATGGCAAAATCATCCATATAAAAGTTACTTTTAATTTCAATAGGAAGGTTATGACTGATGTCATTTATTGCTAAAGTAGACAGTGTGCCATTAATGACACATCCTTGTGGAACACCATTTTCAAGTGGAAAAGTACTTGACAATACGTCGCCAATTCTCACTTGAAAAGTGTAATTTGTCAAAGGGTTTTGGATAAACCTAGGTAAATGTCCACGGATGCTGTTTTTATGTAACGTTTTTAATTTTGCATATCTCCGTGTAGTATCATATGCCTTTTCACTGTCAAAAAAGACGGCTATAGTAATTTTTTTTTTTCAAATCCTCTTCGTATGTGGTCTTCCAAGTTAGACAGAGAATCTAGTGTAGATTTGTTACATTGCGACCCAAACTGAGTGGGAGTCAAAATTTTATTTTCTCGAATGTGCCATGTTAGTCGAGCATTTACCATTTTCTCTAGTAATTTGCATAAACAACTTGTTAAAGAAACTGATCTGTAATTGTTTACATTACTCAGATATTTTCCAGGTTTGGAAATAGGAATAATTATAGCTTTATGCCATTCATCAGGAAATAAGTTTCGAAGCCATAAGTGGTTATAAAATTCTATTAAGTATGACTTTGCCAAAGGTGCTAAATGGCAGGTCATTTCAAAATGAATACTGTCACCTCTGGGACAGATTTACTGCTGTTCAACGGAGCACATTCTAACTCTTCCATACTAAATTTTCTATTCTATTATAATATATATCTTCTATTGTTTCAAAATTTGTTATTACTTCTATGCTATTTTTCTTTGTGCGAAAATGCTCATCTAAATTTTTGTCACCACTTACTTTTGCTAAATTTTCTCCTATTACATTACTTATTTCTTTTGGATCAAGTATTCTTTTCCCATCTTTTATTACGGCATGTCTAGGTGGTTTAACATGGGCGCCATTTATTTTCCTGAATTTTTCCCATATTTTTTGTATGGGAGTATTATTATTTCCTCCATGAAATGATTCTTCCTGGAATTACTTCTCTTTTAAATTTTGCATATATTGTTACAGAGAAGTTTTAATGTATCAATTTCTAATAATAATAATAGTCAGTTTTTGTAAAATTTCTTCTAATATCGGTAACATTTTATTTTACTGAACTTTCTATTTAAATGATCTAATTGTCTTCCAATTTGGAGTTTTATTTGTATTAATTCTGTTAGTTTTTCAGACCACTTTGTGTTTTGTTGGATGAGCTTTTGATTTTGGTACTGCTTTATCAGCAGCATTTTTAATGAAAACAAGAAATTTATTAGTTTCAATACGGTCTTTTAAATATTCAAATGGTGGGATATTTCTAGTGTGGAATTCATATTGCTCCCAATCTGCTTTATAAATGTTATATTGAGGGACACGCTTGGCATGATTATTTTGTAATAATGAAATTAATATTGGGAAATGATCATTGGTGTGCAAGTCGTCAACTGTATTCCAATCCAATCTGTCTACTATGATTGAAGAAAATGTTCCATGTGTTTTAGAAAAATATGTGCTGATTTCGTTATCATTGATACAGCACTAGTCACATGAATCTATGAATTCTTCTATTTTACTTCCTGCTCTATTTGAGTCTGTACAATTACAGTCCCACATCGGGTTGTGAGCATTAAAATCACCTACTATTTATGTAGTTCCTTGGCATTATTAAGTAATTCTTTAAGTTTGTCAATGTCGTAATTTTATTCGGTTGATTGTATAAATTATAAATTACATAAATATCGTTTTTTATTCTAATTTTAATACCTGATATTTGCAAGTCAGTTATGTTAACAGGTACTCTGTTGTAAAACACTGTTATGTGCATATATGGCTGTACCTAAATTTTCTTCTTCCTCTCGTGATGTTGATGCTAAGGTATAGTTACCTATTGCTGATACTGTTTTGTTGACATGTTGTAAGCATAATATCATGGGTTCCTATTCTTTTAATAACCGTTGTACGTCTCGTACAGTAGGTGTAATCTGGTCTGTAAACCATTTGCGTTCCATTGTATAAAATAGCTCTTGAAAATATTTCGTTGTAGCGGTCGAGTTTTACTCTTTTTTTGTATTATCGATTTGGATTTTTTCTAATAATTTACTCAAGACATTCATTTGTTTTTCTCTATAATATACTAAGTGCTCAATGCACAAGCAACCTTTTTCATGGGTACTCAAATCCGTGGTTACTTTTTTCCTATATTTCATAAAATATCTTATAATGTTTGTTTGTTAAACCATCTTTTGTTATGCTTTTGTTGTTATTGCATAATTCAACGAAATAATCATTATATCCACATGTATTACCATGTATATTTCTTTTTTCATTTGTTCTTGTACCAATTACTGGAGATGGGGTAATCTCTTCTCCTTTGACATTATCATTGTTATCTATGGTATGGTTCCCTTTCACTTCTTCAATGTTTACGACATCTGCCTTCATAGGTTTTACTATTATTTTAGGAGATAAAGGTATATTCTTAGCTTGATTTTGTTTTTGTTCCTTTTTATCTCCTTTATCTTTGGTTTGATCGATGTTTCTCTAATAACAGTTGGTTTCTTCGTTTTGGGTGGTGTTCTCTCCAAAGGCCCGGATTTTATCTTGAATTTCCAGTCCATCACGACCCTCCTCTGTTACTTCAGTAGTAGCATCCTCCTGTGTTTCTATTTGCATTAATATTTCAAATGAATTGGATAAAATATTATCCACCTCATTTGTACCTGTTTCTTTATTCTTTACCATTTTTGTTTTTATTTCTAAATCATTATTTTCTTCTTGAGATTTACTTTTCTGTGCTGTTACTTCTATCTGTTTGCGTTTTTGTTTCATTATTTGCTCTAGTTATTGAAGAATATATGTTTCTTAGACGGATCTTGAATTCCTCTCACTTTTAATTCCAACTTAGCCTCTTTTATAGACATCCCCGTTCGTTCTTGTAGTATTTTCAATTCCGTACTGTATATATAATACATGCATTCTTTGGATCTTGCATGATGATTCTGCCCACAGTTTACACGCTCAGGTTCACTGCAGTTCCTTTGGGATATACGGTCTTAACTCTCTATTTTGGCCTTAAATTTTTATTTTTTGAGGTAGATCTTCACCCTCAAATTTTACTTTTGCTATTTTTACTTGGTACAACATATACCTCACAACCTTGGACCTTTGGGTATTTTGGAGAGTCTAATAGCATTTTCTTATTGACTGGTTCGTTGTTGTTTTCAGGAAGTACAATGGTACCCTGAATGCTGTTCACAGTATCGTGTTTTTTTCACTTTTATCTTAATATTGTTTATATTTTTCAAAGGCAAATAGTCTTCGGACTGACTTTTTGTTGTGGCTTCTATGAGCAAAGTTTTTTCCTTTATTTGTCTGAACGACTTATCTGTAGTTGGATGTCTATTTAATAAATAATTTTCTAATTTTAAGGCGGAAATATTTTGGTCAGCTTCCATGGTTAGAAACCTTGACCAACTTCCACTCCCAAAGAGGGAGTCGGAGTGAGCCAAGGTTGGGTCATGTCGGTATTTACTCTTTTTGGGAGTTTTATAAAGTATTAAGGTTTTAATACCACTCTGATTTTGATTATTTGGGTTAACCAGAGAATTGTCCATTTCCATGCTAGAAGATTTGCTCTGTACTGGAGCAGCAGTCGCCATCTTTGCCAGATTAATACCATCAGAGGGCCTAGGGGTACTTGAATCTTTAAAATTACTCAGCATAAAGATTAAAGTATAAAAAAAATTAAATAAACCTGAAAACCTCAAAAAGATGTCATCAGCCTTTCATGGAGTTTATTCTTCCACCAATGGCACAAGTGAGAACCGACTCCCAAATGTCCACTCCCTACCCTACCCCACAGGGGATGGCACAACATGATTAGAGTGGCCCAAGTGTAAGCCAAACCTGCTTGCTAGGACTGACAATATTACTGGAATACAATCATCCCCACTCTGATCATGTTATGGGCAAATCGGATAGAATGCCGAGAGTCCTATCTCCAAAACCAGATCCCCCTGGAATCCGTGGTCCAGCCCTAAAGAATAGTTCCGCCTGATATCTCTCAGGTCCGAACATTATTGGGCAGTTGATGGTCCTACCACAGTTTCCACTATTTAGCTTCGGATATAAACCCAATCCCAGCTACGATATCTTTTCCTATTTATCATGTCCAATAAATTTTAGCAAAAGCAGAAAATTCCGCAAAAATTAATTCAAAGAAATATAGAATGGGACATGGGATTCTTGGTCTCAAACCCGGGAACAGATTCATGGGATTCAAGAGCCCCCTCACCACGTCAAGGTGATCCCAAATTGAGGGGGCCAGCAGCGTGAAGTTGGGAGAGTGTATTCTTAGAAGTAACAAGAAAAGAATGGTCGATCGGAGACAGTATATATACCACAACCGGCAGCGACGGTGGCTGTGTTATGACACTTCTGACAGCTTCTCCTTAATGGGGTCCTCCATTGTCCTCTTCGCAGATCATGTCGTTAATCCGGCCAGGAACCTAGAAAGGTCGTTGAATGGCAGCCAGATAGAGGTTTCAGAGAGAGAGGTGGCAATGGGGTGACAATTAGATGGTAGAGCTGATGGTTAGTAGCCGGAGATGCAGGTGTGAGTCAGGTCAAGACACTGACCCCTGATAGCAGCGCAGGTAGTTGGAAAGAAGGGGAAACTCAGAAAAATGCGAAGGGACACGATTGGTTGGGGAACTGAGAACAATAGTAACAATGGAAGGAACTCTCAAAAGGGGGCGGGCTACTTGCAAGCAGCTGCTAAAATCGTCACCTTAGGGGCAGATTACTAGGGTCAGGTCAGACCAGTAATGACCCACGGTACGGTCCTGCACTTAGTTTCTCATTAGACACCTATATTGGCTTAACTCGGCCTGGGAGGCATGGGAACGCTTGTGTGAAAACTTCAAAACAACTTAGTACTTCTTTTCGAAATGTACGTTACTGTATATTGGGGAATGAATCTTTTACTTTAACTTATATTCGCAAAAATCAAGAGGGAAAACTCATTACAAACGAAGCAAGACGTTTGTGACAATATATACAGTATATAATGCGCAATTGTCTGTATTTAACACCGCACCAACAGTATCTATTCCTTTTTTTCAGAAGCCCATGTCTCCACTACACTGCGCTTCTCATGCTTCTCTTCACCCATACACAAATCATGTCTCCAATCCTGAACATCTTATCATGCCATCTGCCGTATTTGATAGCAAATTATTCCCTCCATGATTCAATAGTTAGAATATGAATGGGGCAACGACCGATGTGGTCTTTATTTGGAGCCGTCCTTGACTCGTACACGTGATTTTATATATCAAACACCTCAGGGAAAAAATTTAACACAGTCGTAAATCATAACCAGTGTTGGATTTATTGCTAAGCCATTTTCAGAGGACTGATACTAAGTGCAGAAAATTTATTATGTACATGCTAGCATACATACAAACATACAAACGGTTGAAAAATAATTATTTGGACCTGACAGGCGTTTGGAGGCGGGGTTCTACCCTCTTTAGTGAGAGGTCAAATTTTACAAATCCTCGAGGAACCTCACTCTCCTTATTCCCATCTTCCCATCACTTTCTTTAAAATCAAACTCCTTGCATATTTCATATGAGATTAATGGATCAAAGGATATTTCAATTTCTTTTCTATCTTCCTAATCATATCTATTTCTTCAACAATATATTCAAGGCTTCATACACATAATGCTCTTAAGAACATGGATAAGAAAACTGATTTCTTAACTCTATTGTCGTGAACATAATAAAAAATTAACCAAAGCACAAATATTGGTGGGTTTTCTGTATACCGTATTTAAAACCACAACTAGTTCCATGTATTAGGCAAACTAAAAAGGGTCGGCAACCATCCTTTTCCATTTCCATAGCGAATTTTATCGATGGTACTAATTCATTTAATTTAACAAAGAAGTTATTGACATTTTTGTTAACTGGCCAAGCATATATTATGTCATCAACAAACCTGAACCATACTACATTGCGTGGAATGATTTTGTTTAATATTTTGCTTACGAAAAATTCCAAACACAAATTACTTTACACTATACTAAATTACTTTACAAAATACCAAAATCTTGCGAGTACAATTTCCAATTGAATTCAAATTTACAATCTTATATATTTCAATTAATTCTATCAGCGTGCATAGATAGTGGTATATTCAGCTGTCTGTTTTCAAGCATATCGCTTAAAAACTCCAGCAGATCGTCAACAGATACCTTTATGAATAATGAAGTCACGTCAAAACTCATTATTAAATCTGTACATTATTAATTTCTTTATCAAGCCAGCATTGTTCTTAATATTGGCATCGGAGATGGTACCAACCAATGTGTTAAGAATATCCTCTAGGTATTTTGGTCTTGCAGGAAAATTTCGTTTTATGCTTTTTTGTTGTCCTCACACATACGGTAACGATAGAGAGGTCATGCACAACTTTCGTGATAGGTTTTCATTTCCTTTTTAACATCTCTTTAATTCTTATATTGAAATTACTGTTCACAATGTCTACAGGATTTTTATTTAGTTCTTTGTATTTCATCAATCAGATTATTCATTTTTTCTAAATGCTCACTTTTATTTAAAGTTGCCAACGCAACCCGATTTGTCAGTTTTCGTCGTGTGTATATTTTCACGTTTCAATTCACTGATCGGAACCACAAATCTTTTAGGGACACTTTGGGTCTTGCGATAACTCTTACATTGGTCAAGTTGGAAAAAAATGAAAAAAGAAAACAGAACAGCATTAAAGATGTGCAAGAAATGCACAGGTAAGCAGTGGAATTTTTCTAAATGTTAGTGAAAACAATCATACTATCAAATCGACGGGGCAGGAGTGAAAAAAAAGTTAAGTTTGTTCTAAAAATGCATTATAAAGAAACATCACTAAGTCTGGGTTTATAATTAAAACTAAAGTTTTCCCACCGTTTGAATATTCTGTGTAATGTCCTTCTGGCATTTATATTATGAATTTCTACCACTCTGTATCAGTCATCTGAAGATGACTTTGTTAGCAATAAAGATGGCACCAGTCAGGGTCTATAACCTTATTTCAATTCTTCTCTGTGACGTTCGAGATAGATAGATATATACTGTGTATATATATATATAATATAATACATATATAATATATATATACATACAGTATATATATATACATATATATATATATAATATATATATATATAATATATATATATATATATATATATATATATATATATATATATATAATCACAAAATAGCCACACAGCTTCACTGTATACATATTTTCCTCCTACTCATGTTAGGCTTCAGTAAGATGGGATAGGTGGACAGCAAGGGGATAATCCCGACCAACAAAGGGATTAAATATACGACCAAGATCAAAAAGACTGCAGGGAGGGGCAGGAGCAGCTAAGGATAAACGGGCAGATCATCCCAGGGATTAGAAAAAGAAAAATAACAGATGCTGGGAGGGGCACATACGAGTTTATACCCGAGTGTAGCTGTTATCCCCTCAGTGCAACGGTACCTAGTGAAGAAGTCTGTATGTCTTCGAAAGCTTTGTAAACAAAGAACCTAGAATCTAAACCATCCATCTTATTCAAGCCTAACACGAGTCTTATTTTTTCACCTGTGGTGATATGTGATGATCGAATATATATATATATATATATATATATATATATATATATATATATATATATATATATATATATATATATATATATATATATATATATATATATATATATATATATATATATATATATATATATATATATATATATATATATATATATATTATATATATATATATATATATATATATTTTATATATATATATATATATATATATGTATATATTATATGTATATATATTATATATAAATATATATGTATGTATATATATATATGTATATATATACATATGTATATATACATATATATGTATATATATACATATATATATATATATGTATATATATACATATATATACATATATATGTATATATATACATATATACATATATATGTATGTATATATATATATATATATATATATATAATATATATATATTTTATACATATATATATATACATATATATATACATATATTATATGTATATATATTATATATAAATATATATGTATATATATATATATATATATACATATGTATATATATATGTACATATATACCTATGCACATAAATATAAACATATATACATATATATACATACATATATATATATATATATATATATATATATATATATATATACATATATACATATACATATATATACCTATATATCATATATATACTTATGTATATATATATATACATACTTATGTATATATATACATAGATATACATATATATACATTGATATACATATATATATACATATATATATACATATCAGTATTGTTGGCTCATTATCATATAAACTTTCAAAATATATTACCAAGCTCTTGTCCCCGTTACTTAGAACTATCTCCGATTCTCACGTATATGACTGTCTAGATTTAGTTGATAAATTAAACACAATCACTTTTTACCCCACTGATAGATTCGTTAGTCTTGATGTTTGCTCTCTTTTTACTAAAGTCCCTATAGATCCTATTTTAAATATCTTAGTACTGAGCTAATCCATCATGAATTACCTCTACCTGTAAGTCATTATTTCACTCACTGGGTTGTGCATTTGTGACTGTAAGTTTATATTCAATGGTGAATTTTACCAACGAATATTTGGTATGGCAATGGGCAACCTTTTGTCCCCACTCCTCTCAAACTTGTATATGGAATTCTTTGAAAAACGATATTTACCTAATATCATTTATACTCCTTTAAAGTGGTATAGATATGTTGACGATATTTTAGCTGTTTTGCCTGCTGGTATTGATGTAAATGATTTACTCTCTAATTTGAATAACCAGGTACCACCCATTAAGTTACTTTAGAATTAGAAAGAGACAACTGCTTCCCTTTCTTAGATGTTTTAATACACAGAGAACCATTTCAATGCAAATTCAGTATTTACACAAAAGCAACCAACAATTTAACTTAAGTCCATTTTTATTCAGGTCATCACTTTAACATCAAAATATCCATTTTTTCTTCTATGTTTTTACAAGCTTTGCACATTGTCAGTCCCCAGCATTTGGATCAAGAAATTAAATACACAAGAAAAATAGGGACAGATTTATGTTATCCTTCACATATAGTAAATATTTGTTATAATAAAGCCCACAAACAGTTTTATAGTGAAAGTAACATGGAGAAAGAAACCCCTAAGAACATTCTTAGCTTGCCTTATTTGAGTGGTTTTGAAAACATAAAATCACTGTTAAAATCTTTTAATGTCAACCTCATTTTTTCCTATAACAACACACTAAAAGGAATGTTAATAAAAAATAGCCCTAAAGAAAACATAATATATAAAATTCCATGTTTGGACTGCCCTCTTTTTATATTGGCCAATCTACCAAAGATTTAGATGTATGTATTAAGCAACATAAGTATTCAGTTAAAACTGGACAAACACCCAATGCTATATTCATTCGTTTAAGCAAAAACTCTCACAGGATAAACTGGACTGAAAGTTCAATGATTGCCAGATCGAAAGATTTCTCTTCAAGAAATCTTTTGGAGTCTGCTATTATACAGCTCACTTCCAGCTGTAATTTTAACCTAAGCCCTGGCATGTATTATTTGGACCCCTGTATTTTAGAAAAATGTTCAAGAATTACCTAAAAGATAAAATTACTGACTTAACTGCAAATCAGTTACCTTATCTATATTTTCAATGTATTCATAAGTTTAATATAACTGTTGATTTGTAAAAATGTTCATCTTCCAAAAATTTTTACTGCTTACAAAGAGAAGGAAATTATTTTGTTGTACTAATATTTTTTTGTGGTCAGTCACCCCCTTGTATAATCTTTTAATTGTCCTATCCCTGCTTCTGAATGGTTGATCCTAACCCTTTGTAAAACCTCTTAAATATTTAACCCTGTTTTGGTGGTTTTACTATTCGTCAATTGTGCTGGATTGCAGGTACATATTTTTTCCTTTGTAATCACCATCTAATTTATATGAGCTTTCTTTGTAAACTTACTCTTACATTTCTTCGGTCTGCTAAGTAAAGGACAACAGGCAGTCGAAAGGCCTCGCAGCACTCCAGTGTTTCCCTTCCTTCGTGGATTTTATCTTTCTTTATATATTCATCATGTTCATATATATATATATATATATATATATATATATATATATATATATATATATATATATATATATATATATATATATATATATATATATATATATATATATATATATATATATATATATATATAATATATATATACATATATATATATGCATATGTATATATATTATATATGTTTATATATATATATATATACATATGTATGTTTCAAAAGGTGTTTTGAGGCCCCCTCCACAGAACAAATGGAAAGTTATGAAGTTTTCTGCTATAGCCTATCTTCAAGTACATTATTTTAAGTTTCTATTGAGCTAATTTTTATTTTACATTTCTTGTATTCTCTGACTGAGTGACGGAGTTAGATACAGCCATGGCTAACAACTCAGAGGAAATCAGCTGGATTGACCGAATCCGGGCTATAACCTTCAGAGAGGCCAGGGATGCTGGTGCATCCTTCATTTCACGTTCCTGGATAGCTAAATACATTAAAAGAGATTAATCCTTTGTTAAAAGAAACTGGAACAAAAATCCATATTACTGTTATCACAAAAAGAGTGAGAATCTTGGAAGGCCTGAAGTCCTTTCTCAGGAGTCAAAAGACATCATAGCTGAGGCAGTGGGTAGACCAAGAAAGTCTTAACGTGAACTGGCGCTTGCACTAGAAACAAAAAGGGGAAAGAAGAGAAGTTATAGTGCTGTATATCGTGAGTTGAAAAAATCTGGTATCAAGCCATTTCATGTTATCAGCAAGCCCAACAACACTCAGCAACAGAGAGAAGACCGTGCATGGTTTTGTGGTTCATTTCTTAAAGATAGGATGAAGCTGACTTTCTCCATGTTGCCGCATCAGATGAATTCTTCATTTACACAGTCAGGAAGCCAAATCATAAAAATGACATCATTTGGGCTGCAAAGTTGGATATTATCAGCGATGACGTGCGCTATCGCCAAGTTGTGAAATGTCCTGAATGTTTGGGAATTTTTCTGTTTCACAGCCAAACAGTTAATGTGGATCACCAAAGAAAAAGGAGTCATGGAATGGCAAATACTTCAGAGAAACTGTGCTTACTGGTGGAGTATTTTCTTTCCTCAAAGATCCTGAAAATGTGTTATCTGTTGAAGAGGTCACATTTTTGCATGATAAGGCACCATGTTTCACGGCTCTTCAGACACAGGAGCTGCTTTGAAATAGTGGTATCGATTTCTTCTCATCAAGTGAATTTCCAGAGAGCTCCCCTGGCCTTAATGTGTGTGAAAACATTGGTAGTATCTTAAAGGATCATGCTGAAGTGCGCACAGTGATCTATGGTGGTATACCAAGCCTCAACAACCTGCAAAGAGAGGTGACCAAAGTGCTCTGGGAAATGGAGCTGAGTCTCAGCTTTTTTGCGATTTGCTGAAATCATACCCCTCAAGAATGCAGGCTGTGGTACAGGCAGATGGAGGCCACACAAAATATTAAATACTCTGAGAGAGACTTAAATAAATACCTGTTCTGAATTACTTTTGTTTTTGTCCATATCAATTTTAGTTTATGCTGTAGAGGGGGCTCTAATATATATATATATATATATATATATATATATATATATATATATATATATATATATATATATATATATATATATATATATATATATATATATATATATATATATATATATATATATATATATATATATATATATATATATATATATATATATATATATATATATATATATATTTGTGGGGATTTATTCTTTGGAAACGCTATATCTGTTGCACTGTGGTCTTTCACATAAGTCGCAGTAATTCTTCCTTGGAGTGTTCTTTCTTTTGAATTCGCCTTATCGTGCTTAGATGTCAGCTATCTTGGAAAAGACAAAATGTTTTTAAAAACTTGGTTTCAATGAAAATCATGTTCCCCTTATGTATTTATTTAGTTAAGGAAAGTTATAGTCCCCCTAGGCCTCTGTATACTCATAGGGAAGGCGCTGATCTCTTGTTTCTTTGGCCGACAGCCACTGGGGCGACAGGTCCCAATGCCTATGACATGTGGCCAGTGTGTCGTTAGGCTCACTGTTTAACTCCCCAGCCTGAGGGCTGGTACCTATTCTCCTTTTGAACCTCTCGGGTTTTTTTCGGACTGTTAGGTTGACGGGCTGCTGGGATTTTTGCACTGGCACAGTCCGAGCCATCAGTGAGCGGCGGGATTTGAACCCCGGTCCTCTTGTTTATTTAGCATCTTAAAATTTCTGTAAACTTTCCACCTTAAATGGGCAGTGGTAACTGAGTCTTCACCTTAAAAGGCACATTGTAGATTCTATAAGTCAGTAAAACTTGGACTTATAATTCTAACTGTCTTTTGGCACTCAGAAATTTTACATATAAGTTCACAAATCACACTGGGCCTTTACTGTCACACTGCTCACATCCCAACACTCTACCCTGGTGCCTACTTCCAACTGCCTGCTGCTCTAGGAACCTCCATATATATGGGGTTCTGTCTGATAGTCATACAATATCAAACCTGGCATAATTTTTCCCGAGTTTCATCTCTATGGGCTCCCCTTGTCATTAATATTCATGTTCACTTTTCTATACATTTCATTCAATGGTTGTTATCGAAATAATGTAATGGTGCGTGATAGGTCACCAGGCAGGGTCAAGATTTCCATTAGTTCTTTACCCAGTGCTAAAATGATGACTCCGCATTTCGCTATATTGGATAAACACTGTGGAGCCCTTCCGTCTGCACCCACATCTGGGATCGCTCAATTCGTTATCCCTTGTTTTTCCTGTCCTCTCTCTGTCTTGGTTATTATTGGTATTTCCTGTAATGCCCTTTTGTTTTTTAAGATATCTAGTTTACTCGATTACATACTGATTCCATTTATATATATATATATATATATATATATATATATATATATATATATATATATATATATATATATGTATATATATATATATATGTATATGTATATAAATATATATATATGTGTATATATATATATATATATATATGTATGTATGTATATATATGTATGTAGGTATGTATATATATATATATATATATATATATATATATATATATATGTATGTATGTATGTATATATATATATATATATATATATATATATATATATATATATATAAAGCCATTTTCCTCTAAAAAGAGAATGGTCCCAATGGGTGTTACTTCTCCATTTCTAAGCAGACACATTTCATGATAAGATTGGTAACGCCCACCTGCCCTTATACGTGTCGCCAACATCTGTCATTACATGGCGTCCACATCCTAGTACAGATCAGCGAGTTTGTATGTGTACAGGTTGCATAAATCCAGTTTAGCGCACCACTTCGTCAATATGCAATCCTATTAACACAGGGTTCTTTTTATATGCAATACCACCATCAAAACCACAGCTCACTAATGCATCATTTTCCAACTATAATCTAGAATGCTAAAGCCTACCTACCCATCGAATCCCAGACAACAATCAAAACCGACATAAAAATTCCTGAGCAAATTTTAATGATAACAACCAAGTATTGAGAAAATGCAGAGATCTCACACTAACCTGCACAATCAGACAAGGAATCTGAAGAATGGATAAAGGAACAATATCAATAATCTACAGGCATCAACACAAATTTCCCTTGAGAAAGAAAATTTTTATATGAAAAACTTTTCTTTCAATCAGCTTTTTCTTTGAGGAATGAGACTACATAAAAATTACACACACACATGCACACACACAGACACACATGTATATGTGTATATATATATTGTATGTGTGTGTGTTTGTATGTATGTAGAGAGAGAGAGAGAGAGAGAGAGAGAGAGAGAGAGAGAGAGAGAGAGAGAGAAGAGAGAGAGAGAAATTCCTCCAATTAGCCTGTAAACAGACCTCCTTGGAGCAAGAATGATATACTGATAATTTGATAAGCCTACATTTTCCCCAGGAGAAACTAGTCTGCTTAAACTACGAACTTAACTTGATTAGAAAATAATATGAATATACATATGTGCAAACACACACACATAAACACACACAATGTTGACAGCTCCTATAAAATATAATTAGTATATACTGTATTTATGGAGCATTGAAATGCATGTCCTATGATCCTTGATGGAATGTGCGACAGTGTTAGTGTGTTTAAGAAATCTTGGGGCGAGATGAACACTGTCAGTGTATATCAGGTCGTTTTGTAAACTGTAGTTCTCGCGATGAGCTAAAGGAATTTGGCTCTTGGAAATCTAGGTGGCTCACGAGTGTTGACCCTGTTGACCTGTATCATGTCACGGGATCTCCACGTCACGGGGGAGTGGCGGGAGAATGTTCTACAATGATGAGAGTGAGCGTAAGTCCGCTTGAAAGGGGATCACTGAGGTGTAATATATTGAATCTCGAGTACAGATGTATTATTCGGGCAGTAACTTTAATTGGTGGTAGTACATCCGGGTAAACACGCCTTCAGAGAGACAGGTCTGGGTAAATAACATAGGTTTCAATGTGTATGTCTGTCAGGTAGGTTGGCATCCATGACAGAGGAGTGATGACTTAAGCGAGCCAGGAGGTGACCGACTCGACATACTTTGAGGGGCTGACTTAGTGTCATTAGAGTGGTAGTGTTTAGGTATATTGGGGGTGTAGATAGAATTTATGTGATATATATATTGTGATGTGCTAATTCTTAGTGTATACAGCGGGTGATTAGGCCTCGCAAAGTAGCTGGGACATGGGAAAGAGAAGGTACGTAAGTGTTCGTTTTTTATTTTCAGGATACAATAATTCTGTTCTTTTTTTCTGTCTGAGTGGTTTACATTTAGTTTCTGTTTTTTATCATTAAGTGTATATTAACACTAGGGGCCTAAATGGAACAAACTGAGTTTATTGGCATATGATTTTGTTATTTCCTCTCCTCTTTCCCTTCTTTGTATTTTGAATATGTTTACTTTGTTTTTACAGTGAGTTCATCATATTGAGTGAATATATGTTCCCGATACATTTCATTACATGAGTGCATGCATGTACTGAGTGGTTTGAGTTTAGGGGAGGTGTCGTGACTGCTTCTTTCTGCTTTGGTTAGCATTCCTGACCCAGAGACAGTTGTTGGTCCGTTGTTCCTTCAGGTTCTGCGGGCTCAGCAGAATTGCTTGCATTGCTACACAGTGGGAGGAATGGTCGGTACAGGGGGTGTTTCTTCGGCATCCTCTTCTCCCTTTCCCCTCCTCCTCCTTTTCTTCTCCCGCCTTCCTTCTTCTTTCATGTTTGGATGAACTGGGGTTTTCTCTCTGACCTTCAAATGGTTAACCAGGTGATTGACTAACCTTGACCGTGAGTGTGGGAGACGGTGGCTGTTTTTTCCCCACAGGGGTTTGCTCGTAGATTTTATTCATTTTGAAGTTTTTTTTTTTTTTGTCTCGGGAATATTTCTTTCTGGTGTCCTTTGTTTTATCTTAAATGAAGAGTAAATAAATATCTTATTCTCCTTTTTTCTCTGGGTCTTCTTTTATGGACTTAAGAGAGTATTGTATGGAATTGAAATCCGCTCGTGTTCTTGCTACTTGGAGTTCCTTCAGTTTAGACAATATGGCACGCAAGGATGAAGACAAAAAGACCTTGGTCCATAAGGTCACGACAGTGGCATCTGGAATTCAACCATTTCCCGGTTAGTGAATAGGACTCTTCCCCAACCGGTAGAGATTTTTATAGAGGGGGTGGACAATTACCTCAATGCTAAGAAAATTACAAATGGCAATGAAACATTTAACGAAGCCTGAGGATTCCTCGCCATCAACAAAGGGGTTATTGGCCAACGTTGTCGTAGTTATTTGTTCAGCAGGTGTAAAACATGGGATGATCTCAAAGGTTTCCTTAGGAGGGCATATGGAGTTGCTGAAACGGGAGATGTAGTTTGTGACGCTCGGGCATTCTTTAAAGTACGAAAGGCCAAGATTCGATGGTTGGCTTTACCTCTAAGCTATATGATCAGACTATAGATTTAGAGAAATTGAGAGGGTCTGATTGGGCAAATGGTGGCAATATTTCTCTGGACGACTTAGGAAAACTGTTGCACTTTTCATGGCTTCTACATGAGGTCACAGATGCTATGGTGGATAGTTTTGTTAATATAGAGCATATGGCTGATGAGGCGCTGATTTTTTCTTGGGTTCGCAAACACGTCGAAATGTCCTGCAGTTGATAGTACCTTTTCCAATGGGATACCAATGGCTTTTGCGGGCATTCCAAAGTACCCATCACAGGGGGATTCTGGTTCTGTCTCCAGCAGTTTTTGTGGCAAGGTGGACATAAATGGAAAACCCGTTTTAGCTTCCAATAGTCTTGTTGCTAGGGTAGACAGTGACAGGAACTTCAAGGACTGAACGCGGCAACGCCACAGCTTCGGCATTTTAACTCTAACAGAGTAGGGCATGCTAAGAAGAATTGCTGAGTTAGATTCTGTGTGGGATGCAGGAGTGCAAGTCACTCTTGGCGGTCTTGTCCGTCCCAAAAATGAGGTAATGCCAGACCTCCATCCCAGAGCTTTGGTAGTCCCTTTAAGAAAGCTCCTCAAGGGGGTTATTCAAAGGGATCTGGGGATCGGCAAAATTTTTGGAAGACTGATCAACAAAAGGAAAAAGGATTACATTATATGTATATACATACATACATATATAAATGTATGTATGTATGTATGTATGTATGTATGTATGTATGTATGTATGTATGTATGTATGTATGTATGTATGTATGTATGTATGTATATATCACATGAGAGGTGAAAATTAAAGACCAGGTACCAAGCGCTTTCGTGTATTGCGTACACTTCTTCGGGGTACAAAGTAAAATAAATAAATAGAGACATAAACAAGAATTATGTTAAAATACCCAAAGTTTTTAATCGATAAATCTTTACAGAAAGCTAGAAACATTTTTTATTTCAATAACAATAGGGAGCCTTTTGTGAGAGAAAATATTTTGACACTACCATATAGCGTAAATCTTTGTTTCATTCAAAAATTACTGAAAACTCTCAAGATAAATGTTGTTTACAAGAATTCAGGGACACTTCAGGATATCATTGTTCGCAACTACTCAAAACAAATTGGTGGTTGTATTTACACGATTCCTTGTGCTGGGTGTAGTAATAAATAGCTAGGTCAAACTGGTAAAGAACTAGATTACCGTCTAAAACAGCATCGTCATGCAGTTCGAACAGGCCAATTGACAAGTGCTTTATTTTAACCATTGTATAGACTAGAAAAATTCATCTGAGATAATTTTTTGTAACCACATTGGTAAAAGAAATATAATTGAATCTGCCTTTATTAAGCATTTTAACAATCAACTTATGAATATTAGTTCAGGTCTTTTTAAATTAGATAGTTACCTTGTTCATAAAATTGTAGGGAAGTACAATGTCACCTTTTAGCAATAGCCTGTTCTAACTGCAGTTTCAGTTCTTAAGTATTTTTAAAGTATTTTTACTTATTGTTTGGTATGTGACAATTTGTTTTCTTCAAACTAGTGATTACATTCAGTAATGATGTTTTGCTTGTTAATGGCTTTGATCTTTGTTTTGTGAAGTTGTCTTGTTTATGTCTCTATTTATTTATTTTACTTTGTACCCCGAAGAAGTGTACGCAATACACGAAAGCGCTTGGTACCTGGTCTTTAATTTCACCTCTCATGTCGTTGTCTACGTATACATTTGTCACGTGCAGTTTGGTGACTTATTGCTGATATTATATATATATATTATATATATATATTATATATATATATATATATATATATATATTATATATATATATATTATATATATATATATATATATATATATATATATATATATATGTGTGTGTGTGTGTGTGTGTGTGTGTAAGAGGATCCAAGGTATCGAGTGTGTGAATGTTTTTCGAAAACACTTAGCAGTGATTAGAAAGTCATTTGAACGACATTTCCGTAAATTAGAGAGATGCTGACGATTGCTGTCATACGAGACTGTAAAAGAGACCCTGGGAAAGATCTTGCAATGAGTGTGCAGTTAATGGCAGTGATTTAAGAAACGCTTACTTTAATTACTTTAAAATAGCAATGATTTAAGAAACGGTTAGTCAACAGCAGGGATTTGAGAAATGCTTAGACGACATTACTGGCCCACTGAGACACTGTATCCTTCGAACAACATCTGGCTGTGATTAGAGAAACGCTTTGTTGATATCACTGACCGGAGAGAAGTGATGTTTGCATTCTTGAGGGTAAACCAACCATGATGGGTCAGCAGCTGGATTGAGGGTGACTATGGATGTATATGTATGATGAATACACCTGTATGATGCAAGAATATGTATGCTGAAAGACGAAACTGTGTCGTCAATCAAAGTATAACTATTTATGATGTCAAGTACTTCTAATCATGTTTAAATGAAAGAGACTCGGGGTGAATGGGCAAAGGAGCTAAGGCGCGAAGTACGGTGAAGAATATCCTGTTGTTCTCTACCAAAACTGAGGAAAACTCCCATAAACTTCAATGCACTCTGGCAACCACTAGCCTTTAGCAAAACCATGACTCCATAGCAGCTATCCTGGGTGGAAAGTGTAAAATTTTATGCGATAATATTGAAATGAAACATTCATTCTTATTTTTTATTTACCCACTTACTCACCAAAGTGAAGGCGACCTTCTGTTCCTGCGAAAGAGAATTCCACGTAAGAATCAGAAGAGAACCCACGTGTCACTTGTACACTGCTACCTTAGAAGGGTACCTCTATAACAGAGCTAAGCACTCATTTTGGTGTCAAGCGTGGGATGCTTTCTACTACAAGATACTTTCTACTACAAGAAGTCAGTTTACTTAGTGGTGCATATCGTTGAAACCTTCTACTTCAAATGATGAGACTTTCAACTTCAAGACGTGAATGAAGAATTTACGTGTTCGCCTTCAAATTATTATGGCTAAGAAGAGGCTTACTATCCATTTCAGGGACCGCGAGTTTTTCTCAAATATCTTTCAAACTAACTGATCGAAATAGTACTTTGACACTGTACGAGACACCTCCCGCTAAATTTTGGTAATACAGTGCATTATCAAATGGCGTTAGTTAAGTCGTTTACTCTTGACTTTAAAGGTCAAGTCACATGAGTCGGCAGAACTAATTTACGCAATCGAACTTCCGCTATCCCCCACAGACAGGAAAGTGGGGGCGGAGATGGGGGGGCCAGGAAAGTGGGTTGAGGGAGGAATAATGAGGGGAAAGGGGAGGGAGCGACAGGATGGGATAAAGGACGTTCGAATGCATAATTTGGCGATGCTTGGCAACACCATGTAAATCAAGAGTAAACGCCTTAACAAAACCATTTGACAATGCACTATATTTACCAAATATTAGCGGGAGGTGTCTTGTACACTGTCAAGTACCATTTTGATCAAATAATTAGCTTGAAAGAATTTTGAGAAAAACGATGACTCGCGGTCCCTGAAATGGATAGTAGCAGTGACGACGAACTCCGAACTTCGCCTTTGATTATCTAGTCTTTAACAATACTGGTAAAGAATCGCATCGCGCCGATACGAGAGAGAGAGAGAGAGAGAGAGAGAGAGAGAGAGAGAGAGAGAGAGAGTGTACATTTTTTTTTTTTTTTTCAAGATAAAGGAATGTTCAACAAAGAAGAAAGAAAGACAACGATGTAACCCTGCACAAGAATTTGAGAAGAATTTACGAAGACAAAAAAAGTGCTTTGAAGTACGGGAAAGAAAGACAACGCGACTACATGCAAGAACCAACCGCAGCCGAGACCAAGTTCGACTGGATGAAAGTATGAATATATATTGTGAAGACAGGTACACGCGAACACATACACAAAATTACACACCTTCAAATGTTTATGAATTAAGTCATGATCAACACCAAGCTTTGTTATTACTTATACGAAACATATTTACTTCACCATAATTGGTTGGAGTAACAAATAATGATATTTTCTTTTCTATAACTATACCCTTTTATTTGTTGAACATTACTTACCAACCAGCGTGATGAATTTAATTTGTGATCTCTACGTATATTTTTTTTCTTTTATCGTATTTTATTTTAAAATGTGTATGTTTTCTTGGTAGTACTGAATTTTTATTTCTTAGTTCCAATTGAATTTTTTGTTATTTTGTGTTCGTGTGTTGTTTGTGGTAACTTTAACTCTTCTTTCGATATTTTTCGACAAAAAAGAGCTATTCACTTGCTACTATCCACTGAAATTATTTAATGCCAAGACTTAATACCTAAAAATTAAGTGCTTTAAATCCATTATTTGCCAAGAGCTATGCCCATAACTTGACTATGGCATAACATACTCAAAATACTGTGGTCACGCACAGGATAACCCAAATTCAGTTTAGCATAATTAAATTTTGGGGGAGGAAAGATAGTGGTAGAAATTAAATAAGTTCCTTATCCAATTCCGTCTATGAGAGATCTCATCACGTCCATAGGATCCAAACGATATCTTACCACAACAGATCTACTACAGGAATTCTTACATATTTTTTAGATTAAGAAAGTAAAGAGTTAACTGCTTTTCCACTAGTAATGGTAGATATCAATACATAAGAATACCCTTTGGTCTTAAGTCTAGCCCAGCAACCTTTGTCCAATTAATGGATATGGTGTTGGATGGATTACTGGAGAAAGGTGTCCACTATTACGCTACTGATTTGGTAATAGGAATGACACTACAGAGGAATATACAAGGCTTGTCAGAGAAGTCTTTGAGAGACTTAGGAAAGCAAATTTGAAATTAAAATTAAAGACTGTTCTTTCCTAAGGACAAGAATTTAATACTGTACTCAGGACACACCCTCAGTGACGAGGTGTCGAAATAAACAATTTCAAGGTGAAGGCCATTGGGAAGTATCCCAGGCCTCAGTGTAAGAAGGATGTGAAATCATTTCCAGGCTTAGCAGGTTTTTACCGCAACCATATTCACTCACTTTTTCCAGGTGGATCAAGGTCAACCCTGTACGGAACTACAAACCCATCATGAAAGCCCTCTCAATGCCTTCCCACTGTGCCGGCCTCTCCTAAGTGGAGTAAATGGATCCTATTGATTGTCTTCTTAAATGTAAATATTTTTCATTTAAATTTCCATTTTTATATTGTCCAACAGCAGTACTTCTAATGTGCTTGCCAAGGTCTATGGAGATACAAGGTCAACCCATCTTCGTTCCAAAACTGACCACAATCTGTTCAGGGTGTGCCTGTGACGTCATGAGCTACTGGCTAGATTAGCCAGTAGATGAAAATGTGGACATAAATAGTGGTCCTCTGAGAGAACTTTTGGAGAGAAGTGTCAGGGTGTGCCTGTGACGTCATGAGCTACTGGCTAGATTAGCCAGTAGATGAAAATGTGGACATAAATAGTGGTCCTCTGAGAGAACTTTTGGAGAGAAGTGTCAGTGATCTGCGGACAACTCATAAGCTTTCAGAAAAACATGTCAGTGTTCGACGAGTCCAAAGAATGAGTGTAAAATTAGTGGTGCAACTTCTCCCAGAAACGGCTGCTAAATCCCTGGGATATTTTGGCAAACAAGAACTGCTGTCGGAGAAACACTGGGAGAAAAGTATGCAATCATCTCACTTGCAGGTAGATGGTTAGATCTCTTCAATTCTCGAGTACAACTGACATAAAATGGGCACGCAATGCTTATGGATTAAATCTAGAGAACCAAAATGCAGTGCTAGACAAAATGGTTAACACTGCAAAACTTTTGAAAGTGTCTGGTAGCAAAAGAGCTTATCCGTTTCAAAAAGGAATCATAATATCATCAATATCTTTACCTAAACTATACAAAATGATGGCTGGAAAGTTTGGTATTTAATACATCTTAAAGGATATATTAAACCAAGAAGGAATGGAACACTTTTTCGGTTGCCTTCGATAAATGGGAGCATGCTACCAGCATCCATCACCTGTAGCAGTAAAGCGCAGAATAAGATGTCACCAAATGGGCGCAGAGACTTCCTCATGGGATCAAACAATACAGAGGAAAGTGCTAACAGAGATAACGTGTCAGCAGCTTCATCTTCTTGCTTGAGTGAGCAGAAATCGTCAACTTCTGAAGAATAGTGGCTGCAAAGTGAACTAGCCCTTTCTGCAATGTTGTTTTGTTTGCCAGACTCTGATTTTGATGAAGGTAATGAGGGACAAGAACATTCCCGGGAATGCTAAGGAAACCTTGGACATGGGAACTGCTATATAAGAAGAGGGACTAGAATATTTAGGCAGTTTCACTGCAAAGTTTCCACAATACCAGATCTTACGGTCGAAAGTGTCTGCGGACGATACCTCTTGGATTGGAGCAAAAAGCAGAGGAATATGGTGTCTGATGAAACCAAGCAGGAATTTATTGCTGAGCTAACAACCATGGAGAAGGTTTAAATGTCACCACGGCAAAAAGGCCTAAAAGGGGGTTAAGGGCGCGATAAAAAAGCCTATTATTAGATAAAGAGAAACATGTAGCATTGCCTGAGAATGCTTATGATATTTTGTTCGGTGTCGAACATTTTTCAGGATTAGGGGATTAAATACAACACACACACACATACATACACATATATACATAAACATATATATATATATATATATATATATATATATATATATATATATATATATATATATATATATATATATATATATATATATATATATATATATATATATATATAGATAGATAGATAGATAGATATAGATATACAGATATATACTGTAGATATAGATATACATATATATACAGTAGATACAGAAGTACAGATATATAGATGTGTATACAAATTTTGCATTCTTAGTAACTAGTAACGGGTCCCCTTATGTTACTTAGTCATTCATTAAAAAGGTGTTTCCAGAGTTACATTTTAAGATGGTGTATATATTATATAATTCAACAACAAAATCATTTGAGCCACTATATATCATAGGCCAGGTCTTTTATAATTTCTTGTAAATACCATGTAATCCGATAGTCAAAAGCATTTGAACCATTAAATATTATTATTAACCACGTCCTGTATAATTTATTGTATATATTATATAATCCAATAATAAACAAGCAATTGAATCTTTACAAATCTACTATTAATCACGTCTTATATTCTTATTTAACCCTTTCAACGCAGATAACAGGGAATTCTAATGTACATCTAGTACCCAAAAAGGGCCTACCCTGTAGTGTCGTACTGCGTGACGCCACTAATTTATAGCGACATACGGCAGCTCGGGTTTTAATCCGACTTAGCTGCACGTGGAGAGACCTTCTTTCTATATAGACCTTGGTGCTTGCTTTCAAAATATGAGGGAGAGAGACTGCGCTTGCCTTGCATACGCTACATAATTTAGTACCTTCTATAAAATTTACGTAGAGGAAGAAAAAAATTGTAATTTGAATTTTTTTTATGTAATTGTCGATAGAAATTTCACCTTTTCAGTCTTTCGAAAATCAACTGACATTGACTCTTTTGTTCATAATTATTCCAGTCATCATCAAAATATTAATTTCTCTGTTTTTTTCTGGGATGTTCTTAAGGCTTCCACGAGGTGTAGCCCGCAGTTCACTGATGCTGAGATTAAAACTATTTCTGGCTGCATACATGAAAATCTAGTAAAAAGTGCGATCAAATATATATTACTAACAAACTGGAAAATCACTTTCACAAAGAATCAAAGAACACCAATTTTCTGTGAGAACTGGCGAAATATCGAATGCATTACTCGTACATATGAGAGATTTAGATCATCCTATTGACTGGAGTGAAGCATGATCCTTAGTCCTGTGTAACGACACAGTTAAAAGGAGTATCACTGAATCTTGTTTTATCAAGTCAAATAATGGAAGTGCTCTAAATTTAAGTCTTTATTACAAGTTGTTGATTATTATAAGCAAAAGCAAAAATTAAAGGAAAAAAAAAAATAGTATTCAGTTTTATACATGTTTTATAGCTGTCTATAGGTTAAGTCTATGGCTTTAGTTTGTGACAGCGTCATCCTGGATTATCCTCTTTGACAATCATCTAGCATTCTTGTTCTTTTTGTTTACCCCGTAACCTTCTTTTCAACTGATTCTCATTTGTGCCCCGAAGATGCGTGAATAAACACGTGAGAGCCATTGGTACTGAACTTCTGCTATTATTTTCCTGTGGTATTTGCCTATATTCATTATATATATATATATATATATATATATATATATATATATATATATATGCTTTATATATATATTTTTTATATGTATATATATATATATATATATATATATATATATATATATATATATATATATATATTTATATATATATATTTTTATATATATATATATATACACACTGTATATGTGTATACGACAGGGGAATGGTCATGTACTGTTAAATTGGAGGATATATAGATTTTCAAGATTAAATGGGTTAAGTGATTAAAATATATACTAAAGAAAAGGTACGTGAGATCTCTAAGGATAACGTAGATTTTCTACAAGGTTTTGACTCAAAAAAGATGCCAGGTTGACAGAAGGATTGTTTCCTGTTTGGTTTATAGTGATTAATTCGAGAATTTTCCTCCTGTATAAACAGGCATTTTGAATAAGAATACTAATTCACTCTACTTCATACGTTGCCCAAAATATCGAGCGAACGAAAATCCTCGGCCATATCCAACTGATCTATTGTGTTCTGCTAATCTTTGCGGTAGCGAACGTCCAGTTTGTTCACCATAAAATGAAAGGGGTTAATTTTTCACAAAATAAAATTTTTGTTCACTTAGCAGAAAAACTGACACCTTACGAAGACCTTTTCCTCTAATATCGCAAAAACAATTAAGTTTAGCTCCGAGCAAACAATAGGGTGTTCTTTCAACGCAAATTTTTCCAGACAAAAATTCGGATGTTGTATGGGCAGCCAGCTATACATCCCTTTGAGCCAATCTTTACACGGAATACTTTGAAACTGAAACTCTGACTTCTATCAAATCCTGCGATACGTCGATGACATTTTCACGTTCTGGATGGTAGCGGGGGAGATTCTGACGCTTTTTTGCAAAAAACTAAATTGACTAGTTCCTCGTAAAAGTGCAAAACCGTATGGGAAAACGGTGGAAAGGTAACGTTTTAAAATCAGCAAAAACGACGGAATCATCAGATTACAGCTTAACCTTGTTTAGCAAACCAATTTTCTATATTTCTTATGTTCATTTCCTCAGCTGTCATGACATTACGGTAAAGACTGGAGGACTATAAATCTGTTCTCAAGACAGTGATTTCGATATCGGTAAAAAAAAACAAAACTCACCCGGCTCCTTCCAATCAGCACTAACAATGGGACTGTGAACATCGAATCTGAAAACCCTATTTTTTTTCTTTTTAGTATTCAAAAACCATAAGGAGTGCTTTTGTTAATATCTATAAATTGAAACAAAAAACTGAATTCGGTACTCACAAAGTAACGTGTGGTGACTGTGAAAACCTTTTGCGCAAGAAACTGGACGTTCGCTATCACAGAGATTAGCAACACCTTGATCGGCAGAACGCACAAGACTCATTAAGTATGGCCTTGAAAATTTCCTTCTGATGCGTACTGGTCGAAATATAGCGGTTTATTCAAATTTCTCCGTTTCTTTCACAGGACTTTTTAAGAAAAAATATTAAACTGTTAGGTTACAGAATGAAGACATAATTAAATAAAACACACACACACACACGCATATATATATATATATATATATATATATATATATATATATATATATATATATATATATATATATATATATATATATATATATATATATACAATATATATATATATATATATATATAATATATAAATACCACAAAATATATATACACAAAAAATACGCCAAAGAAATACCACAAAATAATATACAAAAAAATAATAATAAAAAATACAGCATACTAGACTGCCTCGGAATAAACTTTACGCAAAACCAATTACGAAAGAAAGAACAGGGATTTCACAGGATTCAGCATCTCATACAAGAACCGATTAAAAGTGCCCCTCTCTCTCTCTCTCTCTCTCTCTCTCTCTCTCTCTCTCTCGATTCTCACCACATATGAGTTTAGTAAATTATTACCGAATAGATTCTAAGCAATATATTTTGAAACATTTCAATATACTCCAACATATATATCATATTAATTCACATCAGCTAAATATTTTCGTAATGTTTCACACTTAAAACTATACCTGATTCCACGGTCGACAGTCTTACAAAGTTTTCCAGTCGCCTTTAACATTATATATATATATATATATATATATATATATATATATATATATATATATATATATATATATATATATATATATATATATATATATATATATATATATATATATTGCTACAACTTCCAAAGCATTCCAGCTACCAAACACTAAATTTAAAGCTGAGAAATAAAAATACAGTGCACTGCTTAGTACTGCCTGAAAAAGAAGAGCGAAAGGAATATTGACCCCTCCTTAAATCTGTTAATTGCACTCTGTATATCTCTCCCACCTTCTCTCTTTGAACATGTGACTCTTGGAAGCCCTTTGTTTTCAAAACGCAAGGCTGGGAGGAGATTAATTTCTGGTGAGAGGTAGAATAAACCAGATTAAGAGAGAGGTGCAGGTCCTGTGGAACACCTGGAATGGACTCACCATGAGGTTACCCGTGATTCAAATGATGTGCGCACATACAGGGACGACACTAACACCTTCTGCATGAGGAAAGCATCATAATCCCTGACCTGAGGTCTTAAAAGGCCTGACCAAAGGAATGAGAACTTAAGAGACTGACCTGGACGTGAGTGAATCACATCTGCCCTTTGCATTCCCGCCTCCTTCAGAGCCCCTACCACGTGGTCCTATCTTGTAGGGGGCCTTAGTATTCTTACCAGTGAAGCCTTTTATCCCTCCTCCGCTGCCGTTACCCACGCTGAAGCCACCTGTTCTATAAGTTAGTGATCTGTTGCAATGGTTCTTTTCATTCAGTCACTATTTTAACTCTCGTTCTAAACCTCCTATTTTCATTAACCTCTCCCTGTTAGTGTCACGTAAATTCCAATCTTGAGTAATTATGTAAAATCGTGTGTTCAAGACATCTTTGGTACCCTCCATGCACCGCCTTCTCTGTGCATATTTTACTGTGTCCTTACCGGCCTTTGATTCGTACATCTCTCCGTTTACAGAGGGATCCTTAGCCGTGGAATTCTTCCTTGACTGTGCCTTGCCCTTCGTGAATCAGCATTGTCACATCGACAGATAGACCTTTAAGTGTTCAGTTATAACTAATCTCTCAGGCCTTACCGGCCCAGTTTGTTCATTTCATCTTCTGATTGCTCATTTGATGCAAATATACGTAATCTTAAACTTACCCTAAAGTATTTTGCTTACAATTGTTTGTGAGTAGAGCCCTCATCTCAGTTACATTCCCCCTTTTCTTTGTTTTTTACGATTACCTGAATCAACAGCGGTCAGATATAAAAATATTGAGGTAAGTAGCGAAATCATTCATTCCGTCTATAACTGGCTTATGATAAGCTTTTCCCCAGGTAAAATCGTAAAAAAAAAAATATATATATAAAAAAATATATATATATATATATATACATATATATATATATATATATATATATATATATATATATATATATATATATATATATATATATATATATATATATATATATATATATATATATATATATATATAATTGGGCTGGGTTGAAAAGATAGGTAAGAAAAAACTGGATTATAAGGCCATTATTATTATCGTCACAGTAGTTGCAAAGAAACTTGATTATGATTATAAGATTTTGATTCAGACTGCCTTTCATCTACTTGTTATAAACTTCCGATCGGTTTTTCTTAGAAAATTGTTGGATTTTTGAAGGTGAAAGCAGGATTAATCGGTTCGAATAATAGAGCTGACGTGGATCCATAATTTAACCCGTAGATATGGAAGTAGTTTCTATAAGGCCATGTATATATATCCACGTCAGCTACATTATTCGAACCGATTAATCCTACTTTCACCTTTAAAAATCCAACAATTTTCTATGAAAAACTGGTCTGAAATTTATAACAAGTAGATGAAAGGCAGTCTGAATCAAAATTTCCTTATAAACATTATCAAGTTTCTTCGCAACTACTGTGATGATAATAATAATGGCCTTATAATCCAATCTTTCTCTTTCCTATCTTTTCACCCCAGCCCACTCAGACTGGACGTTGGTTAAGCAGTCTCCCGAATTTGTCTGTCTTAGTTTCTGTGAAAAAGAAAACTATATTAGTTATTGAACGGGACGTATGGGGAAGGTATGCTATCCTTCAATGCTTTCCTAATCCTCCGATTTCCAAGAGCCTTTGTAATATACGGGAACTGGATTGTCTACATCAAAAAGTATTCGCTCTGTCCCGGTGATAAACATTCACAGGTGAAAGCTAAATCCTCTTGATGATTAAGTTTCATTGCAAACAGTTTACAAACAGAAAATTATCTTGCAAAACCTATGAACCTTGCACATGTTACCAATTCATATTTACATTTGCAATCATTATGTGTAAAGAGCATAGTTCATTAAATGTTTAGTAAATATATTCATATATAAAATACATCCTGCAAAACCAATGAACCTTGCAAATGACCTTTGCCAGTGAATGTTTCGTTTAAATATTTATGAATAATAACTGCATGCATCATTAATGATTGAGCATGAGCCATTTTCTGTAAATGCAGAGTCGCATTTCAAAAAATCGTAATGTATTCTTACAAAAAACAAAGTTTTCTAGAGTCATAACTACCAGGTTCACCGTGGCCGTATATTTCAGAGAGAGAGAGAGAGAGAGAGAGAGAGAGAGAGAGAGAGAGAGAGAGAGAGATGAAAAAAAGCGTATTTAATAAAGTAAAATAAAAAGCCCATGTTGAGCAAAAACAGTATTTCAGTATTTCCTAAAAGCTGTACCATATTCAGATAAACAGAACTTAAAATAACTATTTCGATAAATCCACCCAGGAAAACAATCCACGCAGGAAAACAAAATAAATTATTTGCTTTTAAAGTATATTTCTGCTCTATAGTCCTCTCCCCAGAGAGAACTGAGCAGAAACGGAAAAGCCCTTGTAATATGTCACTAAATTATATATAAAAAAAAATTTTCTCGATAATGGAGATTATAAAAACATTATACACACACACACACACACACACACACACATATATATATATATATATATATATATATATATATATATATATATAATGTATATATATATTATATACTATAAATATACATATATTATAACTATAAATATACATATATATAAATAATTACATACGAAACGTAAAAGGACATACAAAAACATAGGCGACTATGTGGACAATGTGCCCCTGGAAGGCAGCCGACGGCAGAGAAAGGTCAAGGTCACGAAAGTAGGGTTCTACAGGAGTTGGAGGTTAATAAAAGGATTTGAGAAAGACAGCAAACGGAATTGAATCAACAAGGGCTTTCATTCCCTTCCCCCCCTCCCCCGATGCAAATAAATATATCGGGAAGACGTGTCTGGTCATTTTACAGCTATCAAACGATTATATACAGTATATGCCAAAACAAAACTGTTAAAGAGTTGTCAAAAAAGTATCAATGACATAAACAAATGAAAACTTTAGATACAAACGATGACAGATGGGATATATCCACTCTTTCCTCTTCTACAATGATTTACTTTCTCATTTCTCCACATTTACTCAAAAACTACGCCAAGCAGTTGAACTTAAGCAAGAACCATATATAGGTACTCTGACATCGGTACAGTTTCCATCTAATAACTAATTTGCTTTGACTACAAACCTTGCCAAGAATTTGAAAATAAGATGACAACACAGGAAATAATTTACACATATATATATATATATATATATATATATATATATATATATATATATATATATATATATATATATGTATATATAGCGCATATATATATATATATATATATATATATATATATATATATATATATATATATATATATGTGTGTGTCTATATATATATATATATATATATATATATATATATATATATATATATATATATATATATCTATATATATATATATATATATATATATATATATATATATATATATATATATATATATATATATATATATATATATATATGTTGCTACGAATGTCTAGGGATACTTACTTGATTCTGGGTGGCAACGGATGAAGGTAGGGAGTTCCTTACATTATCAAGAAATCTACTGTATTTATTACACATCTGACTCAATATTAGGGCAATTTCGTAGACAAAGCAAGGAAAATCTGTGGCTTAGGGCCTTCTTCATGTGAGGAAAAATTATGTAAACTCAATGGTTCTCTCACCTAATTATATTTACATGACAAACACAGATCGGAAGAACAACGAATTACTGGGCAGGTAATAGCAAGGGCCTGCTAAATGAATGAATCCTACACAGGATAAATATGCTACGCCGAAGATGTCTTCATAAGAGGAACATCGCAGAACGGGGTAGAGGGGGTACTGCACATGGGATAGAGCCGAGTGATTCCACAGTCGAGGCCTATCTGCAATATATGCAAGACGGTTACATGCAAGAATAATAAGACGCTCAAAGGGAACTGAGGGAATGCACAGATGGTGACAAATAACTCAGTTCAACACTAAATGCATAATTACATTAACACTGGATGCTCCAACACAAAGTACCGAAGGTGATAGCGCAATGGAAAATAAATGAAAATCAGACAGAGAAATAACAGGAATTTTGACTGACTAAGAAACCTTATTCCAGTACATTACCTTCGTCAAGATGACAGTGTCCTCATTCGATAGGGCGCTGGTGATGGAGGAGGGAATTAAAATGCCACTACAAAGGTATACTGGTTCGAACCTCGGGTCGAACATGTGAATGTTCGAGGGTCAGGCAAGGGTAAGTCTGTCCTCAGTGGCATTCTGCACTCTTCTCTCTCGCAATTGCCATTGCATCATCTATAAATAACCTCGGAGATTACCCCTTCGCATCTGTGTAGATGGCGCAAAAGGTCAATCTTTGTCATGTTTTCTATATAGACCACACGGCATCAGTTAAACCTAGTGGAGGGTTTTAACATGGTGGGTGGTGCCAACTTTCTTTTTTTTTTTTTGGCTCCTCCTTTGCCAGCTGCTGATGCCAAGAAGGTACGAAGGTCACCTGGAAACAAGGCCTTGGGCAGTCATTTGAACAGAGATAAGGGTTAGGCTTAACCATTTTGGGGAATGAAGGGGCAAGTGGAAACCCACAGCTCTAGTATTTAAAACAATTGGAATGAATTTTAGTTCTTTCTCAGTTACGTTACAGATGTAAAACAGGTGAGGTGACTTGGAAAGATGTTCCATCCATCGCATATATATATATATATATATATATATATATATATATATATATATATATATATATATATATATATATATATATATATATATATATATATATATATCATGGAGAAGATTTCTTGAATATACAAGACTTAAATTCATTTACGCATTTAAAATAAAAATTGCAACATCTTCGCTCTACCATGCTATGAATATGAAGCACCTTTTTTTACGCCTTTCGATTCATCTTCAAACTTCGATCTGGTGGACAGACCACATTCCAACACTTTAATTATTTCTCGCTATGGATGTGACCTTCTACGGAAATGCTGACATTTGGAGAAAGTACGTAGAAGAAAGGAAAAAACCCTGGATTTGGATTTTCTCCAGTATTGTTCCAAATTTTGTCAGAATTAGTGTATAAGACATCTTTATACCATTCTTCTTTTTACGACGATACCACTAAATATCTTCTTAATTATGAAACTGGTTATAAACAGAGGGAATACGATAGATTGTACAAACATCATTCACTCATAGGTCTGAGGTACTCGATTCTCTTTCCATCACTGATCAGTTCATTTTTGTGTCTTTTTAACCAAAGTATTCAGAGTTTTTAAAATGGCGTACAAAACAGACGTGCCAACAAATTGGCCAATCTAGATAACTTGCTTCCTAAGTTCCAAAATCACTATAATACCATTTTAATTTCTCACAATATGTACTTTCTAAAAGGGAAAAATTTCTCCTCTCACTCGGGTAAGACTTCTGCTTCACTAAATATAAGCCCATTTTTTGTCAATTTTTCCTTCCCTTGGAAATGTTATTCCAACGTATTAAAACACTCGATCTATGTAAAGATATCTCATGCCTACAAAATGAACTAATGGTAATTTCTCATAATATTTTTGCCAAATTAAAAACTAACTGGGTTCCCTTTTTCAAGAGGATTATGAACTGCTTAAGAATATTCCAAAACGCGAAGATATGGTAGTGGTTAGACCAGATAAGGGTAGAGCTGTAGTTATCTTTTTATAAAACTGACTATTTAAATGATATGAACGCTATACTTATGATCCCGCCAAATTCACTAAAATTGGACAACCCAAATATCAAGAAATTTATCGTACAGAAGATAGGATTAGTGAGTTCTTACGGTCTCTCAAAACCGAAGGTATAATTAATGAGAAAATTTATGATGACCTTTTTTCCAGCGGATCCTCATCTGGTATCCTGTACGGCCTGCCTGAGATCCACAAACAAGGAGTTCCCCTCTGCCCTATCCTAGCCTCCTACAATGCTCCCAACTACAAGCTCGCTAAGTTTCTGGTACCTTATTGGAGCCGTTGACCCGGAGTGAATTTACCCGAAGATTTTAAGACGAAGGTCCTCTCACAGGATTCAGATTTGTTTATGGTTAGTTTAGATGTAGAATCCCTCTTTACTCACGTTCTTGTGAGGGAGACCATTGGTCTTATTTTAACCGAACTGTTCCCTACTCTTGACTTTATTTACTGTAATTTTAATTATGAATCTTTTAAAAGACTTAGAATTGGCCATGCTGGACACAGCCTTTGTTTTTAATAACCAACTTTTTAAACAGATCGATGGGATGGCGATGGGGTCTCCTCTCAGCCCCACCTTAGCCAATATTTTCATGTGCTCCTCCAATGCCCTTGTCCTTCTGTCCCTATTTTACATCAGGTACATAGACGGGTGAATAATAATGATGGCACAGGTAAAAATGGCACAGTGAAAAATATAGGAAAAAATGGCACAAGGGAAAAAAATATATTGATTATCTACAATGCTTCGCCGTGTTTAGTATTAGCCGCTCGGGGATCAAACGTCCCTAAGTGCATCTGATCCCCGAGGGGCTAGTACTGAACACGGCAAAACACATTTGATCCTTGAGGGGCTAGTACTAAACATGGCGAAACGCAATTGATCTCGAGGGGCTAGTACTAAACATGGCAAGACACATTTGATCCCAAGGGCTTGTGCTAAACACGGTGAAACATATCTGATCCCCAAGGGGGCTAGTACTAAACACGGCGAAACATTGTAGATGAACCACTGTTTCACCATGTTTAATACTAGCCCTTGGGGATCAGATGCACTTAGGGACATTTGATCCCCAAGGGGCTAGTACTAAACACGGCAAAACATTGTAAATGAATCAATATATTTTTTTCTTGTGTCATTTTTTTCCTATTTTTCAATTGTGCCATTTTTACCTGTGCTATTTTTAACCGTGCCATTTTTGCCTATGCCATTATTAACTGTGCCATTATTACCTAAATTCACATATGCGGCGCATTCGTTCTATTTAAAAATGAATACGATGCTGAAAGATTTTGAGACCTGGTCAGCACCTTCCATAATATTTATTTTACCACTGAAAAGGAACAAGACAGTAAGTTGGCTTTCCTTGATGTTTTAGCTACTAAAGATAATAATTTTAAAAGGGCTGTTTTTAGGAAAAGTACATTCACCGGGCTCGGCTCCATATTTTATAGTTCTTGTTTTATAAATTTTAAAATTAACTCTGTTCATACCTTAGTACATCGGGCGTTCTCTAACTTCTAATTAGCTTTCTTTTCATTCTGAAATTCTCTTCCTTAAGCAGTACTTTCATAAAAACTGTTTCCCTGCCCGTCTAGTACCTGAGGTTATTAAGAGAGTCTGCAAAAAAAACTTTGCCCTTTAAAATGTAATGTACCTAAACTTACTACAATATACTGTATATGCAGGCCTTTTTTTTTTACCTAACAATCAAAATTTTGCTAAAAAGCTTGCAAAAATTATTCAAAAACATATTGGTGCTCTAAACATTAATTCAAAAAAATCCTAAAACTATTGGTTCTTTGTATCCCTTCAAGGATCGGCTCTGTCCCTTGATGACGTCGGGCGTTGTAAATGAGTACAAGTGCCTCGGATGCAGTTCCGGGAATTACGTTGGTTCGACTCGGCGTCTCCTCAAGGTCAGGGCCGATTCTCACAGGGGCATGAGTTATCGTCAGGGTTGCAGATTGTCTAATCCCGAACTTTCCAATGTAAGATCCCATGCTAGAGGTTGAAATAACTGGCCAAGTCAAGGAACCCGGAGCACTACTTCTCTTGGAAAGTATTATCATCAAAAGAGTTGTACCTACGTTAAACTGCCGCCAATCATCGGCTGTTTCCCTGTCCATTGCTTGTCTCAATTGTTTGTCTATATTTGTCCGCCTCCTTCTTCTGTTTTTATGCTTTTAGTGTGTTTTCCTCTTTCACCCTGAGTGGTGCGCCTTGTGGTCTCCCTTTTAAGTTCATTTTAAATTCTATTTTATTAAGTTGCTTAAATTTTCTTTTAATAAGTTCATTTTTAATTTTATTTTGTTAAGTTTTTAAAACGTGTAAATGTATTTAAGTGTGATTATTTAAGTTTAACCGATTTTCCATTCTACGTTTTTTTATATCTTATGCGTGTTTACTTTTAATTATGCATGCTGCATGCCCTTTCTCTACATTGTAGCTATAGTGTTCTGAGGATGTGACCACGGGTCAAGAAACATCGACAATAAATGTATGTACGGGATGTGTGTGTGCTCCTGCGCCCTTCCCCTGCTTACTATAGTGCCCCTGGATGTGTGAATTATGCCTGGCGTCCCCATCTGTGACATCTTCGCTCTACTACGCTATGGATGTGAAGCCCCTTTTTATAATTTTCTATTCATCTTCAAACTTCGATCTGGTGGACAGACCACATTCCAACAGTTAATTATTTCTCGCTGTGGACGTGACCTTCTACGGAAATGCCGACAATTGGAGAAAGTATGTAGAAAGGAAAAAGAACCCTAGTCTTGGATTTTCTCCGGTATTGTACAATTAATGACAATGTTCCAAATCTTGCCAGATGTAAAGTGTATATAAGATATATATATATATATATATATATATATATATATATATATATATATATATATATATATATATATATATATATATATATATATATATAGTATATATATATATATATATATATATATATATATATATATATATATATATATATATATATATATATATATATATATATATATATATATCAAAAGAATTATCTGCGTATTTTCTCACTTACTCTCAGAATCTATGAGCTCCCTATTCAAGCGTTTACCAATACCGTACTTTAGATCTTTCCTTCTCAAACTATCAAATCCTGACAGAATTTGAGCATGCTTTGGTTCACATCTAGATTCTCCTCCAAAATTACATGAGAAGAGAAATAGGAAAGAATGGTAAATATGAAATTTTTTAAAAAAAAAAAAAAAAAAGTACTATGACGGCCCCCGATCAAATCGTACAAATCCATTAAAAATATAAAATTTCCGATTAATCAATGAGAAAAATAAACCTTCAAAGGGCCCATTTAAAGTCAGTGCCACTGACCTAACAACAGAATCTTTTCACGTTGAAGCTGAACAATTTAAGCACATTAGATATTGATGGACGGATGAAAAATTATTAATTAAACCTACTTAATTCTATCGACAAAACACTCTGTGCACGCTTGATCGCATATCAGGTTTTCGATTTCATTAAGTACGGATCTGATTCTCTCAAGAAATAGCGCTCGAAAGTGTTTTCATCTTCAATACAAATGACGTGAACCTTCCTAAGGCAACGAAGAATTTTCTTACCCTTCATTTTTCGAGAAATCAACAAAGCAAGCTGAATGAGGTAGATGTCCCCTTCATGAAACTGGTCTCAAAGAGGCAACGCAAGGATATATTACCTTATTAAAAGCATAACTTCATAATCCAAGACCCTTGGATTCACTTTAAAGTCTCTCTCTCTCTCTCTCTCTCTCTGTGTGTGTGTGTGTGTGTGTGTGTGAGTGTGCGTACGTGGAATGACTATCTTTCAGACATTAACGGCAAAAGCATATAGGAAGAATATTTCGGTTTTCGATATCTTGGTCAGCAGGGTTCAAGCAAGTAATCTTTCTCTCTTTCATCTCTAGGGACAACTGATCTAATGCATAGACAATTTATTCTAATTCTATAATTCTCTATTTTTCATCAACAATATGCACATCCACTGAAACCAATTATGAAGAAAAATAAGATTCAAGATACTGTTACTTTCTTTCTACCTCTTACTGTTAAGTCCGCAATGAAATTCTGTCAAAACCAACTCCAAAGAATCCTCATCAACATCACGATTAACCATTCACCTGTAACTCATCTTGGCCTTTATTTAACAAACTTTCTCGCTCCTCCTCTCGCCTTCTGATATTCCATCAATCCATCCCATTCCGGGTCCCCCTCTTTTTTCATCATGGACATTGAATTCCTTCTCACAAATTCATTCAATCAATCCGAGCAGGGGATACTGCTCACAGCACAGGACGAAAAGACCACAGAAACACTACCGGAAAGAATTTACATGCACTGGACATTTGAAGACCCTCCCCCGCCATGCTTGAATAAGTGTTACTTGAAGGGTCAGATGTGAGAAACAATGGGTAACAACGAAGGTCGAAACATGAACGGATATTTGTTTATATCAACCTGTCTAAGTTAAGTCTTCCAAACCAAAAATTATGGCAGCATCTGTTCACCTACACTTCATCCAAGTTCCTAATCGTATACCATTACAGGTCGTTTAGCTCCATCCAATCAACAAGTCGCGAAAAATATTTTTATCCTGTGGTAAAAAACTCTATTGAAGGAAACAAAGTCCCGGGTGAAAAATGGTCTGAATAAGGTTGAATGTTTGAGTGTGCAGTAGATTTTCACTGCAGATAATAGATATGTTAACAGGCCAATAGCGTTCAATGTTAAAGTACACTTCCAGCTCAGCGCTTTAAATTTCCAATGGTATTCATGCCATCAGTAATAATAAAAATACGTGAGCTGCAAACGTAAAACACCTTGGGAAAAAAATATTACTTTCTAATATTTACTTTGAGATTTCAAAATCTAAACAGTTTAAAACTTATGACAAAATACTTTCTGAAATGTATGTATTATGATGCTTGCCATTTGTTTTATTACTGGTAACTGATAATTGTGAAAATTGACAATTATCAGTTACAAGTAATAAAACAAATGGCAAGCATCATAATACATGAATTGCTTTTGGGGGCATCAAAATCTGTTTTCGTCCCCTAATGCTAAAAAGCTGCCGCGAATAAAAGAAAAATAAATAACCCTTGACCAAAGGATTTCTTTGTAATCAGCTGCGATACTAATTGCTTTTACCCACTACAATTGAGAAACACCAAAAAAAAAAAAAAAAAAAAAAAAAAAAAAAAAAAAAAAAACCGGCTCAATAACCGGCAAAAATCCCAAAACTATTGAAACAAAGACTTGATAATCGAAGATAAGCAAAGATTAATAAGAAAAAAGTCTCCATCACTAGAAGTATAATTAATTCTAACAAGCCTTTTAAAATTCACTAGTGGTGTACAGACTCTCTCATATGCTTTTCCCTAGACATCTACTTATTTCACCTTGATCAATTCTGTACTGATTACACTGTCGGCTCCAGTTACAAATGAAATCCTCGTTCTTTATAAGAAGGAACACTCAAGAACAACTTGGAAGAAGCATCAATGAAAAATAACGAGGAAAAGTCCTTGTAACCGAAACCTTCCAATCGCAATCAATTAATAAATTACAACAACCATTACTACGGGCAGTAATGATTTATAAGCAAAACCTAAACCAAAAACTGAAAACTGTTTCAACTCTTACCAACTTATGAGATAAGATTTCAACCATCTGGCGCTAATGTCGAAAGACAAAGCTTTTTACAGTGACTAACGAACAATTTTAATCTTTAGCGGATGACCAGGGGTTCAGCCCTCTCTCATTTCTAACAATAAACAATAAAAACCTTACTGGATACCGATGTTTAAAAGCACTTTCAGATAATGAACGGATCTACAAAAAAGGAAGATCTACAGTCGTCGACCATACTTGTAAAGAATCATCAACAGAATGTTGATCAAATATGTATTTCATCAACCCCTTCCCTTACATTAAATTATGAAACATCTGCCAATCAGTCCATATATAATTTCGTTGATGTCGCTCCACTTCCTCCTAAAACTATACTCATCCTAATCTTACGGAACCAATACACCTGAAAACGTTGGTCTCTCATGTCTCCATGTATCCAACATTTTCATATATATATATATATATATATATATATATATATATATATATATATATATATATATATGTGTGTGTGTGTGTGTGTGTGTGTGTGTGTGTTGTTTGTAACTGATTTACAAAAATATGCAACGTGGCATTTGCTTTTATATATATATATATATATATATATATATATATATATATATATATATATATATATATATATATATATATATATATATATATATATATATATATATATACAGTGTGTGTTTTCCGGACATTTTATTTTGATACTATCAACATCCCAATATATATTTACAACTAACTTTTACATTAACAGTAAAGTTATATTCATCCCTCGTGCGCATACTTGATCTGTAGTCTATAACTCGTTAATTTTTTTTATGAATCAAGCCTTACGTACACCCATTGGTGTGTGTACACAAGTTAATGTTCCAGCGATAACAGAAAGTGTGATACACGAAGAAGCACTACCGAAGATCCAAAGAATAAGCGCCCCTACAGCCATCACTCCTCGGGAAAATCCACCAAACTACTCTCCGTTAAGGTCATCACATCTTCCCTTCTATCTCATCCCAGTCCCCTGATGTACTCCAATCAAGGCACTTTGGCTCTCTTTGGGAAATTAGTGAGTTGCAAAAGACAATCCCTTTTCCTTCTGAGGCACGCGTATCTTCATCTAAGCAATAATACACTGATCGAGAGGGGGAACGATCGATGATAGAGTTACCGGCGAAAACAGGTGCTCACATATGGATGTACTTACACGTTTGTACCAAACTAATGAGAGAGAGAGAGAGAGAGAGAGAGAGAGAGAGAGAGAGAGAGAGAGAGAGAGAGAGAGAGAGAAAACAGCATATAGGATATTGTGACAGTACAAAGAGAAACAGAGTAAAGAGATGGATAGGACTAATATTTTTCAGTCAATACACGATTTCAGCTTCCCGCTGTATGCGTCTGTCGCCAGAGAATTAATATTCCATGGTTTGATAAATAACTTTTCTACGGCTCTTCAGAGCGGTCAAGTATATACAATTTAATAGCCTTCAATCATGAAATGGGGAAAAAGACAAATGGTAGAGGCGTGAACTGAATAAATCATCGTATGTTATTACTAGTTTGTTTGTCCACAAGATATCACAAACCATTACTGACGAATTCAACCGGAGTAACAAAGAAACTTTAAACCGTCAAAACAACTGAAACAAATCTGACTGGGGAAAACTTCCAACTTTGCAGGAAGAGTTGCTATAACAAGAAAAGTGTGACAGTCACACTGACGGATAGACAGATGTATAAACTGAGGGAAAACTACACCTCACTGAATATAATTACCTACGCGTGGAAGAGAATGGATTTGTGTGTGCGTGAGTGTGTGTGTGTGTGTTTTTCTGACTGAGAAAAAGGTAAGGTAAATCCCTCGTGACAATATCATGCCATACCAGGTTTTGAAGTGACAATATCATGCCATACCAGGTTTTGAAGTGACGTTCTTCATGCCCGCATGGATTAATTAATGAGGGATGCACGCCAGCATGCACATTATGGCCAAAAACATCTAGAAATCATGGAATTGAGAGCTGAAACTCTGTTGCAAACAGAAATTATGACGAATACAATAAGTTATAAAGAGGGTGTGACTCCCACGTAACTATCAACAAAAACAGTTACAAACGATACTGTCACCTTGAGGACGAATGAAAAGGTAGTGGAAGTTCAAGCGTTTAAACTTATAACAGTCAAAGGAGGTGTTTCTTTCTTCACGTTTCTATCGCTGCATTTCTTGTGTTGAACGAGTTATCAAACTACTCCTCTGGAATGGTTAAATAAATAAACACACCTGAAGGATATGCAACGTACCCATCAACAATAAAAGAGCAACTAATAATTTCTGAATGACTTAGCTATACGCTCATTGCCTCAACATTCGTGATTTTCATCAATAAGGATTCATCCTAAGTATTCAGAGAGAGAGAGAGAGAGAGAGAGAGAGAGAGAGAGAGAGAGAGAGAGAGAGAGATCTAGCACAGAACATTTCACGAGTCCCACACGAAATTCCCATCTTTCGAGGCAAGAGAGCTACTGAAATAAACCTCTAGGGTCCTTTCCACGTAGTAATAAATACGGCAATCTGGTCAGTACACCTATCAAAAGGACAGCCTAAAGGATCATCTCTCAGCACTCCAGAAACTGGCTTCTAGAACAAGTCGTATTCGATTGAAAAAAAAATAAGGTTTTGTAATTTGAACAGAGATTTCTGTATTTGCTTTTGTAATAATTAATTCCTATACACTGCTCCTAGGCAGGGTTATCCCTTCTTTCAGGATTTACGTCCGTTGTGACTTGGAAGACTCATCAAAAACAGCGGCCTTGACTTGGGATTGAGTTGAGTATTAGTAGTCCTCTTCTCCCCACCTTCCTTTTTATCTTCTCTGATTGAACAGGTGAAATTTTGTTGCCACTTCCGAGATTTTGAGATATTTTTTAAAGTTAATGTTAACAAATCAATCTCTTGAGCTTTTCGTTTCGTAAAATAACGAAGGGTTACTCCAAAGATATATGTCATGAAAGGCCCGCATTGTATACAAAGCATGTAGAGTCTTGTGTGTACATGTTTGCATTTATAGCACAAATGGGGTCATATACAAACAAATCAAGCTTACGCACCAAGAAAAAAATGTTTGAAAACAAAGCCAGGTGTAGGGAAAAGCACAAAGACAAATAATGAGCAGAAGGGAACATGGATTAGTCACCAGACTCCTAGCTTTTGTTTCCCTACGGAATGCATAGAGAATCAAGCAAAATGGATAAGAATGTCTTAAACAGAAGGGAACCTTCGAGGTGGAATAAACTGTTAACACCCACTTTGGAGTTATAAAAACTTTTTGTTCCTAATGGCATGATAATTTAAACCCTTTATTTCCTCGACAAATGATACAAACTCTCAGGTGCTAATTCAAACACTTGGAGTTGTCAGCAATTTGCAAAAAACATTTGAAGCTAATATACTGCACAATATACTTAAAGCTCTCATGGTCCAAAGAAGTAAGATGGAGACCTTTATCTGTTACTGTCAAGTACCTCGAAACCTTCTTAATTAAGGAGATTGATGTTTTGGATCCATTATAAGCTAATAAAGAACACTGCACTGAAACATCCTCAGCTGAAGAAGCCCTATGGAAAACGAGACCGGACAAATACGGATGACGCCATGTTGAGTAACTTCGTACCGTAATACTCCTGTATCCTTAAGTATAATATCGCAGCTCAACACCGTTCCTATTACATCAAAAGCCTCTTCTACAAGGGGAATCGCCACTGGTATCCAGCAAGATCACATAAGAACATTTCGATGTTCGAAATTAGTCATCACAATTTACACAAAACCAATTGTTAATGACTTTTTAAGAACTCCTTGCCCGTCTTGCCTTTGGCAGAATTATGATGAATCATATATTAACCGAACTGCTTACTAAAAAAAAAAATACAAAAACAGAAAATTCGTTACGACGACTCTAATATTCTTATAAAAAAAATTACAAGCATTAAAAAAATAAAGACCAGCTTCACATAAGATTTCTCAATGTTCTTAAATTCACTAACATACACTTATGTATCTGTCTAGATCTACTATCCACTTCAAGACAGCGCCTGCTTCTTTCTATCTTATTTGGGCCCTCTACGACGCCCTTTCAAGGCTACTGGGTTTCTAAAGAAAATAATCCCATTCCCTTCTGAAACACGCATCAGTTTTAAGCATGAACAATGAAAGGATGATACTACTGTTAAAGCCATGGCGGGGGAAAACTTCAGTACACATGACTGCCAAGATCTTACGAGAGAGAGAGAGAGAGAGAGAGAGAGAGAGAGAGAGAGAGAGAGAGAGAGAGAGAGAGAGCTGGACTAGGATAATTATCAACTAACTTACGCTACTTATATTTGCCCACGGAGTCCAGGATTCTAAAAAGCGTTAAATGACTTGTAAAGGTTATACTTACATTCAGTAAGGGAGTTTTCATAATTAATTTCTAGAAAATGACTTCGGAAGATTCAACAGAGATCAGGTACTCAGGGTGATACCAGTCTGTCACCCTTTTATCTATTTGTTTAGTAGAATGAGGGGCGGACAAATCAGTAGTTGTACTACTACTACTACTACTACTACGGGAATTATTAATGATACAGCTGCTCCCGATTTCTCTTCGTTACCACTATCACAACAAACATTCCGAGAGCAGTTTCATGCCCCCTTATTACCTCCTACTGACTTCTTTCTAAACACAATGTGATTAAAAAATCAAACAAAGACGGTTAACCTACCTTCAAACACATCTATGTATTATGGCCTGTTCTTATAGCATCACTGATTGAAACCTCTTTAATCGTAGAGGGAGTTGTAATGGTAAAGTTAATGTGAAAGGCATGTCGACGGACGGATAGAAGGATAATCTCCATATTGAACTCTGCATAACGGCTTACCCTTGGACCAATTAAGAACGAAATCTATTCAGCAGTGTAACAGGAACTGCGACGACAAGGTAACTGCAACAGACATCCCGAACGACAGAAAACAGCCGACCTCACTTTTTGTACAATTTTGCTAGATGGTCTACCATTATACCAAGTTTGACTGAAATGCTTTAAACCGAGCAAAGTTGCAAAGAAAAATTAAGCATTATAAGATAAGACTGACACAGACCAACTTTAATTGTCGTGATGACAATGCAAGTGAGCCAGACTTTTGGACTAACAGACAGATGGACAGCCACAAGCATGCCGATGTCTGACGCTATAACCTTGAACCTAGTGTGACTGAAATCCCTTAACGGTGTGGAGGGAGCTTTCTGCAAAAGGATTGGTGACGGACAGAGATGGACGATCTCCCTTTACAAAAACTATGCACGGTGGTTTACCTAGTGTTTAGTATGACTGTAATCCCCTCAACCGAGTGGGAGGAATTACGATGTTAAGGCATTAGTGGCAGACTCACTGATGGACCAACTGACGACCGACTTCTCTCAATGCAAATCTATGCAGATTTCGATTGAGATCCCTTCAACCATGGAGGTGTTGTGGTGGCAAAGGAAGCCGACATACACATTGTACATACGGATAAGCAGACCATCGGACAGACATACGGACAAAAAGGCCAACGGACAGACAGGCAAACAGACAAGTCGGAATAATGACTATATTACATGCAATTTACAAAAAATTACTAATATGAGGGACTTTATTCCACTACGGCAAACAGATAAAATATCTCAATGCGTCATTCTCAACTGCTAAGAAATAACGATTCTTCCTCCATGTTACCATTTGAAAACCATTAGAAGCTTAAACCCAGATTAGAACGAGAGAGAGAGAGAGAGAGAGAGAGAGAGAGAGAGAGAGAGAGAGAGAGAGAGAGAGAGAGAGAGAAGTACCGCGCAATTAATGAAAAACTTTTAATGTTTGACGTCACTTGTACTATTAAAAAGAGAGAGAGAGAGAGAGAGAGAGAGAGAGAGAGAGAGAGAGAGAGAGAGAGAGAGAGAGTAAATTTTGATCATTATGACTCTTGATGCAAAAAAAAAAAAAAATTATTATTTCCACAACAGATAACAAGGGAACCTCAGACGGCTGGTGTCAATTGTATCATTAAAACGGATTTCAGAAACTACAAACAATTCCAGCACTTCAAATGTTGGCGTCACAGAAAACCCAAATGCCTCTTAAGTTAAGCGTTTAGTTACTGATGTCTACGAGTTAAAATAAGCTTCAAAGGTTGAAACCTTATGAAGGCACCAATAACCTTCGTTAAAGTTCATATTATTCTGATATTACCTACAAAATAAAGAACTCGAATTAGTATACATTTAAAACACCCACCAACTCCAAAGCGACTGGGTTACTTGGATTACTCCCTCCACAGGAAAATAGAGAACGCAGGAGAAGTGAGTTAACATAATTATAATAATTTATTATAATTTTTATTCATGGTAACCTTCCACTGACTAGAAATCCAGTTGTGGAAAAACCGAGAAGACGAAGTCAAATAATTTCTATAAAAACCGCAATGTATCCACATACATATCTACGGGCAACAAGGCAAATCCACGGGTAATACACTCTACACTTACACTTGCCTTCGTCCTGCCAGGGACCACCCTCTCTCACCACTGGTCCGTATTATGGGGAATAGAGGTCGATTTATAAAATTTAGGCTGTCAAGCCATGCACTGGGCCACTTTCGGCCATTGAGCTCTTAAGATAGTCAAAAGAGGGAGTTGGAGTGGCTGGACAACAAGATCCAAAAATAAAGGAAATGAAATACAAGGATTAAAGGTGGAACTAGGAGAACACCCCACAGTTGAAATAAGAAATGAATGTTAAGAGGTATTGGAAAGCAAGACTGAAGACAGAACGTGAGAATGGAGGCGAAGTAAAAGGCTCAACAGCGGATGCAGCCAGGGGCCGAGGGTACAAAGCAAACAACCTTTAGTAATGCCTACAGTCCACCGCGTACGGTGCACTGACACCACGAACACCCTACGGGAACAAAATGAAGGTGCCTCAGTCTGAGCATGGGAACGGTATGTAGTCTCTAGGGCTGAGCTTGTCGTTTCTACCCTACCTCAGCCTACAGACAATTCTGACGGTATGTCTACACTATTAACAAATAAATGAGATAACCTCATAAAAAAACAGATAGTACACACACACAGCAATGATGCACAGCTGTCTGACGTTGTGCCTTGATGTGACAGCATCCGAGATTAAATGGGATTCGATTTCAATTAGGACAACTTCATGATAATTGCTCCCTGATCCTCATTCCCAATATTCCCGACAAAAATGAAAGACTAGCGTAAAAATTTAAGCAGATTATCGAGAAACTTACAACAAGCGTGCATCTACAGTATTCGTTCATCTATTTCAGCCATGATGTTTCTCGTTCGCAACACAAAAACCTTTTCAGAAAGACGGAGAAAAATGTTTTCCGAGGTCACGAAAAGGCTTTAAGCAGATCTTACCTCGAACTTTCTCCTAAAACTACGTTTCCCCATAAATTTAAATTTTCAAATTTTCTACCCATTTCTGTTTCTTGTTTCTTCCATGAAAGGGTCTACCACTTCAAAAAAAAAAAAAAAAAAAAAAAAAAAAAAAAAGGAGGCAGCGGCTAACAATCGATTTGAATTGCAAAACTTTCAGGCCCACATAGACTGAAGAGATTGAGACCACAGATTTATCTCTTTGTAAAACCTCTAATTCAATTATGGGCTCACTGGTCAAGATACAACGTAGGACTTACAATATGAAGCTTCTCAAGTAAAATTGTGCTTTAGGTACAACAAAAAGCAGTTTTCTTGAATTTGGACTTGATTTTAAACATCAACCCATAAAATGCTGTCATTCAGGTACGGAAGTATAAAGCTCTTGGTTGAAAGAATAACTTATTAATCGCTGAATAAAAGAAAATTAATTTTTAACGAAAAACTTAACTATTTCTTTTTTGCGTGTGTGACGGAGCTATAATGGAAAATTAATGGTTCCTTGTATAGCCTATACTGAAGGAAAAGGAAACGCTAAGACTCTCATGATTCATTAGAAGAGAGAACACTATAAAGAATATATAAAGAGCAATTTCTAAATCCCAAGTCAAGCCATTTTCGGAAAACTGTCAAGATCTCATTCTGAAAGGAAGATTGTGAAATCTGCCAGCAAGTAAAGAACGAAAAACAAAACAACGCGCAATTTTCAGACCAATAAATATTAGGAATTGTCATGAACTTACCGATGTATCTGAATAATCCTTTGGCCGAAAGGAAAACAAAATAAGAACCCAAAATTTAAAAAACGCAAAAAGCTAAGCTTAACCACAAAGTAAACTACAAGAGATATTTCCTATATTTCTCAGAAAAAGAATAAAAAAAATTACAGAAGGAAAACCTCGGAAGTAGACAATGACAATTTCAACTTTTCCTCTTCTGGTAACGAAATAATTCTGCATAAAAGCATACTCATATCACCATATACTATTACAAAATAACCAAACTCTGTCTACGTAGTACTTCGTAGAAGCAACATTGAAGGAAAAATAATAATAATAATAATAATAATAATAATAATAATAATAATAATAATAATAATAATAATAAACAGATTTAAACTAATAACCAGATTTAACCTATATCTAACGAACAGATACTACCATGAGAAACAAACATTAGGTACAGTGATTGCACTTTGATGTAATCATTGTAGCATATAACTTAAAAACTTTTGAAATTATAAGTTATATATATTTTGCCTAAATTATTTTATAATTGTTATTATTTATTTATCTTTTTTTTTTTATCTATCACTCATCCTATTCGACTGGGTGGTATTTATAGTGTGGGGTTCCAGGTTGCATCCTGCCTCCTTAGGAGTCCATCACTTTTCTCACTATGGTCGCCGTTTCTAGTAGCATCTCTTCTGCATGAGTCCTGAAGCTACTTCGGCATCTTGTTTTTCCAGATTTCTTTTCAGGAATCTTGGGATCGTGCCTAGTGTTCCTATGATTATGAGTACAATTTCCACTGGCATATTCCATATCCTTCTTGTTTCGATATTCAGGTCTTGATACTTATAAATTTTTTCTCTTTCTTTATCATCTACTCTGGTGTCCCATGGTACTGCGACATCAGTGAGGGATACTGCTTCTTGATTTTGTCAACCAGCGTCAAGTCGGGTCTACTGGCACGTATCACCGTATCTATTTTGATACCAGAGTCCCAGAGGATCTTTGCATGATCGTTTTCTATCACTTCCTCAAGTTGATGTTCGTACCACTTATTATTGCAAGTTAGCTGGTGTTTTTTGCACAGGCTCCAGTGGAGGGCTCTTGCTACTGACTTATTATTATTATTATTATTATTATTATTATTATTATTATTATTATTATTATTGCAAGAACTAAGGGCTCCGACAGGGAAGCAACCCAGTAAAGAAAAAACTAGGAAATAAAACAATAAAACAAAATAAATAAACAATATTAGCAGAAGAGTACAATAAATACAACAAATATAAATGAACTATTCTCAACAAAAATGCATTGCACCAAGGTCATAAAAGGAAATAAAATTTACTTCAAAAATCCCCATTAAGGCATTAGAAGATTAACCTTACATTTTGCTGTTTAATACTTAACCTCTTTTAGGAACAAACACACACTATTCCCTAGTCTATTTTTATTGGGATCAGTGTTGTAAGTTTTTGGAGGAGTTAACCATCTAATGGGCTTTAGCATATTGGAAAGGTGATATCCCAAGTTCATAAAGCTGCAGTTTCAAATCCAGGATATAATTATTTTAAGTCCCAAAGGCCGATGCGAAATTCTGGCATTCATGTGTTTTATTCTCCACAAATCTCCACTCATCTCCTGCGACCTTCCTATAATTTCGTCCAAGTTGGTCTGGTTATTCCCACCCTTATGGAGCCAAAAGGATGTACATGCATACATACGATACATACATAAACATATACAGAAACACACACAAACACACACACATATATATATATGTACACGTGTGTGTGTGTGTGTGTGTACGCATGCAAATGTAAAATCACACCTGAGTTGCAAAACTCCAATACAGGACGCCATATCCTGAACGAAGCTCAAAGGGAAATACACATATAAGGGTCTACCAATTCTGGAATTGAGGAAAATCATTTTTTCATGCAAGGAGGACGGCTTGAGGATACCATTAGAGAAAATGGGCCCAACGTTCAGCAAGGACTAACATTCATCCCCCAAATTAAAGTGATAGGGAAAGGCCACCTGAAAGTGATTACGCTGCAGGGAGTGGACTGAGGGGGAAAAAAACCGCCTTTTTCGACTTCCTGAGGTGCTAAGAAGAAAAGTGAAGGTTATTCAAATAAATAAATGAGAGAGAGAGAGAAAGAAAGAGCACAGTTGTCGTCACTATATTTAAGCTTAATGTGCCATAATCAAGGTGGAAATCAATATGATCCATCAATTTGTCTGCTAGTATATGTAACCCATTTTGGCAAAAACATTTGTTGCTCCAAATATTTAAATTCATTCATTTTTACATGAGCAAAGCAGGGCATAGACACGTCCGCAAATTCAAAATCTACGAATGCCCAAGACCATGGGATTTCAACTGAATGGCTAAGGAGCAGGATTGGTGTTCAAAATCTGACCTAATCTATGAATAAAGTATCTGATTGTTAGTCAACTACATTAAGCTGTTCCAAGGATGAAAAAGGAATGTGAAAGTAATCTCATTCTAAAATATATGCAGACTTTACGAAGACAACCTCTCCATGGCATGAATATTACACACACACATGCAGGTATACACACATACACATATTACACATATATATGCATACACACACACACATATGGCTATTAGAATTACATATATATATATATATATATATATATATATATATATATATATATATATATATATATATATATATATTATATATATCAAAATATATATATGGCAAAACTGGCCATAACACATTTCTCGTAATTCATTTCACAAATAAATCAAATCTGTATACTAACATACAATTAAAGGAAAAAATTAGCATATGTGTTAACGATTTGTTTAAAGATGCCGATAAAACTGAAAGTTTTTTACACAACAGTTTCATAAGTTGTTATCGCTCGCTGTAACCGATTGCTTTTTTATGTTTAACAAGAAGGAATATAAACAGGTTGACGGCGTTGCAATGTGTAACCCATTAGGACCAACATTAGCTAATTATTTTCATTAATAATAAGATAGTTTAACCAGACCACTGAGCTGTCTACCAGCTCTCATAAGGCGGGCATAAAGGATTAGGATGAAATACCAGGCCTAGAATTGGGACCGAATAGGTCATTCGCGTGATGATGAATGACTGAAAATGAAATTTAAAAGAAAAAACTATATATGGCATATGCTTTTACACTGGAACACATGTACATATTAAATACATTTTCTCGCTTCCATACAGATAAAAAAAATAAAATATTTTAAAATTTTCATTTTTTTAATTCATTAAACGCCCTACGGGCTTTTGTATTTTCATTATTTACTTTTTATAATTTGTCTATTAAATTACAGTTCCTCATTTATGTTAAAATTGGAATGACTGAAAATATTGAAGACTGAAAATTTTCCCCATCGATTTACTCCCAAAGGTTGATAATCGCTGTTGGTTATATTTTGGACATTCACACTTTGCAACCTGAGCCTTCGGGAGGAGGGCTATTTGGACTGTTCATTAAGTGTCCATGTGTCAAACGAGTATGGCCTATTCGAAGACGTGTCGGAATTACTTGCGTCTCTCTTCTCTGATACGATGAACTCCGTTTTCCAACACAGGATTTTATGTTTCAATTTATTATTTATAGGTTCATCATTCCATATATTTTGCCATTTATTTACAATGATTGTTTTTATATCTCTTATATAGTCACTAATTGGGATTTTTACATTTGCTCTGTCATGTGGACTGCTTCTTTAGCTGCTTTATCAGTCTCTTCATTTCCTTTAATCCCTACATGGGCATGGATCCAACATATTTCAATATTCTTTTCCATTATTATGCAATTTGTGGAGTTCAAATTTAATTTGCTGTACAATATTATTTTTGGGTAGTAACTTTGAACGGCTGTATAGCGCTTCCTGAGTCGTTAAAAATCACAAAATTATTGAATGATATTTGCTTTATAATTATGATGGTTACTGCGATTGCACACAACTCTGCTGTGAAGACTGAGGCGTTATTAGGTATAGAGAATTGATGTCTTGTCCTGGGATATAGCTGCGTATCCTACTCCATGTTGTGATTTAGACCCATCTGTGTATATTGATAGATTTACTGATTATGAAATTTAGGACTTGAAAACCAACTGTATATTGAGTAGTGTGAACTTTTTCGTCTTATATGATCTATGGTTTTTTTGTCTATGGTGTTCTGAGATGTATGAGTAACTTTTTCAAAAATATTTTAAGTGTGTGCGAGTCTTTACTTTATTCATAGTCCAATGGGGTGGTAACTTCACTTGTATATTTACATTCAGTAACTCAAACAATCTATAAGCTCTAATTGAGAAAGGTGGTGAATGACTGTTCATAAATATATCCCTTAGATCAAATGGATTTTTTGTTAGTGAATCACTTGTCTTGATTCTTAATGCACTTTTCATTGTTATGAATTCTCTATATAAAGAAACAGTGGCAGTCCGCTACATTCAACTTGTACAGAGGAGACTGGTGAGGATCTAAATGCTCCTGTGCATAATCTTAGTCCTTCATTGTGAATTGGATCTAATATTCTAAGTGCTGCTTCTGACGCTGAACCATATATTTAACTTCCGAAGTCAATGAGTCAATGATTAATAACACTGTTGCTTTATAGAGTATGGTAAGATGTCTATCAGCTCCGCAATTTGTGTTTGTGAGTTTTTAAATTATTTAGATTTAACATTCTTTTGCATTTTGATTTTATGTAAAATTTACATGAGCTTTCCAATTCAGGTGTGCATCAAATATCAACCCTAAAAATCTTGGTTTAGCTAACTGGTATATTATGGTTTCTGATTGTCAATTCTATTTCTTCACTTTTTTTCCAATTTTTATTTCTATACACCATGACAGATTTTTTTTTTCTTTCGAAAATCTAAAGCCTACAGATGAGGACCATTCATCTATTTTTATTATGGTTTTGTTAATCATTCGCTCTGCATGCTTGATGCGTGATGCTGTATAGTATATGGCAAAATCCTCCACATGAAGGTTATTTTTAATTCCGACCAGTAGCATGTTATTACTGATATCATTAATTGCTAATGTAAACAGACCACCTTCAAAGACGAAGTCATTAAGCAAGACCCAGATTTGTTCATGGTTAGTTTTGACGTTGAATCGCTGTTCACAAATTTTCCTGCAGCTGAAACTATAGACATTTTAAAAAAGTTATTTCTTACTGATAATTCCTATTTTAATCAATTTAACAAACCTCAGTTTAAATCACTTCTAGAATTGGCTGTGATGGACACGGCCTTCATTTTTAATGGTACTGTTTTTAAACAAATAGAGGGGATGGCAATGGTCAGTCCTTTAGGACCAACCTTTGCCAACATCTTTATGAACTCCCTGGAGGAGCTAGCTATAGATGAATGTCCTTCTGATTTCCGTCCACTCTTTTATAAACGTTATGTTGATGATGCATTTGCCCTTTTTAGAGTTGACTACCATGCTGGCGCGTTTTTGAAACATTTAAATGAGCAACACCAGAACATTAAATTTACCAATGAGATTGAAACCCATAATAATCTCCCCTTCCTGGACGCAAAGGTAACTAAGGATGAAAATGGCTTCCATACAGGTATTTATGGGAAGAACACTTTTACTGGCCTTGGCACGAATTTTTATAGCTCGTTTTTACAATTTTAAAATGAATTCCTCGTCCACTCTCCTTCATAGAGCCATTAGCCTGACCTCAAGTTGGTCCACATATCGTGCTGAGGTGATTATCCTCACTAATTACTTTAAGAATAATTACTACCCACCAGTGACTGTCCATAAAGCTCTCAACAAATTGCTTAATTTGAAACTTAACCCCCCACCTTTAGTCCATAGTGCCCCCAAATTATGTTTGTATGCAAGATTTCCTTTTTTACAGACAATAGATTTCGGAAAAAATGTATCAGGATATTCAACGGATAATTACCTGTTCTTACTCAAGTTAATCCCAATAAACCCACGAACCACATTGGATCTAGGACAGGATTAGCCCCTTGTTTACTTCCAGTGTGATTTATAAATATAATTGTCCTAGATGTGATCTTGGCACTTACATCGGTTGCACCAGGAGGATGCTAAAAGTCTGAATCTCCTCTCATCAAGGGGTTATGTTTTAGAACAGGCTGTCGATTATCCAATCCCGAGCAGTCCAATGTCAGAAATCACAGTAAAAATTTGTAAGACACATGTAGATGCTAAGGATTTTAGTATTGTGGGGAGAACCCGATGTGTAGGAGAATTAACCACACTTTAATCCATTATGATTAAATTAACTGTCCCGGTCCTTAATCACCAATCAACTTCCACCAAGCTGTTCATGGCTTAACACACTGCTGTAGCCTCTTTGTTTATACTCCCCCCCCTCTTCCCCCCCACCCTTGCATTGGTTGCCTATGTCTGTTTGCTTTACAATACCATTGTGGGTAGATGTCTTTTGCATTTTGTACTGGCCCTGGCCGCCCCCTGCTTTTCTTTTCTTTTTCAAATACTTTTTTAAATATCTTTTAAGTGTTTTTAAGGTTGTCCTTTTTTTAATTGTCCTTTAACATGGTGTTAACTATACAATGTGTATACCTTTTAGTGTTTCTGCACAATTACTAAGTTCATCGCTTTTTCAGCCTGGAAAATGTATCAAGAGATACGAAACGTCTGGCATAATAATAAATGGATAAAGAAAAAGAACGCATTTCCGTTATCTAATTTGCATATACATAAATATATATATATATATATATATATATATATATATATATATATATATATATATATATATATATATATATATATATATATATATACAGTATATATATACAGTATGGGATGTCACCAAATAAAATTATTTTTGGTCAAGACATGAGAGGTCCATTGAAGTTTCTTGCAGAGAACTGGGAAGAAAATCAAGAGGAAATCCAAGGAGAATATGTGAAGAATTTGCAGAAAAGGTTAAGAGGAATTAGAAAATTCTCTTTAGAAAATCTGATAATAAGTCAAGAGAAAATGAAAAGGAGATATGATGCTAAGACTAAACTAAGATGTTTTAGTGTAAGACAGTGAGTTCTAGTGTTCTTACCAATAAAAAGATTTCCCCTTACTAATAAGTTTCAAGGTACCTATAGGATAATAGAGAAGTTAAGTGATCGGACTTAGGTGATTGAAACACCAGGAAGAAGGAAACGACAGAGGAAGAAACAACTACAAATATTTTTTAGCATAGCTGGATTTTATCACCATCTGAATTTCTCAGCCATAGCAGCTCCCCTGACTGATTTTGTAACCATACTGTGTAGAAATAGAGAACATTTTTGGAAGGAACAATGTTATAGCAGATTATTTATCCCGTTGTGAATCATTGGATTCAAACCCGGGATAACTAATCTTCTAGGGGGAGGAATTTCATGATATTGCCTTGTTATATGTATATCCTACCATATCTTTTATATATTTACTCTTATATATTTACTCTTCTATTTATCATGTATTATGTGTAATGATAACTGTTGAAGTATCATATGTAGCATAATGTCAGATCTCAAAAGAGTTAGTGATTTAGACAACTTAACAGCGTAATTTAAAATGGGTAATACGTTTTAATAATAACGTAGTATGTGACCCACAATATGTCCCAGGGCAACAAGTGGTCTGTACTTGTGATATCATGTTTTGGTTTGGTTGTTGTTGAGAGGATAACGAGGTAACTAGCACAGGAATAGCAATCGAGTTGTGGGAAGCTTTGTCCCATAAGAGAAAAGATGAATGATTTCACAATGTTTCATGTACTGTTCTGAAAACCAAGTTTGGTTCTTTGTCTTTGTTTTAAAAGCGTGCCTTTTATGGCTGGCCAGTCACTGTCTGTTTTGATCATGTTGAGATTTTATTAAGAGCTTCGTCCCATACAACTGTCTGCTCGAATCTTATACGCCTATTTGATAGTAAATGCACATATATTGATCGATTAAGTCATGTTTTGTAGGATTGCGTTGCTTTGATCACGTATTGTTCTGACGTCGCCTGGTTGTTTCATTTTCCCAATGGAACCCTAAATTTTGTTCATTCTGATTTTAGAGACCATTAAAGTTGGTTCCCTCCCTCTCTTTCTTCAAAAGAGAGATGTTACTGTAGAATATTTGTGTGGTCACTGGTGTTAATCATAACTTTTGAGATCTGAATTTTAGGAAAACAGTAACGGCACTTTATAAAAAGTGTGTTTTGGGAAGCTCAAGAAGCTGCAAGTGATTTTGCAAAGGTTTTCACAAGCTTGTGTACAGTAAAGTGAATTTTACTTATAATTACCATGGTATAATAAGGTGTGTTAAGAGAATTTTTGCTGAAGTGAAATTATTGTGGATAAATCTTTTGCATATCTTTGTGTGTTCTTGTGTTTGCAATCTCTTGATTTTTCATATTTTATATATTGGTGATTTAACATTTATTTACTAAGCATTTTAAATATTTCTTAGTAATTTAACATTGTATACTTGATTTAATTTTCATTTACTAAGATTTTCTTTTCAAATCTTGAGTAATTCTTGATAGTTTAAATTTTGCTTGAGTATAATATTTCTTGATAAATTAAAGTTTTGTGATTTAGTTTTGTTTAATAATCTAACTCAAGGATTAATAAAATTTTGTGTTGTTTTCAGATTGGTAAATTTTTCAGATTGTGAATTCTAATTATAAATTTTGAATTTAAAAACAAATTTTTGTATTTAACGTCTTTTAAAAACAGTGTTTAATTTATTGACCATCAGTGAATAGGATTAATTGTGTGCATAAGGCAAAGTGATAAACATGTTTTGTTCCTATAGTATTGCTGAAGTGAATTAAGACCAGGGAAATAGTTAGTTGTTTGATGGAGTGATGCCCTTATATTCTAGTATATTTCTTGTTTAATGGTTGATACCTCACACTTATTTTGATAAACTTAGTTTGATTTTTTCAAGTGATTAATTAATTTTTAAGGGATCACTCAAATGTAATTTTTATTGTTATGAGAGTTCAGGTATCTGGATGAAGTGAAGTAAATTTTTGAAATATGTGGTAAGTTGTGTAATAACGAGGTACTTGTATGCTTCGTGACAATATATATATATATATATATATATATATATATATATATATATATATATATATATATATATATATATATATATATATATAATGTATACATACATACATATATATATATACACACACACACACACATATATATATATATATATATATATACATATATATATATATATATGAAATTTTTATCACACATGATTTATATACAATCATGAAGCTAAAAATGTCGCTTAATATCGAAATTCACGCTACCTCGGCAAAAGACTTATACCTCTTTGATGGCTCAATGGTTTACGTCAACTGAGTCGCTTGAATAGGCTTTCGTCGCGGGTTCGTGTCCCCACGATTCCAATTCATTTGTCACTTATATAAATTCCCCTTCGGCGACAATTCTCCAACGGAGATATACCGAGGTAGCGTGACCCCTGATATTAAGCGACATTTGTAGCTTCATGATTGTACATAAATCACGGTGTGATAAAAATTTCATAATAAGAGCTGCGTGTTCCAAACATACCAATGAACTGTCATGGCGGAGGTGGGTCATTGTCGAGGCTAGTACATTTACCCGCTCACGACGGGTAAAAGCAGTACGACATCTCGGCAAAAGACTTATACCTCTTGATGGCTCAATGGTTTACGTCAACTGAGTCGCTGAATAGGCTTTCGTCGCGGGTTCGTGTCCCCATGATTCCAATTCATTTATCACTTATATAAATTCCCCTTCATGACAATTCTCCAACGGAGATATACTGGAGGTAGGGTGAATTTCGATATTGCTGACATTTGTAGCTTCATGATTAAATATATATATATATATATATATATATATATATATATATATATATATATATACTATACATATATAGATCATATATATGTATATATATAATATATGTATATATATACAATATATATATAATATATATACATAACATTCATATAAAATATATATAATATATATATATATATATATATATATATATATATATATATATATATATATATATATATATTATATATATAATATATATATATATATATATATATATATATATATATATATATATATATATATATATATATATATATATATAATATATATATATATATATAATATATACATATATAATATATATAATATATACATATATAATATATAATATATATACATATAATACATATACATATATATATATAATAAATATATAACATACATATTGTATATAATTGTATATAATATATAATAATGTATATATATAATATACATGTACATATATATTTACAGTACACGTGGAAAGTTAAGCCACACCCCTGAAAAAAATGCATTTTTTAGGATTAGTCATTGAAAAAGTATTATTTGGAGCACTTATCCCCTCACTAATACTTAGTTGTGTTGCCCTGGTGCTTGATGACTTCTCTAAGTCGCTTGGGAACACTGTCTGCAAGATTTTGGAGGGTCTCTGGCTCCAATGACTCCAAACCTCCCTGATGGCTACTTCGAGCTTTGGGAGAGAAGAGGTATCCCGGGTCGGGAGGTGCCTCTTAATGATGTTCCAAAAGTTCTCAATGGAATTTAAATCAGGCGAGGACCCTGGCCAGTCACTAAAAAAGGCCATGTCACAGTCTTTTACCCAATTGACCACTAGTTTAGCGGTGTGGCACGGTGCTCCATCCTGCATGAAAAACTGGTGCCACTGTCTTCAAAAAAGATTCCTCTAAGTGATCCCCAAAAGCTGGAAGTAGTTAAACCTGTTCATATACTCATTCTTGGGGAGGAACACTATCTTCCCCAACACCACCATACCCAAAAGAATCCTATACCATCAGGGTAGGTGGGTGCTTTACTGTCTTGGAGGTGTACTGGGGGGTGTGGACTGGAGCCATACAGATGGTATACCCTCTTAGCACCACTACCTGTCACACTGAACGTAGCTTCATCTGTCCACAACACCTCTCGCCACTTAGTAGGCTCCCAGACCAAGTACTTTTTGCAAAAAGCAACCCTTCGTTGCTTTTGCTGAGCGGTCAGGAGCGGCTTCTTCCTGGCCTTGTAGGACTGCAGCAAGAGGTCGTCGTGGATACGTTCTTGCACCATCCTTATGGCCACATTTCCCAGCAAGTGGGCGTTCTTATCCTTGATCTCAGGTGTTGTGAGAGAAGGATTCTTCTTTAGCTGACGGTGTATAAGCCTTAAGTTAGCAGGTTTGATCTTGTGGGGCCTCCCAGACCGGGGTTTTGGGGTAGGAAGGGTGTTGGCGTCTCCCTCCTCATACCGATGGATCCATCAATACACAGTACACTTCGATAACCCCTTCTGCACACAAATTTCACGAACAGGGATACCTGATTTGTGAAGGTCAGTGATTGAGGATATCTCCTCTCTTCCGACAACCTTCCTGGACATCGGAGACAGACAACACATCACAAAATGCGAAAAAAAACCATGAGGAACAGAGCGTGAAATAATGGAGGAAACAAAAAACAAATCAGTCACCAGCCACAGACCGCAGATGACTAATGGTTTTTATTGTTTGAAATGAGGGTTGCCAACCAATAGATTATCTCACATGCGGGTAGCTTAACTTTTAGCTGCCTTCCATTCTGGTTTATGGGGTACTGTCAAAAGCGCAAAAATTATAGCCACTGCCAAAAATGGCTTCATTTTCCACGTGTACTGTATGTATATATATATATATATATATATATATATATATATATATATATATATATATATATGTATATATATGTATATATATATGTATATGTATATGTATATGTATATGTATATGTATATATATATATATATATATATATATATATATATATATATATATATGCATACATATATAATATATATATATATATATATATATATATATATGCAAACATATATATATATATATATATATATATATATATTATCTATATATTGTATACAAATACATAATATATATATATATTTTTTTTTTCGTGACCCTACGACCTCCCTCTGTATATATTGTATATATTTAATATTTAACATAATTCATATTTCAGGAATATGTTAACCATGAATTTATTTATTGTTTTTTGTTAAACTATTCACCGGCAGAAGACAGCAAACCACCTCCCGATTTCTTGACCACGTTTTGGCTTTATTAGTAATCGGCAGATAAAATATTCATTGGTTATTTACGTGCTTGTTATTCAAGAGAATTACCAGTATCTCCTTATCCTTCCTCCCATACACCCTCTCCATAACTGAGTTTACTTCGGGGTTCTCCTTCCAATTTCTAGTTGTGTTTTGCTAGACTGCCTCTTGACAACACTAAAGTTGTCTCGTGCCTGCCTTTGTAATGTCTTAAACGTGGCGTTTGAACATCCGTAAGTTACAAGTATTATGATATTTTCCTTGCTTTAATTTGATACTGTGCAGAAGTTAAGTACTTTTGGTTTTGCTGTGAATTTATTGTATAATGTGTTGTGTTAAGTGTTAGTGTTATTATTAAATTATAAGGGTTTCTTGTGTTTAATTGGCTCCTTTTGATTGCATGACATTGGTGCTTAACGTTTTAACCTTTAGATTCTGTAAATTATAACTTGGGAATTTTTGTTGACAGTTGGTGGTCACTGAGTTCGTGACATTATATATATATATATATATATATATATATATATATATATATATATATATATATATATATATATACATATATACATATATATATACATATATACATATATATATATATATGAATTTCTTTTACTGTTATACAACATGTCAGGTCTTGAATTGTCAAAACACAATTTACAGTTTCTGGTTTATTATGTTCGGGCCGATGACCAAACGGCGATGATATAATAACAAATACAGAATATGGAAAATATCTCCAGGAGCTCCAATGCATGGTGAGGAGATATTATTGGTAGATGTGGATGAACTCCAGACTTCTGAATTGAAGGAAAAAACAAAACTCGGTTCTGAACTTCCAGACGACAGCAACATCGCTGCTTGGTCACCGGTCTTCTAACTACCGTGATTTTGGGAAACTGGAAAGTTCCTCTTTTACCTGACATTATTCCCCTCCTAGGAAAGCCTAAAGTTGTCCGGAAATCACGGCATCCACATAATCTGAAATTATACAAATATTTGAAATAACTGACAATACAATAGTTTATTTTCACCTAATAAATATACACAAATTGGAATCTCTAACATACATGAAACTTTCAACAAAACTTCTAGTTTAAAAGAACATTGAATAGGTTTACCATGGAATATCTAATTAATTTGAGACTAAAAAAACTTTCATACATCTAAACTTGTTCACAACAGGCGATGTTGAAAAGTTAAGTAGCATTGGAGACATTCATAACGTTGAATATCTATGCTCCTAAGCAACAGAGTTTCCCTGCAATTAACCTGGCCAAGATTCAGGATGTTGCAGCAATGGGTCTACAGTTACCCCAGTGGGAACTTCAATACTCCTTCACACATCTTTTACATACCTGTGTAAACATCAAACTGAACAAACTATCCCTCTGGCCACTACACCTGGAACTGCAATCAGTTTAATTTTTCTTCGTCTCAAATTATAGGCATGTCCAAAATGAACGTTCTCCTCCTCACCAGATGAAGAATCAGACCAAACTTCTGTCTCTGTGAACCATTCTTTCCTGTGAATAAATCTTTTTAACTTTTCTGGCATGTTTCTCAAATACTTCAGTTGGGTTAACAGGGTCAATTAATTTATACACTACATCGCCTACTTTTCCTACTACTTCAAGAGGACCTTCCCAGTATTTATTTAATTTACGACTGTTCCTGGTAATGAAGATTCCTTCATTAGTCCACTAAATCCCCGATATCAAAGGTTGTCTTCTTTAGTAAGTTTCTTATTGTACTGCTCCCTGTATCTCTGCATATTCCTCTTTGAAGATTCTTTAATTGCCTCATGAGCTCGTTTAAGAGAATCTTTTACTTCAGACTCTCCAAACTTGTAATGCAACAAAAGGCCAGCCACTCCCATTTGCCTGCGAACAGTCCTCAGGAATAAAAGGCCATAAAAGGTGTTGTATTAAGGGTGGAATGGACAGAAGTGTTCAATTTGTACTGAACATAATCCAGTAAACTAGCCAAGTTTGAGGATTATCTCTACACAAAATTGTCAATGTAGTCTTGAGAGTACCGTGAATTCTTTCAGTTATTGCATTACTCTGTGGACAGTAAGGTAACGTCATAGCAGTTTTAATACGAAGATCCTCACAAGCTTGACGAAAAATATCTGCAAGAAATTCTTTACCCCTATCAGAGTAAAACAAATTTGGAGCACCAAAAGTCAAAACATACTTTAGCATTGCATTTGTTACAGCAGTAGAGGTTTTATTTTTAAAGGGAGTAAAATAACAAATCTACTGTAAGCATCAACCATTGTTAACACGTAACGTATCCAGCATTACTGCCATATAAATCCGTTAAATCTAATGATACGCTTTGCAAAGGCAGATCAACTTCCGGTAAACTTTTGAAGCTTAGACTGAAGACCCTTTGTACCTAAGGATTTCTTGGCATAACTTGCAAGACTTAGTATACTCACACAGCAGTCCTTTAACATAGAAGGCCAATAAAATAAATCGGCTGCTTTTAGCAAATGTCCTACGAGGACCTGGATGTCCAGCCAATTTTGCATCATGGGCCACCTTCAATGCGTTCCCTGCAGGTGCTGAGGTATTACTAACTTCAGTCAAGAGGGAACCATCTTCACTAACTTTTGTGCAGTAAAGGACGCCATCATACATCTGAAAATTCTGTAACAGAGATCGTGGGAGGTTTCTTCCCAGGTAACTTGCCACCTTCCAAAAATACAATCAGCTTTGCCAACGGCTTTCCTTCATCTGCTCCGCCCTCATTTCCATTGCACTAAATCCTTCTGGTAATTTTAACTGTCCTATATATGAAACTTTTTGTGACTACCTGAAAAACTGGTCTAGATAAAGCATCAGGACATAATGAGCTTTTCCAGCTTTATAGATTATATCGAAAGAATAATCTCTCATCTCAAAACTCCACCTTGACATTCTTGGACATTTAGTTTTATAGTGAACACTGAAACCAAGGGACGATGATCTGTAACTATAATGAATTTGGATCCCCAAAGAAATGATGATATTTTCTTACACTCAAAACTACTGCCAGCGCCTCTTTATCAGTAGCTGAATACCTCAGCTCGGCACTCTTTAATTTACGAGAAAATAGGCGCAGGTCGTAACTCACCTTTGTGTTTTGCATCAAAACACTACCCACTGCTAGTCCACTTGCATCTGAAATGTAGTTCAAAAAGGCAGCTGTAGATTAGGTGCAGCTAACACAGACACTTTACTAGAGCTCCTCCTTGAAAATTCCTTCAAATGACCTTTGGCAATCATCACTCCATTCAAATTTAACAGTTTCTTTGTCATATCTGTCAATGGCAATGCTAATTGGGCAAAGTTGTTAATAAACTTTGATAAAAACCTACCATTCCTAAAAAACCTTTGGATTTGTTTAATAGAGGTAGGGTTTCAAATCTAGAATGGCTTTGATATTATCTGGACTGGGACGAACACCATCTTTTGATACCACATGGCCTAAGAAAATTTAATTCTTCCTTGACAAAAGAACATTTCTTCAGACTTAATTTTATACCAGCTTTGTTTAGTAAATAAAGTTTCACTTAAATTAACTAAATGTTCTTCAAATGAGTTCGAAAACACAACTACGTCATCTAGTACACTTTGTATGTTTATTATTTACTGGGGCTAAAATCTTATTGACTGTGCGCTGAAATTTCTTGGGGCAGATACCAAACCAAAAGGCATTCTTTTTTGAATCTATAGAGATGTTCACCATCACTGAACGTAGTCTTATCTCTATCAGATTCCTGACAGCATTATGCCAATATGCATCTTTAACATCTAAATTTGTGTAATATTTAGCACCAGAAACAGAATCCAACAACTCTTCTAGCTTAGGAGAGTGGATACATCATCCTTTGTTACCTTATTCAGAGCACGAAAATCGATACAAAACCTTTTACCACCACCTGGCTTTGACACAAGAACCACAGGCTCAGCCAAGAAGCAGAACTACGCTCAATAACACCCCTTTTTCAGCATTTCTTGTGTCATTTCTAACAATAAACTTAGCTTTTTTCAGGTATTCTGTACATCTTGCTTCTAATCGGTTTAGTGTCTCCTGTATCAATGCAATGTTCAACATCAGGTATAAGACCAAGAGGATTATCACCTACAAAAAAAGGTTATCATATTTACAGAGAAGTGATCTTAATTTGTTCCTTGGGACCATATCTAAATAACTCCAGTCTTGGGTTTTAAGAGTCACTTAATGCCTGTTTCCTACTACAACTATAACCAATTCTTCTGTAATGTGGTAACATTTCATTTGTTATGTTAAAATTATTATTAGTAATTAGTTGGACATAACCGCTAGGGTTTTTTAATAACAGGTGCAGACTTCCAACGTTTGTATAACAGTTCTGCATTTTAAAATTAGTGATTCTGACCTACTTCTGCAGTGAGAAGGTACAAAATATGGATCAGTGATATTATCATCTTCCACAACATATGCTTTAATCCACATGCATACCAGGCTTAATAACCATTACTCTTGAACCCCATTATAAACTGGAATCCAAGTAAACCCTTATCATTTTTATCTTTTAATACACTAAGTAGCATAGGTTGTGGAATTTGATTTTCAAGAACAGGTTGACAAACAATATAATCCAGAAACATTATCAGGAACTCTAGCTTTTACATTACCAACACTGCCAGGTTGGATTACAATATACTTCATGCATTGAATTTTGAGAGTTTTGTCTTGAGAATGACCCTATTCAGCAACTTAACATGCGTGCAACTGTCAATTTTTCTCTTGGGGACAGTTACTTGTATGCCATATACATTAGAAATAGCAGTTCTGCCTACTGGATATCTTACACCACACCAAAGAAAATTTCTCATGTTACCAATCTTAGATAACGAATAATTGGTACGTTCCAAAACATCCATACCAATTAAATAATCAGTTGATAAATAACTATCAGGAACAATAACAACAGAATGAGTAATCTTATAAATGGGGAGATTTGTATATCTACCGTAACTTCTCCCAAGGTCTGTATCTCTGTTTTGTTACCCCAAATAGAGACTTCTACATTTTTAATTTTACTAGATTTTTCAATGCTTATGGCACTACTCCGAGCTATTGTTTGACATGACCCAGTATCAATTACAGCACTTCGCAAACATTGTCAATTTTACAAGGAATAATTGAGATACAACACCCGCATTCTTATTTGCTAAGTTTTGAATACAGGTCTCTGCATAATTTTTTAGATTGCTCTCGAAAAAACTGATACTGTGGGCAGGACTTCATCACATGACCCTCCTTCTTACACGCCCAACAAGTCCCTGGTGGGGGTTTATATTTACAATTATCAGTGAAATGAGACAATGCATAGCATACATGACACCACTTCCTTTTCTGTTTAACACTATGATTATCATTAGCCCTCTTAGTATTAATAACAGTTTCATCCTTAACGTAGTTTACCTTTATTAAAAAAAGCATGACTAATAGAAGGTCGCTGCAGTGAAGACCAATGAATTTCTAGCTCTTCCAAAATCTGTCAAAAGATATTTTCGAGTCTAGGAAGGTTTGTATATAATTATAAATTTCTTAGGGAAGTCTCTAACCAACAAATTCCTCACAGTCGAATGTAAATCCGGGACATCATCAAACACTTGCTTAATTGACGCATGTAAATTCATTACTTCAATAAAATATTCCTTTGGAGGTCGCGAACTATCATATCGCTTGTTCGTCAATTCCAGCCATGCTGTATGGAAAGTCTGCTTAGGTAATAATTTATTTCTGAGTTGAGTTTTCATTTGGTCCCACGAACATTTATCCAAGTCTAAGTCGTCGCAGCTTATTGCTGCACTTTTAATGTATTGGTCCATTTTTGCAAAAAGCACCTCTCACCCTCCTTCTGTCATTGCCACCACAAAATAGTTCAACTTCTTTACACCAATTATTGCTTACCATGAGCAGCAATACCCTTCAAATCATCTGCACATAATAATGTTAACATACCGTAATTTGATTTATCCATGCCTGATGGAAAACAGTCTTCCTCTTCACTGACTTCTGCCCTACTCAGTTTGGATTCTAATTTTTCACCTTAGCCTCGAAGATCATCCAGTTCTGCCCTTTAACTGTTCATCCATGTCTAGCATCTTGTTGCTTTCAACATTAACAGGTTCATAGCGTTTACATCCACGTTGAGCGGCTCCTCCATCGCCAATTTGAATGATCTCTGCTTCAAGCTCTCGGACCACAGGTAAATTTAAACACAACCTCATCTCCGTTTAAATTCATTGTCCTCAATACTGAAGCTAATTTACTACGAAGATTACTTTTTTACCTCTCACCGTTTTGCAACCAAGTTTCGATAATGAAGCTGATAGTTCACTAACATTCATGTCATCAATAAACTTAAGTATTCAGCCATCTTAGATGGATAAATATGATCATCAAATCACTTCCAGCCACTGGTCACTTCACCAAAGACGTGAGAAAGATGAAATGCGCTGCCACCATGTGTCAGGGTCTTGAATTGTCAAAACACAATTTTTACAGTTTCTGGTTTATTTATGTTCGGGCCGATGACCAAACGGCGATGATACTAACAACAAATACAGAATATGGAAAAATATCTCCAGGAGCTCCAATGGGTGAGGAGTGTATCCTAAGGTAGATGTGGATGAACTCCAGACTTCTGAATTCGAAGGAAAAACAAAACTCGGTTCTGAACTTCCAGACGACAGCAAACATCGCTGCTTGGTCACCGGTCTTCTAACTACCGTGATTTTGGGAAACTGGCAATTCCCCTCTTTTTACTCTGACAACAGTATAATATGAAGATAAAAAGGCCCATAAAACACTGTTTGAACATTGCAACATATATTTCGAGCACTTCCTTCTGTTCCCTTGTTCACTGGTAAAATATGGACAGATATGATATAAAACTATATGATTATTATCACTTTTGAACGTGATTCATTTATCACACGTTACCACAGGCGGAAAATAAGAGATGGGGTGTAGGCCCTGACCAGTTTCGACTTTATTTCCAAGCCATTGACGGAGGACTGATACAGAGTATAAGAAGTCACAAATATATATATACTACAGGAACAGTAATGACGAACATACGCAACCGCTAGAGACTACATATCCACCCACCGGCCGGTGTCGAGGTAGGAGTGGCCTTCAAAACTCATTTGACTAAAAACCACAATATACTCCCAGGGGACAATACTGATAAACATAATGACCATAGGCAACCTCAGATCCACACCTGACAGGTGTCAGGGAGGCGGAGTTTGGAAACTCATTAGCACTACTGCCTGCCTTAAAATTTAAACAATTTACAAATTTCCCTGACACCTGTCAGGTGTGGATCTGAGGTTCCCTATGGTCGGTATGTTTATCAGTATTGTTCCCTGAGGGTATATTGTGATTTTTAGCCAAATGAGTTTTGAAGGCCACTCCTACCTCGACAGCGGCTGGTGGGTGGATATGTAGTCTCTAACGGTTGTGTATGTTCGTCAGTACTGTTCCTGTAGTATATATATATTTGTGACTTCTTATACTCTGTATCAGTCCTTTGTCAATGGCTTGGAAATAAAGTCGAAACCGGTCAGGACCTACTTATTTTTCACCTGTGGTAATGTGTGATAAAAGTATATTAATGCACATGTAGGTGTGGCAGTAAGTCTCAGTTGGTATGCAGGTGGCCGTTGACCCAGGGAGGATGGAAATTAAGGTATTCCCTTGTGATTTTTGGCTTCATTAACTCTCATCTGGTAGTCATTATTTTCTGGAACACCTGCTTAAGAAGAGGCCTGAGGATTAACTCATGGATGTCATCCGACTTCCAGTGTCCTCCTGACAAGTTCATATTGTTGGTTTGATTGATGATAGCAGATTCCAGCATCCTCCTTTTGTACGGACAAACCACTTTTGAAAAAACCAGCTCTGCCCCATTCCAGTTTATGGTATGGTCTTTATCCCTAATATGTAGGAAAATTCCTGAACTCTCTGAAGCATATCACACTGATCTTTTGTGCTCTGTTATTCTTTGCGAGATGGACCTACCCGTCTCCCCCACGTAAATCTCATTGTAATTGCTGCAAGGAATCTTGTAAACTCCTGCTTCTTCCCCTTTTTTTATTTAAGTATACATTAATGAGCGAGCTCCCAATGGATTTGGGATGATGGAAAATAAAAGGATTATCAGACCTGAGATGTTCTGTAGCTTTTTGGTTGTTCTCATCGAATGGAAGCTTTATTTTGTTGTTAAAATCTATTTATCTGTTGTGAGTTGGGTCTCTGTAATATATTTTATTTGCTTTGTTAATAGCCTTTTCGATAATGTGTGGTGGATAGAGCAGTTGCATTAGGTGTTGGCAGATAATGTATCCATCTAAACATATTCTAAGTCCCCTGAGGAATAGGCTGCACCCTACCATGATCTTTACGGAGACATCATGATGGCTACGGAAATGAATATAAGAAACAGTCAAACAGGGTTTCCTATATACTGTGAAAGCGTATCTGTTCTGTTCTCTTACGATTAGTACAGCAATTTACCATTCTTTTCCTATTCTGTTTTGAATTTTATGGTCGGAACAAGTGAATTTAGTCTATTAAAGAATTCCCTTAAGTCTCCCCAGCTATTGTCCCAGCAAGTAAGAATGTCATCTACGTATCAAAGCCAGCTCATATTGCGGGGTTTGATAGGCGACAAAATTTGTTTCGAAATATTCCATGTATAGGTTTGCTAGAAGGGGGATAGGGGACTGCCTATGCTACAGCCAAATTTTTGTTTGTAAAAATTACCATTGAAAGAAAACACATTGTTAGTTACACAGAGATCTGCCAACACCTAATGCAACTGCTCTATCCACCACACATCGAGAGGGCTATTAACAGAGCAAATAAAATATACTACTGAGGTCCAACTCACAACAGACAAATTGATTTTAACGACAAAATAAAGCTTCAATTCAACGAAAACATCCAAAAAGCTACAAAACATCTCGGGTCTAATAATCCTTTTATTTTCCATTATCCCAAATTCCTACATATCAGGGATATGGATTTTCCTACATATTAGGGATAAAGACCATACCATAAACTGGAAGTGGGGCAGAGTTGGCTTTCAAAAGTAGCTGTTCATACAAAAGGAAGATGCTGGAGTGCTGCTATCATCAATCAAACCAACAATAAGAACTTGTCAGGAGGACATTACAAATCAGATGATGTCGACAAGTTAATCCTCAGGTCTCCTAAGCAGGTGTTCCAGAAAATACGACAACCAGACACATCACCAGACGGGAGTTAATGAAGCCAAAAATCACATGGCAATACCTTAATTTCCATCCTTCCTGGGTCAACGGCCACCTGCATACCAACAGAGACTTACTGCCACACCTACATATCCTTTGTACATACACTCTTGTATCATATCACCTGTCCATATTTTACCAGTGAGCAGGGGCACAGAAGGAAGTGCTCGAAATATATGGTTGCAACGTTCAAACAGTGTTCTATGGGCCTTTTATTTTTATATATATATATATATATATATATATATATATATATATATATATATATATATAATATATATTATATATCCACATACACATTTATTATATATATAAATATATATGTACATACTAGCTGACCAACCCGGCATTGCCTAGGAAAACTCTGAATGATAAGGGATAAACTCTATCTCTCTCAAACTCTCCCTCACTCCTTCCCTATTTCTCCTCCCTAACACCCCCTCTACTCTCTCTCTCTTTCCTGTTAAGAAAGTTGCTTCAATTGCATTGCCCTAAATTTTTTATATTTTATATTTCACCCCTTCTCACCCACCATTACTATCAGGCTGGAATTGAACTTAAAGGACATCGGGAGTAAAACTATTCATCTCAGCGACCTCAAAAACAACACTAATATCTGTCATTTTTGACATTTTAATTTTCACCCCTTCTCAACATTCCCCCCCTTTCCTATCAGGGCAGAACTTGGTCTAATAGGCATCGGGAGTGTCTCTATCATCTCAATGACTTCAAAAAACTATAGAGTTTATTTAGTTACACTGATATCTGCCCATTTGTTTCTGATGTGGTATCCCCACACTATTCTTTTCCAGTTATTTTTGAAAACATGTCACCTCCTTTGGTGCCAATGATGTCTTCCCCCCAAAGTATCCTTTTCCAGATAGTATGTTAACCAAAATTAGGTATGAGAAACCTGTAGTTTATATAGTTACTAAGTCTATTCACCGTGCTTTAGAACCAAGTGGAAAAAGTCCAGGCGAGAAGTAGAAGAAAGAGTTCATTTCAGCTGGGACATCCTTGACCAGAGACCAACCACATCCCCTAAACGCCTCTTTATTTGTTTTGGCAGTAGCTCGGAGGCTATCCTGATGTGAATTATCCCCACACTATTCTTTTCCAGATAGTAATTAGGCAACATGATACTGTATACAAGTTTGGTCTTAGGCACATAAATAATCAATTAATATTCTTATTTATAATCATTTTGCATTAATTAATGCAAAAATAAAAATTAAAACCAGAATTAATTGCATTTAAGTCCCTTTTACTTTTATGTAACTAAAACTTTGAAGGATAAGTTTTGTGTAAAATGCATCTCCTCCTTAGTATTGACAACTAAATGAAATTTTAAATATAACATGGGGAAACATCCATTTTTTATTTTGACTGATATATTTTTTTTTCTGTAATTTTTCCGGGAAAATTTCATTAAAAAAAAAAAAATTCATACGAAAAATAATTGAAAAATAGGCTTTGTATTAATATATGGTTCAAATCATCCATAAAATATTTTGAAATGGCCATTTTTGGCCGAAAAATCACAAAATATCACTGAACGAAAAATTTTTCCCAGAAGTTCCACACAATATCCTTTATATAATCAACAACCTGTATATCCCTTTGTTATGTACACAACATACATATTTATACATATATATATATATATGTATTATATATATATATATATATATATATATATATATTTTATAATGTATATATTTATATATAATTTATAATATATATATATATATTTATATATTTATATATATATATATATATATATATATATATATATATATATATATATATATATATATTATATATATATATATATATATATATATATTAGTATAATACGTATATATATTTATAATATATACATATATATACATATATATATATTTATATATATATATATATATATTATATATATATATATATATATTATTCATATATAATACTGCATACATGTTGTCCCAAGTCAAACGCTAATTCCAGGGCCATGCAAGTCAAATTGATTCAAAGACATCAGATTTTCCTCCAGGATCTTTGCAAAGACCCTTCTCACAACTTGGGTAGCTCATTTTTAAAAAGTTAGCACAGTTTAAAAACCCATAAACCTTAGTAAGTGCTGGATATACACAAAGGGAAAGACAAATCAACTTCAAAATCATTAATTTATTACAATAAGTTGAAAAGAAAAACTGAGAATTAGAGGTATCCTGACCTATCAGGAAAACTATACACTCGCCTACTAAACATTTTAAGGCTCAATCACACACAAACTTTTACCAAGAAAGCACAAATAATCCTAGCGTGCTCCTTGCACACAGATTCAGAAAGATTTAAGTATGAAGAAAACAGAACAATCACTCCTCAATCACTCCCAAACGCCCGCAAATCACTATTACACGATACCAGAGAGAAGAGGAAGAATGTTATGAAGCACTTAATCCTACCCAATAACCAGCACAATAATTCGCTGAGGGGGGAGCTGTGCACATAACTTTTATTTGGTCAAAACAACGTCGTAGACACCAAAGTTTTTGGAATTAACTCAGAATTCCTGACACGTGGCAGACGACATACTCATGGATCCACCTTCACAACCGCATCAACAATTTCAGACGACCCTTCAAAGGTTTTCCTGGAATTCCACGCAGAGGAACGCTGAGATGCTCCATCACACTTGGCAGTTTCCGAGTCAGTCGTGTCCGGCAAGACAGTACCACAAAACCCATGACGGGCTAGACAGCGCTTCACCAAAACTCGTGTCTGACGAGACGCCGATACAGCAGGGCCCGTATACTCTCCACAAAATAGGGAAACGCGTCGTCGTCCAATACCAAACACGGATTCCAACCATAAGTCAAACAGGAGGGATATAAGGAGCACTTCTTCCCAGCGCATTGCTGCTTAAAAATTCTCCGTCGGGCTTGTCACCTCGGATCCCCTACAACCCTCGTTAACTCCCAACAGCCGCAAGGATCATGAAAACGAAAACAAAAATAAACCTCTATGGATGAATACCCTCGTAACCTCTACACAACACTAGGTGGCAGCCAGTCAAGGGACCTCTTAACATAACTTCAGCCAAGTGCCTTTACGCCAAATATAATTGGACTTTACAATTCAATAAAAATCAAAATTAACAAGTACTCATTTACAATGCATTATATATATATATATATATATATATATATATATATATATATATATATATATATATAATATATATATAATATATATATATATATATATATATATATATATATATATATATATATATATATATATATATATTTATTTGTGTGTGTGTTTTCACGTAATATTTGTGATGTGCCAAAAGGCTATTCCAAATAAATTCATCTTCCGCCGAAATCCGCTGAAACAAATGTCTATACATACAAACAAACAAGATCAACAAAATCAACGGATCAATCATCAACCTAAAGCTAAATTTTACTCAAAATTTCATCACAATCTGCACACTAGTTTTTTGAACCAAATTACAAACATTAAAAGTCCGACAAACGGACATGCAAAGAAACTGCCCTGTAAACACGGTCTCCATGCGGGAGATAATCAACTGACATCATGAAATAACAGTTGATAATTTCAAAGATAACCTGCAAATGAGCCAACATGAACACATTACCTCCATGTAAGCAGGCTAATATATTACATGAATGACATTAAATGAAAAGTCACTTACGTTGTATTTATCAGAAAGAACTTCCTTATCAAGCTGTGGTACAACCCATTGCAAACGCAGATCCTCGACGTTCCAGCTACTCATTACCTGCTACAGGTGAGAAAATGATCCAGATTAAAGGCGAGATCGGTGCAACTGAACTACTCAGAAGTAGACCAGCTCACTCAAATTTGAACTGAACAGATAAAGCTGGTTGTTAATTTAATGCCTAAGGGAAGCCAGTCTAAATTTCCCAGGGAATTCATAACAGAAAAATGCACAAATCACACCAAATTAATTACTAAATCTTAATATCAATTTTCTAACAAGAATTTGAACATTAACATAAAAAGACGACATATCGTCCAACTGAATTCTACACTTTAAGTATTACACTGGAGTGGAAATCTTAGTTTACATTATTCACCATAAGAGTTCATGGATAATCCCTTTCAGTACTACTAAGAAGCAAAGGAGAAACTGAGCGGATTCATTGGAAATTTGTCAGTACCGCTGTTTTTTATGCTTGTGAAAAACGTTGATAACGACTGTTGTTGCAACGCCCCTTGATGGTGTAAAATCAATTATCCAATACTATTTTAGCAGTCAAATACATCCTATAATAAATTACTTCATTTAATATCCAATTTTCCATTAATCTATTTTAAACCAACATTAACTTAATACAGTTAACCATGAAATGAACACCAAATTATCCACTTATTTGTTCGTTTGTTTTCGTTAGGTGAGTAATAAAAGACACCACACAGTTTGTCCTCGGCTTCTTGCAGAGTGAAAAGTCTGAATCTCAAAGACGGTCTTACCTGAAGTGGATATGGATGCCAGGAATCTTTGACGTGGTGTTGGTGATGTTTCGGGCGGAATTCTTCCAAACCAACGATGACTAAACCTCGGGATTCAAATAACTTAACCTACCCTAATCTTCATAATATATCTGCAATACTATCGTAATCTAACCAGCTAACCTCATAAAACCTGGCTTCTACACACTAAATGCATCATATCTATATACCATATTACAACCCTGACCACTGCTCAACTTCTATAACCAGCTTATTACAACCAATAAACCGTAACTGAACTCGATACCTGGTCATACGAAGGGACGAGCTTTCGCCACGCAGCTTAAAGCAGCCCCCCTCCCCACCTTTTCCTAGGCTTAATGCGCTTAATTAATTTGGAATTTCGCAAAACAATTAATTTAACGCTTCGGATAAATAAATCGAAGGCAAAAGCAATTACCGTAATTGAATTTAAAGCAAGCTGGGCTGAGATATTCGCAGTTCAATTACTTTAATTCTAGCGCATTAGAACTCATAATGTGCTCGCTTATTATTTTTCAAATAGCAAAGCCAAAGCGCACGATCACTACTAAAAAAGGTTCGCTATAAACTCAACGCCATAATTACGCTTCCGCAAACTTTAATAAACGGCTATTTACCGGTTAGCTGCAGTAAGCGAAACTCTTACAATGAACCAAATGGCGTTTCACTGCTCCTTTTACTTATGAAAATCGAAACGGGAAACATGCCGCCCAGTGACACATCACACACCAGAACACTGAAACAAACTGAAACCTGTGAAAAAAAATGCACAAAAGCATATGCTTTCATGGTTAATCAAAATCTTTCAAATAAAAATGAACTAACAATCACGAACATGTAACACTCACCAAATGCAGCTACCAGTAGAGTTTCCGCCACGGATGCCACCCTGAAGGCCATCTTGATTAAGGAAAATCTAAAGAATAGCTGGTCAAGGGAAATCTCAAAAACTAGCGTTGAAGGCAGATTCATAGTTTAGGTGAACATCATTTTCACAACAGTTTGTAATCAATTCGTTTATAGGTTTATTAAGATTTGTACACAAATGTCCAAACATTTTAAAAAAAAAAAAAAAAAAAAAAAAATACTTGTTTCCAATTCTTTGCTGAACAGATTCAAAAACCTGCTTAGTATCCTGCAAATTCTAAAAGTTAATGTCCCATAGCATTTTACAGAAGACCAAGAACGCGCACAGCAATCACGAGCGAGCAACTGAGCAAAGCAAGCAAGCAAGCATTGGACTTAAAATTGCGCGCTGAATTCTTTAGTACGCACAGAGCAGAACTTAGCGCTAAAAAAAAAAAAAAAAAAAAAAAAAAAAAAAAAAAAAACCGCTGCATGCAAGGCCCGTCTGAACAGCGACCAGCAGCAGCAACAGCAGCGTCAACCGCCGGACCCCAAGCAACAAAAGCAAACAGCAAATTCGTCCGCTCTTGGCTTCTGTAAAATGTGGGACGGTAAACTTTAGGGAAAGATTTACCGTGTCTGATAAGCGGTCAACTTACGATACTTAGTGGCTGTGATTAAGTATGATTTCTATTCTGCAATACACGTAACACACTATATTCTTAAACATTTTTTACTATTCTTATACTTTTCTGTTCATTTTAAGAGTCACAGGACTAAAAGTAAATTGAAATGGAAATTCCTTAATCAAAAATAACATTCAGAGTAGCATTCTGTACAGAGAGCCTTGACTAACATGCAAATCTAACTTACAATACAGAGTTTATACAAGAAAAACAATTTTTCCCAAAGTGAAAAATAACAAAATTATACGAATAAACCATCATGAAAAAAACATTAGCAGGCATATAATCGAAAATAGGAATCTTAAAATACACAAAATCACAGTAAAATCAATAACAATATAAGAACCTTCAAAGTACATAAGAGAAGACATGTTACAAAATATTAAGCGTTCGCGTGAATAACCTTTAACGTTTTCCATTGCGGATAAACCACATCCCTTCGGGATAACCTTTGCTACTGATGGGACAAAAATCCCTCCACAGATAACTGTGGAAAACATACTCGTCTTTGGAACAAAACTGCCAGACCAACACTGGAAAGCATTCTACCACTTATAGTGAGATTGATATTTCACAAATCTTACAATAAGCGGTAGAATGTTTTGCATTTCCATCTCTCACATTTAAAATGGCTTACAAACCATATTACGGGGTATCATAATGTGTCATAAGTACAAAGCAGGTCCATTTCTTCTGCAGGAAAAATAATCAAGAAAATACATAAAGCCAAGGCTCACATGTACAATGGCAGATCCTACCTTTCCGGAGTATGAATATCTGTAAGAGATAGAGAATATTAGTAAAATCATCACTAAAAAACTACATCTGATTATGTTAAGCAAACAGGAAATTAATAATGCATAAAATAACTTCTGGACTTCAATGAATGGACAAAAAGAAACTGTTCTCACGTTTTAACAACACAACCAATAATAATAATTAATAATAATAATAATAATAATAATGAATGCAGTGAAATTCTGATGAGTCCAAATTAAATATATTCTCCTTTTTCTCTCTCACGAAGTTGGGAAAAAGGAAACAGGAAAATTCGGACTCTTCACAGGCCTTCTGTTGATCGTTCTTTCCAAAACAATTCATTCTATTATGTATAATACATGATTAAAGAGACATACACACACATATATGGCTGCAACTCGAAAACCATTTTTAAAAAAAAAAATATTTTTTCGCGAAAAAAACAGCCAAAATTTTGTTTTTACATTTTTTTTAAACAGTAAATCGCATTCTGTTGTTTCCTAAACCTCAAAAAGTGGCTAAATGTGCTTATATTATGCCTAGAGCTTAGGTTACAAAGCAATTTAACACTGGAAAGAAAAACCTAGTAGTGAAAAACTAGGGAAAGTAAGGAAAACTAATGGTATCTCAACCATCACCCACTTGAGATTATGAGTGTTTTGGGTACATATCTAGATTTATATCATTAGAGTTTCAATATTTCACATTTGAACACTGAAATTTTCAATCAAGTTTTACTGCTATTTTTAAATCCTATCTTGAAACCATGAGGTACTGGGGTCAATTATTCCAATGTCAATGCATTTGAACTGGAAGCGAGGTAAGAAAGCTGTATGATTGGCAACAGTTCCTTTAAAGTATGGATGATACAAGACATAAACGTCAGTATCAAACATGTTCAAGTGAAACTTGTATCATACATGTATCAGATTGAGAGGTATGAAAACTGTATGATTGGCAACAGTTCCTAAAAGGACGTATGGTACAACACGTGTTCAGTATCAAACATGTTCAACTGAAACTTGTATCATGCTCGTATCAATAAGATTTGTTCCAGAACCAAAGTAAATGTTCATAGCATGGCAGTGGGCTGTTGTTGTGCTTGGAGAATGGGTACAAGGTTACTGTGCTCATTATAAGAGGTGATATATATGGTGAAAGATATCACAATCTAGTGATATTGTATGTACACTAGATGATAATTATAATTTTCTTTTAATAATGGTCACATTATTTTGAGGGAATTTTGCTTTTGTGTTGTAATTTGTAACTACAAGATCTTTTTTTTATTTTTCTTTGTTCTATTGTTACATATCCCGATGTCAAAAGAAAATTGTTCTACCTCAATATATAGCAATAAAAGGGAAAAATCATATTAAAACAGCAAAATAATGTCCTTAGTTCAGTGATTCCTCTAATTCCTCTAATCTAGAAGGAAAGTATGAATCTTAAATAACATCATAAGGTCTTCAAATATGGAGAAATTAGGTGCAAGGGAAAAAAGTAAAAAGAAAAAAACACGGCAAAACTCTTTTCTTGAAACAAAAACACGAAAAAAAAATGACCAATAATACATATATATTTAACCAATAATATATATATATATATTTAATTATATATATATATATATATATATATATATATATATATATATATATATATATATATATATATATATATATATCCTACTACAGTATATACAGTACATATGTAAGCATGTATATAAATCACATTTGTCTTTGGCTTTGCTTATTTCTGTATGGGGTCACTGTTTCCTATGAGCCCTCTCCATCTTCCCATGTTCAATGCATCCCGACTTCTTAAAAAATAAATTAATATATATATATATATATATATATATATATATATATATATATATATATATATATATATATATATATATATATATAAAGGTGTCCATGAAGTCAAGGTACAATTTAAAATACTTGCAACTTCCCCACGATAGAATTAATCTGTAAAATGGATAGCAAAGCTTATGTGTCTAGTTTTCCTGTTCTTCTGAATTTTTATATATTTGTTTCATCAAATTTTTGTCATTAGTTCTGAAACCTGAAAATTATTTTTTCAGAACTGCAGTTGACCCCTGGCTTCACTAGAAGAGAAAGTAAACTGCGCTCTTTGGTTGGCTGAGCTAATATGTACTGTCGCTGTCCAAAGGTTTAAAACCCACGACTATAAAGAAGCACCACACAGGAATTGCATAGCCAGGTGGATGAAGAAATTTAAGGATACAGAATTAATTTTTTCATTGAAATGATGACAAAGTAAGTCGTATATGAAAATCCTCTATCTTCATCTCCAAAAATACTCGTCTTAAGCTCTTTCTCGGACTTCTTTCAAAGGATTGCTCTACATATGTTGCAGCTCCTTCATCAAGACTCTGTCTACCAGACCGTGGTTTATCAATAAGAGAACCCGTTTCTTTAAATTTCTTCATCTATCCGGCTATGCCACTACTGCTTGGAGCTTCTTTATTGTACTGGGTTTTTTAAATCCCCTTTGGACAGCGACAGTACATTTTAGCTCAGCCATCCAAAGAACGCAGTTTACTTTCTCTTCTAGTGAAGCCACGGGTCAACAGCAGTTCTGAAAAAGAAGTTATTTTTGAGTTTCAGAAATTATGAAAAATATTCTTAAAAATAAAGAATAAATAAAACTTCCGAAGAACAGAAAAACTACAAGAATTAACCTTTCGTATCCTTTTTACAGATTAATTTATCATGTACAGTTACGAAACTAAAAGTATTTTAAATTGCACCATGACTATATGGACGACACCTTGTGTGTGGGTATATATATATATATATATATATATATATATATATATATATATATATATATATATATATATATATATATATATATATATATATATATATATATATAAATATATATAAATATATATATATATATATATATATATATAATATATATATATATATATATATATATATATATATATATATATATATATATATATATATATATATATATATATATATATATATATATATATATATATATATATATATATATATATATATTATATATATATATATACATATATATATATATTATATATATATACATACATATACATATATATGTATATATATAAATAACATATATATATATATATAAATATATATATATATATATATATATATATATATATATATATATATACATACATATACATATATATGTATATATATAAATAACATATAAATATAAATTATACATACATATGTGTAAAAATAATATATATATATATACATATATGTAAATATATATATATATATATATATATATATATATAAATATATACATAAATACAAATATATACATCAATATAAATATAAATATATATAAATATATATATATATATATATATATATATATATATAAATATACATAAATACAAATATTTATATATATATATATAATATATACAAATATAAATACATATATATATATTTAATATAAATTTATATCTAAATACAAATATATATATAAATTTATATATAAATTTATATCTATATATATATATATATATAAATATATATATAAATTATATAATATATAAGTATATATATATATAAATATATATATATATATATATATATATATATATATATATATATATATATATATATATAGAATGGAAAGTTCGTAAAGGGTGACGAGAGACACATGAACTTATCGCTATTTCTTAACAGATTCCCTCCCATTGTTTTCAAAGGGAAAGATTTATTTTTTGACTGCTTGGCACCTTAACTGGTGTTTCCCCGAGACAAAATGACTCACTGGTATTTATTACTAATACTCCTAAAACTGACAGACTTCAGTAAGCGATCTTTTGTCTACAATTTCCGACGTATTTGAGCGTGATTTTCTAACATTCAGTGCTATTTTTCTCGAGTCCCATGGCTCCAGGCAAACAACTGGAAAGAGATATAGTTGTTGCTATCATAACCCTTTACAAAGAGGGGCTAAGGTCTGGGCTCATAGCCGAAAGCTTAAATTAAAGCAAAGAGTAGTTCAGAGGTGGTTGGCAAGATACGAGGTATGTTCCATAAGTAATGAGAAAATGTCAGGAGAGACACTATTTATTTTCATACGCTTACACAACTTTGTCTCCTTCAAAATAATTGCCTCTCGCAGCTACACACTTCTGCATGCGTCTCTCCCAATCCCGGAAGACCTCCTCAAAGTCCTTTTTCAGTAGTCGCTTCAGGTAACTTTCCGATGCCTCTTTCAGCTCCTCTGTTGACTGGAATCTGGTTCCCCTGAGGCTGTCTTTCATGCGTGGGAACAGGAAGAAGTCGCAAGGGGCTAGGTCAGGGCTGTAGGGTGGGTGTTGTACCACTTTCATTCCCCTGTCGGCCATCCTGGTGACCTGTCCTGGTGGAACCACCACTGATCACTCCTCCACTCCTCTTTTGTCAGAACTGTCTCTACTGTGCCAATACTAATACCAACAGCTTCAGATAGCATCCTCACAGATATTCGACGGTCTTGCATCACTAACTTTTGCACTTCCTCAATGTTTTCCTCCTTGTGTGCACTTTTCGGTGCTCCAAATCTGGGTTCATCCTCAACCTGTTCATTTCCGTCAGAAAATCTGTTAAACCACCGATAGAAACTTGCTTGGCTCATCTGTTCATCCCCATAGGCCTCCTTTAACATTCCATAAGCTTCTTGTTTGGTTTTCTTAAGTTTAACACAAAATTTGATGGCATAACATTGCTCCATGTTTCCCTGCATTTTGACAGGTGTTCACAGATCGGCAAACCAGATCAGACTGGTTCCACCACATTCACCGCTGCACTCAGACCTACAAATATAGAAAGTTGGCAGTTTGTCATTTTATAGAATATATGTATGTGTACTTCACCATGAAGTAGTATTTTGATCAAATCATATTTAGTGTCTCGCCTGACATTTTCTCATTACTTATTGAACATACCTCGTATTGTGAAAATACGGAGTCAAGTATTCCAACACCTCTTCCTAAGTTTGGGCGTCCCAGGAAAATTTCTGTGAGAGTTTCTCGCAAAATGAAGAGTGTATTGGAAAAAGAGCCCTCCCTTTTAGCTCGCAAAGTGAAAGAAGAGTATCCAGACGATCTCCAGGATGTCTCTGTGAGGAGCATAAGCCATCATTTGGCAAAATATGGCAGCTTTCGTGCCAAGGTTAAGCCAATATTGAGTGTTCGTAACATTATATATAGGAAGGCATTTTCAGAGAAATACGAATAAAAAAATCAATGTTTTCCTTTGAAAACAATGGGAGGGGATCTTTAAGAAATAGCGGTAAGTTTGTGCATGTCTCATCACCCTGTAGGAACTTTCTGCTTCTACTGTATACATACATACATATTATATATATATATATATATATATATATATATATATATATATATATATATATATATATATATATATATATATATATATATATATATATATATATATATATTACTAAAAGGACCTCATTCAAACTGGATGGTATCTAATGGAGTATTTATTCAGAAAAAGTTACAAGCTTTCTTGGACAAACAGTCCAGCTGTATTTATATCTGTGTGCTGGGTACTTTTAATCCTATAATCGCCTAGCTCCTCCTCTGTGACCCCCATCCCCTCGTGATCTTGGTCTTTCTCTGCTCCCTTCTTCTTCCAGGTGTCCGTTTTCCGTGCGTTCTCTTGCGTTTTTCCTTCGTTTCCTTGCTACTGTGGAGTATATGATTTTTCTAGATATGCTGTCTTCAAAGCCGTTTCCGGTGTTCCCTGCCATTATGTTGTTGGCACAAGTTATGAAGGCGTTCTCTACAACCAGTCTGGATGTTTTGTTGGTGTTCCTGTACGGAAAACTCATGTTTTCCCAGTCTATTTTATGATCGCTTTCCCAACAGTGTTTGGCAACTGCCGACGTCTGATTTTAATGCCTTATGTTCTGCAGATGTTGTTTGCTTCGCTCTTTACATGATTTGCCAGTTTCGCCATAGTGCCCTTCTTCACAGTCTAGACACACTGCCATATATGGCCCCCCTCTAATCTCTTCCCCTTCTACCGACTTTTTGTTTCTAACTATTTTATTCCTAATGGTGTTTTTGTAGCTGCCTATCAATTTGAAATTATCTAGCTTTCTGTTGATGGGTGCAATAGAGTTGTTGTCCGGGACTGTAATTATTTTCTTCCCTACCAAATGTTCCTTTTCTATCCTTTCCCTCTCCCCAAAATAGTTTTTCCTTGCTTTGATGTGTGCCCACTCCCACCAATACTTAGGGTAGCCTAATCTCCTAAAACTCTCCCTCAGGTAATCCAGCTCTTCGTCTAAAAATTCGGGACTGCAAATCCTATAAGCCTTGATGGCCAACCCTGTCATTATTCCTATTTTTATTTCTTTCCTATGACTGGAGAACCTATGTATGTATGAACTGGTGTGTGTCTTCTTCCTATATACCTTAAATTTTAAATTTTCCCCTTCCCTCTTAACCATGACACCCAAGAAAGGAATTTCTCCCTCCTTCTCTTCTTTTATTGTGAACTTGATGTGTTTATTTAGTTTATTTATGTTTTCTAAGAACTTGTGTAGATCTTCCCTTTCTCCCTTGTAATAATCAAGATGTCATCCACTTATCTTACCCATTTTAGGATATTTAAGTTCCCTTTATTTACTTTGCCCACCTCTTCCTTTTCAAACCATTCCATAAAGATATTAGCTAGAATTGGTGAAAGACTTGAACCCGTGGCCACGCCATTTTTTTGTATATAATGGTTTTCGCCCCACTTGAAAACATTAA
>NC_089770.1:24451684-24616684 GCF_040412425.1 Macrobrachium rosenbergii | reverse complement strand
TACACCTAAATATGTATCTATATCATATATATATATATATGTATGTATGTATGCATGTATGTATATATATATATATATATATATATATATATATATATATATATATATATATATATATATATATATATATATATATATATATATATATATATATATATATATATATATATATATATATATATATATATATATATATATATATATATATATATATATATATATATATATATATATATTATATACATAAAGAAGGGAAGATGGTTTGTCTGATAACACTGCTACTTGTGCTCTAGTTCACATATAAACTGCTTGAGGTTCCTCTGACTGCTAAAAATTTGGGATTATAGGTGTAACAGACACCCACCAATAGCAGTTAAACTCCCAAAATTCTAGATCGCCCATGATTGCGCCCTAAAACTACACTGAGGCTAGATATCTAAAGGACTGAGTCCTTCTTCCCATAAGAGCTTAAACTAACATCAAATCTGATAAAGAGACCTGTTGACCCATGCTTGGGTAACAGAAAAGAACCCATGCTTGATTCTTGCCAGGTCAAAAGCTTTCCCAAAATCATATGACCTTGATGAGAAGACTATAAGGACTGACAACCTCTTAGAAGTGATTTCCCCAATGCTGTCCCCATATCTGGAAGAGACCCTTGGATTATGAAGTAGTTCTCTTTCTCCAATATGTGGTGGCAAAAAAAAAATATCTTGAGAGGCTCCCTTTACATGAACTGCTTAAAGCCTTGAACATACACAAGACACATCTCAAATAAAAGCTCTATTTCCACAAAATCATACATTAACCTCTCCTTACAGAATGTAATTAACCTCTTCAAATAATAAATTGCAACCACTTATACACTGGTTGTATATCGGACATCTGATTCATCAATCAACAGAAACAAAAGCAATTGCCGTCCTGCCACAGAAAAAAGCAGGATAAGTCTAAGCTATTGAACATACACTAGAGAGACCAGGGCAAAGACTACCATGCTCAATGGTGGAAGAGGAGCAGTTGACTGCATTGAACTAACTCCTGATAAGCTTTTACTGAGGGTTAAAAACTCCTCTTTAACCACTGCCGATAAAACCACTTGCTCTGGCTCAAAAGGAAGACTGATTCAGTTGGAAACCTGACAACTAAACCAGATGTTCTAAATACTGATCAAGAAAATCTCACAATAATGAGAATGTTCCTAAGCCACGGGGGAATCGGGAATAATGAAACAGTAACCAATTGTTTACTATCAGAATCTCCCCAAGTGGAAAAGGAGTCGAAATCCTCTAAACAAACTGTTTACACTATAACAGCAACCACCTGCTACTTAAATGGAAACTGAAAACAACAGTGCATGCCAAGATTCACTATGGGCAGGCGAAGTCGAGGAGGAGACGTGCACAGGCAACAGGAGCACACGTGATGAGAGCACAATCGGTAGATGCACAAGCGAAAAGCACACAAGTGATAGGCGTACAGGCAATAGGCACGCAAGTGTATGAACACAAACTAAAGGCGCTCAGGCGATACAAGCGCAAGTCATAAGTGAGCAAGCCATAGGTGTATAAGCCACAGGCACACAAGCAATAGGCATACAAGCTATAGGCGTGCACGCGATAGGCGAGCATACATAGGCATAAAAGCCTTAGGCGCGTACGCAATAGGCACGCACATGTGAGGCATACAAGCCATAGGATCACACGTGGTAGTAGCACTAGCCATGGGCATGCAAACAATAGGCAGACATGCGAGAGACATACAAGCCAATAAAGCACACGCAATAGGCGCACAAGCCATGGGCATGCACACGATAGGCACACAAGCCATGGGCATGCACACAATAGGCACACATGATAGACATACAAGCCACAGGCACACACGTAATAGGCGTACAAGCCATAGGCGGCAAGCAATAGGCGTACAGGTAAGCAAAAAACATCCATGCGCAAGAATGCCGCACCGCAGAAACTGTGCAAATTTGCACCAGATTTATGCTACTGGTGTATCAAAACTTCAAGGCGCATTATCACCCACCCTGCCTGAAAAAATACACGATACACTGGAAAGCCGAAGACAGTCTAGGCTTCTTGGCTAGTTCCTTACACCACTAATGCTAGACCTGGTGCCATACCAGACCAAACAGAGAAAGGGGAAACAGGCGCAGATCCGCACTGCTTTCTGACACGTCCCAGTTCCCTGTCACTCCAGGCCATGATGGGATGAGACAGGACATGCCAAGGACAAGGCAATAAAAAGAGGGGCGCTGACCATTCCTCCAATGTAGGAAACAATCCATTCACCTAAACTCCTGGGAGGGAAGTAGAGAAAATAAAACAAATAAAAAATTACTCCATCCTATCTATTATGATCTCGCCTCTCGAGATCGACAGGTTCTTTAAGATAAACAAGCAATTGGGCTGAAATGACTGACGAGAGGTGACAAACAAAGGAGGGAGGAGCAAAAGAAATACAAAAAGTTACCTTAAAATGAATTTATTTACAATATTTACAGTTGAGTCAGGTTCGGCAGATAACTGACTCGCAGGTACGGATACCTGCTGCTGCTACCCCAACGGACTCGCTGCTGCCCTGGACCATCGGTCGTTCTGCCCTCCAGAACCTGGCTCGTTGCTGCTACGAACCTGACTGACGCTGTCAAGCACTCCATGACAGACGTCAACTCACCAGCACGAAAAACAAACAAAAGCAAAGGAGGCAACAACCCACTAAGGGAACAATCGGCAAACGATTGTTCCTAACACTATCAAATCTAATACCCTGAATCGATGGGAAGTTCATTTGGAGTAACAGATCAAAGAGAAGCAGCAGAGGACCTAACCAGTTACTAAATGGGAAAGCAGACAAGACATGTATCCCTTTAACTTGAGTCTTACTAGTATTATCTCCTATAGTTGTTTCTACAACCTAACAAGCTCTCTCCAATCACAATCAATTACCGCATTTCGTTCAATTACAATTCATATAGACTATATGAATCGGTTATGATCGGATAACTATATGATATAGTTATCCAATCATAACCTATCCCTCAGAAAAACATCACAAGGGTAAAAAAAACTGGAATAATGACTATTATGGTAACTCTTACCTTACAGGATTGTATCAAAAAAAAAAAAAAAAAAAAAAAAAAAAAAAAAATTGAAAACAGAGTGCACCTGCTGAACTTCTACCGAAACCAGCGAGAGACGTAGACTGACTGGCTACGAGTGTTTGTACCTATCAGTTCCCTGGTGGGGGTTGGGGAAAGTAGATGGATTGAAGATGGATAATCATAGAAAACTGATGTCGTTTCTTTTTCAATCTGTCGAACTACCATTGGCACGTAAGTAAAACCTATATAATGGAGAGGTAAGGTTCATTAAATAAAAAAAAGATTGCATACAATTATTTCCAGTTAGGGACCTTTGGTGGTTACAGAAGCCAGGCCCAGAGGGCTAAATACGAAAATTGAAAATAGTAAAGCTCTATAGTAGTGCTAATCACAGTGATAATAAAAAAAAGAAAATACCAATAATAACATTAAACGTAGAAATATAATTATTATTGTCTTTAATAATAATAATAATAATAATAATAATAATAATAATAATAATAATAATAATAATAATAATAAACTGTAATAAAAACAGACTCTGCAGATGACACTTCATAATTGCAAAAATACACAGAGGTTGTCATTTATGGAACAGACTCCTCAATATCCCATCTTTCCCACAATTTAAATCTACTTGTCTCACTGATTAAGATGCTTTGCATGAGCATAGTGGTCCCGTTTCTTGGTCAGGTGATCAAACTGGACATGGTTTACCTCACATTGATTTTTAAATTATCCAAGTGGTTTTCTATGAATATCTGCATGGCAGAGTGATAATGAGGTGTGTTTATGAGGAGTCTCAGAAGTATAGTTCATCCAAAAGCTGCATCCATATATACTGTAGCAATACAAGCTGAAGAACAGCAGTTTCGTGTCTCGGTGGCAGAGGACAACCCTCCTTGCAATCATGTTGGCAGTTTACACCGCCTCTGTTCTATGTCTACTGTATCTTTTAAGTCGTCCATGATGATGTGGCCCAAATATGTAAATTGCACGAATTCCAGACAATGATTTCCGAGGAAAATTTATGGTTCTGCAATATGCTTATGCGATCTCAGGACCAGCGACACGCACTGGGTCTTGGTTTCGTTGTATAGGATATCAAATCCCTCTGTATATCTGCAGCAAGTTTTGATTAGCCACTGGAGACCTTGCACTGGTGGGGAAATCAGAACCATATTGCCAGTGTAACAGGTTGTTTATTGTTGTTTCATTGATAGTGCATCCAACTGGGAGTGAGTTCAGTTTGACATTCAGGGTATCTGTGTACATATTAAACAGGTATGGGGAGAGAATGCCTCTTGCCAGAGCTCGTTTTGGGAACCGAAGATGTACGACAATACACTGCCCCATTTGACGCAGAATTGCTGTGTGGAAAACCAGCAATATAAAATGCCAATTAAATCTGAAGGTATGCCTCTTTTGTACAGCTTCAAGAAGAGCTTCATGTAAGTTACTCTGTCAAATTCTTTTCTCACATCTACAAAACATATGAAAGCAGGAGAGGCTGACGATAGGTAATAGTTCAGCAATTCTTTCAAGATGTAGATGCTGGTGTCGGTTGAATGGCTTGCTTTAGATCTGAACTGGTTGTCAGCAGTGTGTAGAAAGGGTGCTGAGTAAGCTCAGTAAGGCCCTCATCAGCTAGGCCAGAGGTTAGTAAATCAGCCACAGGTGCTCAAGAGCTCTCATATCTCAGGCAAATGGGAAGAGTCAGTGATCGAAGTCCTAATGGACTTCTTCAAAAGAACTTTACACCCTTCACACCTCTGGAAAATGGAAATTTTTATAAATATGATGTTTTTATGATAAAATAAAGTTTTGTATATACTTACCCAGTAATTACTTAGCTAAGAGTTTCTACTAGAACGGCAGTTAGAATTCTGAATTCCACAATAGCAATTCTTTTATTTCGTGTAGGTGACTATGGCCCAGCCACTTTCGGGGTAAGACAGGAACAACATCGCCAATACGACAATTTTTTTATGCAAAAAAGAGTCCATGTCCAAGGAGGAGGGTGAGATCCATCTGTAATTACTGGGTAAGTATATATAAAACTTTACTTCATCATAAAAATGTCATTTTTATATATGTAACTTACCAAGTAATTACTTAGCTGATTCCATATTGAAAGGCAGAGGGGAATCATGGACAAAAGCTTAGGTTATTAATGATGAGATTATTGTTGTTCCTTGCCTGGTGAGAGAGCTGCTGCAGGTAGATACTGCCTCTGGTTGGCGCTCATCTCAACCTGTAGTGGTGTGGCGGCATGGCCATAAGTGCCTCCACTGAAGTGGGACACTTCACAGTGAAGGAGTACTCCAAAGGCTCATGAAGTATAAAAACAAGGTTTGCAATGAAGGTATACACCAAAGGCCAACAAAGTACTGTATACATAATTGCCCCTGCCCTGGGCACAGTACCACAAGAAATAATACACCAGAAAAACAGTCACCTAAACCACAATTTAAAAAATGTAAATGATTAAAAGATAAAAACAAGACCACTACCCAATGCTAAAACTGGCACTTTCGACCCTCCCTGGCTCCCCAAGAACTCAACACCATGTTCAAGGCGAAGGGAAAAGGAAAGGAAGGGACATTTCCTACACTTCCTCACCCATAACTATGCCAGCTACGGACACAGGTCCCAGGGTACTGCATTTATCATAAACTGTCTCAACATCCCGGAAATAATGCATTGCAAACACTGACTTGCATTTCCAATAAGTTGCCTCCAAGATCACAGAGAGAGAAAGGTTGTGTATGAACGCTACAGAAGTAGCAACTGTTCTTACATCGTGAGCTTTAACTTTCAATAGCAATAAGTCATTCTCCGCTATTTGCGAGTGTACCTCAATGATAAGATCCCCTAAGAAAAAAGAAATGGCTTTCTTCGACAGGGTCTAGAGGGATTCTTCCCAGAACACCAAAGATTACCAAACTGACCTCTGATCTTCTCTGTCTGATGCAAATAGTATCTGAGGGAACATACTGGGCACAGCCCTCTCTCCTCCTCTTCCATGCCTAGAATATCTGTTAAGCTTTTAATACTAAAAGAACGGGGCCAGGGATGCGATGGGTTTTCATTTTTCGCTAAGAATCCTAGCAAAAAGGGACAAACTGCATTCCCTTGCAAAAAACCGATCCTTTTGTCCATTGCCTGAAGCTCACCTACTCTCTTAGCTGTTGCTAAGGCAACCAGAAAGAGAGTTGTCCGAATCAGATCCCTTAGAGAGGTAGAGTGCATAAGTTCAAAACGAGGGTCAGAAAGCCACTTCAGGTTCCAAGAGAAAGCCTCCTCTTTCTTAGACTTGGAGATATTGAAGGATTTAACCAGGTCAGACAAGTCTTGATTGTTCAAGATATCTACTGTAGACCTCTATGGCGAAAAACAGAGCTGAGCATCACTCTGTACCCCTTAATTGTCGAGACAGACAACCCCTTAGATGATCTCAAATAAAGAAGGAAGTCTGCTATCTGAGCAATATATATTTCAGAAGAAGAAACTTTGTTTCAGAAGAAGAAACTTAGTTTCTTCTACACAAACTCCTAAAAAGTGCCCACTTGTCCTGATAGACATTATTGGAGTCTACATTTGGCAATAGTCTCCGCTGTTGATCTAGAAAATCTTTTTGCTCTGATGAGTTTGTAGACAGTCGAAATCTTGTCAGGCCAGGGAGGATAGACCTTGATGAAACTTCCTGACGTGGGGTTGTTTGAGAAGACTTGGAATCTCGGGAAGGAGCCTCAGAAAATCTATGAGGAGATCAATCAGGACCAGGAACCACTCCTTCAGTGGCCAGAAGGGAGCCACGAGAGTCATCCTTACATTGGGGTGTGAGTGAACCATCCCAAAAGGAGAGAAGGGCGTAAAGATCCAGGTTGGACCAGTCCAGGATCGTTGCATCCACCGCCCAAACTAGAGGGTCTGGAAAGGGGGAGCAGAACAGAGGAAGGCAGTGATTCCTGGAAGTTGTGAATAGATCTATGGTTGGTTGACCCCATAAATTTCAAAGGCTGGAACACACGCAAAAATCTAGCGTCCATTCCGTGGGCAAAATTTGTTTGCGGTGGCTCAACTCGTCTGGCAGGACATTTTACTTGCCCTGCATGAACTGGGTGACGAACCAGGTGACTACCAAGTCTGATTCCGATCTGCCCAGCATAGCAGGTCTCTCACTACTTCGCAGAGCAAATAAGAGTGGGTTCCCCCTTGATATACACTAGGGCCATGGTATTGTCCACATGTATCGCTATAGTCTTGCTGTGAACCTGCGGTGCAAAGTGTTGCAGACCCAGATGTATCACCTTCAACTCTCTTACGTTGATATGAAGTCCTTCTCCAATGACCACCTCCCAGACACTTCCAGATTCCCAAGGAGTGCTCCCAACCTAGATCCAATGCATCAAAAAAGAAGTCTAAGGCGGGACTCAATGGAAAGAGAGATTTCCCTTCCATAAGTCTTTCTACGGACCTCCACCACTGCAGATCCTCCTTTATCTCCAGGGTTATCGAAAAGAAGTGACAGCCCTGATGCACCTTCCGATCCCAGCAAGCTCTTAAATAGAATTGGAGTGGTCTCATGTGTAGTCTCCCCAGTCTTACAAAATGCTCCAGAGAAGCCAGCATCCCCAAGAGACTCATCCACTGGGTGGCAGAGCAGGAGGGAAGCCAGGGGAACAGGTCTACCTTCCTCAGGCAGTCTTCTACTCTCTTGAGTGACAGAAAAGCCCGAAAACTCAGTCTATCCAAACTCCCAAATAATCTTCTGGGTGGGGTTCATTTGAGATTTCTCAAAATTCATTAAGTCCCAATTCCTGGGTTAAAAGAAGTCTTCTGCAAGTCCTCCATGCAATGTTTCTTCGTGGTCGTACGAAGCAGCCAACTGTCTAGATACAGTGCAATACCCACTCCCACTAGATGTAGCCATCCCGCCAAGAGAGTCAACACACAAGTGAAAACTTTTGGGGCAGTCAAGAGACTGAAACAAAGTGCTCGAAACTGATAGATCTGGTCCTTGAAAACGAATTGGAGGCATTTCCTTGAGTCCAGGTGAATCGGAATGTGGAAATAAGCATCTTCTATGTCCAGAGAGATCATCCAATCTCCCTGACGGATGGACACAAGAACCGAAAGGAAGGTCTCCATGTTGAATTCTGTCTTCTCTATGAAGATGGTCAAAGCACTTACATCGAGCACTGGTCTCCAACCCCTGAAGCCTGGGCACTACAAAAAAAGGCAACTGTAAAAACCCTTCGAGTCTACCTTCTTTACGACTTCAATGGCTTCCTTGCTCAGAAGAGGGACACTTCCTTTGATAGGGCTGAATATCTCTCCGATCCTATGGAGTAAGCCGTCAATATAACGGGAGTGTTGGTCAATGGCAGATTCTCCCTGAAGGGGATGGAGTATCCCTCCTTTAAAACTTTCACAACCCACTGATCCACTCCTCTTTTGCTCCATCTCTCCCAGAAGAGATGAAGTCTGGCCCCTACTGGAGCATGGAGGACTGAATTCTCACTTGCAAGAGGCTGGCTTGGAAGAAGATTTGATTGTACAAGGCACAAATTTAACTGATCCTTGGGACCTAGCGCACGGTCTCTGATTCCCTCCACGAAAAGGCTTTGGTTGAAGAGATGGGGGTTTAGCTGAGAAAGCGGAGCAGTCCCTCTGGTGTTTTGCTGACTGGGTCAGTAAATCTTGAGTCGATTTCTTGTGCAGGCTCAATGCAATCTCACTTACGGTGGATTGTGGGAACAAATGTTACTTGTCCAGTGGGAAAAACAGGAGAGCCGATTTCTGTGGGCCTGTAATGCCCTTCGACGTGAAAGAGACCCAAAGTTCACACTTATTAAGAATGCCCATGGCATAGAGGGCAGCTAAATCCTGCAAGCCATCGCTAACAGCTTTACCCACACAAGAAATTAAACAGGTCTGAAGATTTATCACACAAAAATGCCATATCTTGAAGCTTCTTGGAAACTGCTCCCACACACCAGTCAAGAAAACTATACCTTGACGGACTTGAACAAACTCTTCAATAGATGGTCTATCTCCTGGGCTGAAATGAAAGTCATGGCCGAAGCGAGAGCCAACCTATGCCCCATGTCAATGAGTGCAGAGAAGTCCCCCTGGAGGAGGCAGCCACTCCCAGGGCAGGAGCTTCTCCTGTTGGTAAGACAAATATCACATACATGCGAGATGAGAGGGTGGAACACTGAAACATGCCTTCCCTTGTTCCCTCTTCTCAGAAAGCCGGTTCTCTACCTGGCGTAGAGCTTTCTCTGATGAAGAGAGAACCATCTTGTTAAGGCTCGTCAAATCTACAGGCTGATTGCTCATCATGAAAGACGAAGCTGGAGAGGAAGGAGCGGCCAGTGTGAAAAAATAAGGGAACTGCTGCAGAAGGAACTTGAGTAATGTCACATACAGCATAGACGATGAGTCCTGATCCCCTTCCTCGTCTTAGAAGAGATTGGAAACAAAACCAGGTCTAGATCAGGAGCTGTCTGCACTGCAGGTTTCTGTAAAAGTTGAAGGATATTATCCAGTTGACGTTGCAAAGGCGTAAGTGCCAGGTCAAAAACAGGAGCATGAATGAATGAATGATTTTGAGTTATCTGGCATCGTGATAACTGGGTCAGTGATGCCAATTTAAATGAGCAACATAGCTACTATAAAAACAGATAAAAAATAAGACTGAAATATTATATTTTTGGGAGAAGACCAGTGTCGATAATAAATCTAAAAATGCCACTGGCATCATACACCACATCCTCTCCAAGGATCTTGGCAAGGATGAACCTGCCATCTCGACCAAGAGTCTTTGAGAGGTAACGGCTTCTAATATCCCCAAGACTGGGGCACTCAACTAGCAAGTGCCTCACAGTCAAGGGGACCAGACAATCCTCACAAAAAGGTTGATTCTCCCCGCTCATCAAAAAGCTGTGTGTTAGGAGAGTATGCCCAATCCTTAAGCAGCAAAGAGCAGTCTCCCATCTTCTATGCAGACTGCCATACTTCCAAGGAAATATCCGTAATTTCTTTCATTTTATTTTCTCCTGTACTGTTCCAAAGCTCAACACAAATTAATTATAAATTTTCTAATGCTTGGGAAGAAATCATTACATAAAAGTGGACACCTCCTTGGAAGTAAATCTAGAGCTGCTGCTTTGGCCAATCTGTCAGCTTCTTCATTTCCATGCACACCAGCATGTGCTGGAAACCAACAAAAACTAATGTGTTCCTTTGTATAATAATAGGTACACCCACTGCTGAATTTTTAAAACCAAGGGGTTAGTAGATTTAATAACATTAAGTCCCTGTAATGCACCCCTAGAATCACTAAGTTGTAAAATTTGTTTCATCAATAATTGCCATTTTTTTTCAACAGCATTTAAAATCCCAATTAACTCTGCTGTAAAAATAGATGTTAAAACAGGAAGTGCACCTTTGGTGCAAAACTTATTACTAAAAACTCCAAATCCAACAACAGTGCTGGATTTGGAGCCATCTGTGAATACATAAGTTGAATCTTTATGAACCTCACTGTGTTCCATAAATATGGAATGGATCTCTATATCTTTCATATTTTTCTTAAAACCATAAAATTATTTACAAAATGAAATTTCTATTAATTTCCATGGGAAGGGTTACTGACATTTTATAAGGAAGCACCTCATTTCTACTAATATCAGTAGTGCCAAGTAACTGTTTAAGTCTATACCTGTCAGGTTGTGGAATTTAGGATGCATCTCATAGTGCCTAAAATGTTTTTCGCTTGTTATAATTTGAAAGACTAAAGAACTGGGAAGTCTTGTAAAGTCCCCGCTATGCTGGTCTTCTATGACGGACAACCCGTTTTCTATACCGATCCTATAGGAGTGGGTCAAGCAGGATCTGCCATACTGAATCAACCACGCTTGTCTATGTAAATTTGTACCAGTTACCAACTTTTGTATATGCCTCTTTTTCACATGTATTAGAATATTGTTAGATCAGCCATTGTCCATTTTCTTTTAACTCAACTTGTATTTATCCATTGTAATTACTGTCGAGTGTAACTGACCTCAGGTCACCAAGATTCTATTGTATTCCTCTGTGTGACGTCAGTCCGCCGCTATATAAACGGCCTGCATCCTGAATATAGTAGCAGTAACTTTTCTCCTGCTCATTATTTAGCACCTCTTAATGTGGTGACCCTGGAGTGGTTCCCAGAGCCATTAGCGGACTCAGAAGTCTACCTCCCCCACATTTCGCCGGCACCCTCCCCGCGCCAAGAATCACACGCTCCTCCATGCCGCTACCCGCGCCCCGCATGCTGCCCTTCCCGGCGGAGCAAACCAAAGCTGCCCTCGCCATAAAGCTGCCGCCCTTTACACACGGCAACCCAACATCATGGCTGTACAGGGTCGAGGGACAGTTCAGATGGGCAGGACTCACGGACGACGTGCTACAAGCCAACGCCGTAATCAGCGCTCTGCCAGAGGAGGTCTACAGGAAACTCGTCCCGTGGGTGTCTGCCACACGCCCAGTCATCTACCACCACCTGAAAACATCCCTCGTCCAGACCTGCTCCCTGCCGATCACCGAGAGGGCCACCCGCGCCCTCGACCTCGTCACCAGCCCGCAGCATGACCAGAACATCCTGGAGACTTGGGGTGTGATCCAGGACCTCCTCACCCTTCCCAGCAACGACAGCAGCGGTAGGCAGTCTGAAATCAGCCTACCAAGGGAGATCTTCCTCTGTCAGCTCCTCCCGGAGGTCCAAACACAGATCCTCGACTCTTACACCATGCCGCTCGAGGACCTGATTAGGACGGCGCAGCAGCTGACCGACTCCACAAGGGTAGCGAAGCGGGCATCCACGCCCACACACCCCATCAGTTCCCTTCAGCTGGAGGATGGCACAGAGCAGGAGATAAGTGCCGTCACCAGAAGGCGGCCAACATATCACCACAAGAAAAACCCACCAGGCCCTTGTTACTACCACCAGCGGTACGGCAAGGACGTCTGGAACTGCCAACCCCCTTGCTCATTCGCCCATCCAAAAAATAGGGGAGACAGCAGCCAACAGAACAGGTCGCCATAGCAGCAGAGGAAACCAGGAGCCCAAAACCATTAGGCTTCTACGTCCACAACACCATCTCCGGCAGGATGATGTTGGTCGACGCCGGGGCCGTTCGTTCAGTATTTCCACCATCCAGGGAGGACCGCAAGCGCCCGCCGGACCCAGCTGCCTTCCTGATGACCGCCAACGGGTCCCCCATCCTCTCCCACGGCACCAGGCATTCCTGTCGATTTCCATCCTTGGCCAGAGATATACATGGAACTTCATTGTCACGGACATAAGGACGCCGCTCCTGGGTGCGGATTTCCTCGCCCACTTTGGGCTGGCAGTCGACGTCGGTCGCAAGCGTCTCCTCGACACGACTTCAGCCAGTCCCTCTCACTGGCACTGGGACCCAGCGTGCCTACCATCTGCTCCATCGCCACACACCAGTACGCCCAGCTGCTGAAGGAGTTCCCCGACATGTTCAAGCCCGAGCTCCATCAGGTACCCAGAGCCCCAGCAAAGCACGGACTCTACCACCACATCAAGACGAAGGGCCCCCCAGCGCACACAAAGTTCTCGGAGGCTTCCCCCTCGGCGCCTTCAGGAGGCCAAGGATGCCTTCGCCGAGATGGAGCGGATGGGCATATGCAGAAAGGCCTCCAGCCCGTGGGCCTCTCCCCTCCACATGGTGCAGAAACCGGATGGTTCCTGGAGACCCTGCAGCGACTACAGGCGGCTCAACCTCGCAACTGAACCTGATCACTACCCTCTGCCAAACATGCAAGATCTCATGGTCTCCTTTCACGGGGCCAAAATATTCTCTAAATTAGAACTTTTAAAATCTTACTTCCAGGTACCAGTTGCTCCAGAGGATATTCCAAAAACCGCCATCATCACGCCCTTCAGGTCCTACGTCTTCGCCCTCTCAACCTTCGGCCTGACGAACGCGGGGGCAACTTTCCAGAGGTTGATGGAGAGCATCCCAGGGGACCTGAACTTCTACGTGTGCTAAGTGGACAATATTCTAATTTTTTCCAGGTCCCCAAAGATCACCTGCGACACATCCGGGCGGTCCTGCAGCGCCTGCAGGAGAATGGCCTCGTCATCAGATTCGACAAGTGCACCTTCAGCGTCAAAAAAGCTGACTTCCTAGGCCACAAGATATCCCCGGATGGCGTCCGCCCACTCGCATCAAAGGTCGCAGCCGTCACCAGGTTCCCCACCCCTACCTCCGTCAAGGCCGTCCAGGAATTTCTCTGGATGGTCAATTACTACAGGAGGTTCTTCCCCGGGATTGCACACACCATGGGCCCCCTGACGGAGATCCTGAAGGGCCAACCGAAATCCTTAGTGTGGGGACCCAGCCAGCAGCAGGCCTTCTCCCTGATGAAGGCCACCCTCGCCGAGGTAACCACCTTGGCCCACCAGGACCCCAACGCCCCCTCCAACTGATGACGGATGCCAGCAACGTCCCCTGTGGGGCCGTCCTGGAGCAGATCGTCGCCGGCGCCCCCCAGCCCATCAACGCCTTCAGCAAAAAGTTCAAACCGGCGGAGGCCCGCTACAGCACCTTCGACAGGGAACTCTGCGCAGTGTATCGGGCGGTACGACACTTCAAGTTCCTCCTGGAGGATACGCCCTTCACAATCTGGATGGACCACCAGCCGCAGGTCCACGCCTTCACCAAGCAAGGGGACACATGGTCTTCCAGGCAGCAGCGGCACCTCGTGGCCATCGCGGAGTTCACCTGCTCAATCAAGTACCTCCCCAGCAGGAAGAACCCTGTAGCAGACGCCCTCTCCAGAATCGAGCTCAATGCGATGCAGCTCGGGATCAACTATGAGGACCTTGCCCGGGAGCAGACAGCTGACCCAGAGACTCCAGCCTACCGCACCGCCATCACGTCCCTAAAGTGGAAGGACGTGGCCCTCACCCCCGGGGGACCAAAACTCCTGTGCAACGTCAGCACCGGCCAGCCTCGCCCCCTGGTGCCCGCCTCCCGCCGCCGCCTGGTATTTGACGTCATCCACAGGCTGTCCCACCACTCCAGCAGGACAACTGCCAAGCTGCTGATGGAGAAGTTCGTCTGGCACGGGATGCGGAAGGACGCGAGGACCTGGGCGAGACAGTGTATCCGGTGCCAAACTAGCAAGATACGGTGTCACACCGAATTCGGGGTAGGAAAGTTTCCCCAGCCGGGGAGGTGGTTTGGTCACACACATCGACGTCGTAGGCCCTCTTCCCCCGTCAGGCGGGGCCAGATATCTCCTAACGATCGTCGACCACTCAACCAGGTGGCCTGAAGCGACGCCCATGCAGGAAGCCACTGCCAGCACGTGCGCCGAGGCCCTCCTCTTCAGCTGGATCAGCCGGTTTGGTGTCCCGGACCACATAACCACCGACAGGGGCCCGGCCTTCCTGTCCAAGATGTGGTCCGCCCTGGCATGCCTGCTGGCGACATCTCACCCCACCACCACCACCTACAACCCCGCAGCCAACAGACTGGTGGAGAGATTCCACAGATCCCTAAAGGCGTCCCTCATGGCCCGCTGCACATCTGAGGATTGGAAGTACCAGCTGCCTTGGGTCCTCCTCGGGCTGAGAACCGCCCCTAGAGTCAATGGCGACCCGTCCGCAGCGGAGAAAATCTACGGGAAGCCCCTTGTAGTCCTCGGCGAACTTGTCATGGAAGACCAGCACAACCCGTCAGTTCAGAGGCTTCGCGACAGAGTTGGGAAGTTCACCCCCTGCCAGCGGACGTACACCGACAGGTCTACTACCTTCACTCCTCCCAGCTCTTCCTCTGCCACCCACGTCTTCGTCGGGGACGATGCTGTCAGCCCCCCACTAACCAGGCCCTACAGGGGGCCCTTCTGCATGCTTGAGAGGAACAACAAAGCCTTCCGCCTCGCCCTGCATGGGAAGGACGACTGGGTGTCGATCGACTGCCTCAAGCCCGCCCTCCTGGAGGAAACAGCAGACGGCATCATGCAGCGCCCTCCTCGTGAGCCGTCGCCTCCGCAGCCGGGCCACCTCAAAAGACGGACACGGGGCCACCCCTGAAAGCAACCAACCACACCCACAGCCAGTCGCTCCCACTCACATCGCAGCCCCAGCTCACTTCGCGGAGCCGCGGCACTCTCCAACATCCCAGCAGATACCTGGACTTATCAGACGTTACCCACATCTTTGGGGGGGGGGAGTATTTGTAAAGTCCCCACTATGCTGGTCTTCTATGACGGACAACCCGTTTTTTATACTGCTCCTATAGGAGTGGGTCAAGCAGGATCTGCCATACTGAATCAACCACGCTTGTCTATGTAAATTTGTACCTGTTACCAACTTATTTTGTATATGTCTCTTTTTCACATGTATTAGAATATTGTTAGATCAGCCATTGTCCATTTTCTTTTAACTCAACTTGTATTTATCCATTATAATTATTGTCAAGAGTAATTGACCTCAGGTCACCAAGATTCTATTGTACAGGGTGGGGCAAATCAAATGCCCGAGTTTTGATAGGCTATTAGGAAAAGTAAAACAATACTTACAGAATTATTTGTTGTTTTATTTGAATCAGTATACAATGCCATTTGTGTGATCACTTTTTGAAGTTGGCATCAGGAAGATGGTGGCCATCTGTAGCGATGCACTGTTGAAGGCGATGTCTGAAGTTTTCGGCTGCTCTTCGGCACATCTCAAATTCGCATCTTCAATTCTTCCAAATTGTGTGGCTGACTTCTGAACACTTTCTCCTTCAGATATCCCCACAGGAAGAAGTCGCAAATGCTCAAATCAGGTGAGCGTGGGGCCACTCGACATCACCCTCCGAGAGAGACGGGGCGTGCCGGGAACAGTGCATCGCTACAGATGGCCACCATCTTCCTGATGCCATCTTCAAAAAGTGATCACACAAACGGCATTGTATACTGATTCAAATAAAACAACAAATAATTCTGTAAATATTGTTTTACTTTTGCTAATAGCCTATCAAAACTCAGGCATTTGATTTGCCCCACCCTGTATTCCTCTGTGTGACGTCAGTCCGCTGCTATATAAACGGCCTGCATCCTGAATAAAGTAGCAGTAACTTTTCTCCTGCTCATTATTTAGCACCTCTTAAAGTCTCTCCCCCTATAACAGTAGCGGAGGATGGATGACTGGCAGACTGGCGATGGAGTTGTAAAGGCAACTCCCCAGCATCAACCAACAGGCTTGATATTGGTGAGGTCTTGAAAGCACCAGTGGCCAGTCTAATGCCTGCATGATGGATAGAGTCAAGCATTTTCAACCTGCTGGGGGTTGCAGAAGAGTATACTTCACACCCATATAACAATTTCGATAAAATCAGGGCTTTATGCAACCTTAAAAGTATTTGACAGTCTGCACCCCAGGATGTGTGAGCTAAAACCTTAAAAATGTTTAAAATCTTTTGACACTGTCTTTAACATCTTTAGATGAGACACCCATGTCAACCTACACAAAAAAATTAAACCAAGGAATTTGGTTTCCTCTACACAGGGAATTCTTTGGCCTTTCATATATATATCTGGGTCTGGATGAAGCCCACGAATACAGCAAAAGTGGACAACAACTTTTTGCTAGTGGAAAATTTAAACCAATTTAAATTTGCCCATTTAGTGATGTTACTTACTGTAAGTTGGAGCTCTCTTTCAATAACAGACATCCTTGATTCTGCAAATGATATAGACAGATCATCAACAAAAAGTGTGTAATACATAAGGAATATGAGAAGTACCATTGTTAGCAAGTGCGAATAGGGTAACACTAAGAACGCTAACTTGCAGGACCCTTCTTGGAATTTACTTTCTGATAGAGTATTACAACTTTAACTTGAAAGTGTCAACATGTCAGAAAGGCCTTAATAAACTATGGCAGTTCTCCTCTAAGTCCTGATTGATGGATGGCTTTAAGGATTCCATATATCCACGCAGTGTCATAAGCCTTTTCAAAGTCAAAGAATATAGTAACATGACGCTACTTTGATGCAAACGATTCACATACAGATGACTCAAGACGAATCAAGACATCGGTAGTAGAATACATTTTTCGAAATCCACACTGTGCAGGTGATAAAATATTGTTTTTTTCCAAGTACCAAACAAGCTTTGCATTGACCATCTTTTCCATAATCTTACAAAGACAAGGTGTCAAGGCAATTGGGCAGTAGCTTGTGGATAAAAATTTGTCCTTTCCACGTTTTAAAAAGGCTAAAATTAATGCTAGTTCCCAAACTGATGGGAAACTGTGATCACGCCAAATTCTGTTGATAATGCTAACTATGAAAAGCTTAAGTGTTCTTACATACATGCTTAATCATTGCATATGGAACCTCATCAGGGTCTGGGGCTGTATCTGTACATGTTGACAAGGCAGAATCAAATTCTCTCTCAGTAAATGGAACGTTGTAGGGTTCTTCTTTACTGAATGAAAAACCAAGTGGCTTTTGTTCTTCCGTGGAACAATATTGGAATCCAGGAGATGTTTCTGATTTCTGGGAAACTTTTTCAAAATGGTCTGCTAATTTGTTACTCACTTCCAGTGTACTTGTGATGTTGTGATGTATTGCCCATTAGCCTTTAATACAGGGGGAAGGTTAGGAGTATATATGCCTGCTATTTTATTGACTTTTCTCCAGACAGCTGGAGGTGGAGTTCTTTTTTCACTGAAGAAACAAAGGATGACCATGATTGGTGATGGGCTGCTTTTAATGCACGCCGGAACTGTGCTCTTCACTTTTTATATACTATGATAAGCACTGTTCGATTTCGTCGGCATCTAGTTAGAGCAGTTCTTGTAGCTCGGTGAAGTAACTGGAGTTCAGTCGACCACCAAGGAACTGGTCGATGGCAGTGGTTTTAGGAATGGAAAGCAATCCAGCAGTGTGACGAGTACCATTAAGTAAATCAATGGTATCATCAACACTGCCAAACTCACCTGCATCACCTTTGATTTTACTTAATTCCCTGAACTTATTCCAATCTGGTTTATCCAAGCACCAGCGAGGAGATCTATGCTCTGGTAGACTACTATTGCTTTTAATGATTACTGGTGCATGGTCACTAGTATGTCAGTCATCCAATGTTCTCCAGTGAGAGTCAATAAGGCAGTTAGAGCTAACTATGGATAGATCAATACATGACAAAGTGCCTGTTTGTATATGAAAGTGAGTAGGCTCACCTGTATTAAGAATCCCTATGTCTTTGTTTTCAACTAGTGATGCTATGAGATTTCCTTTTCTATTAGCTAAAACATCACCCCACAATGGATGTCTACTGTTCATGTCTCCTGCAAGAAGAAACAGTTGAGGAAGCTGATTAATCAGCCCTACTACATCATTACAGCAGACATCATCATTGGGAGGTAAGTAGAGAGAGCAAACAGTATATTTTCTAGTTAATTCTGCCTGCAATGCTACTGCTTGAAGGGGAGTTTACAGACTTAAAGATATCTGAGGAATGTCATGGCGAATATAAATCGAACTCCCTCCATGACTTCCTACTTGAGGATTATAAGCTGTTCAGTATGCAGTGTATTCCATTGGACAACAAGTATTAATATCCAACATTGTTTCCTGTAAACAAATAAAAACTGGAGAGAATTCATGAATGACCATCTTAAGCTCTTCATATTTGGCCCTCAGACCTTGACAGTTACATTGCAAGATGGAGGAGAAAATGCTGGTTATTTTCTAGAGGACTCTTTGAAAAAAGTCCTCAATTCTGAATTTTTATTTTACTGCTACTTCCTGATGACTTTTTAAAGGATGGTCTAGATATTTTTGGTTTTACACTCTTTATAATATTATGAAGCCTATCTGATTGGCAAGGATTGTGGTGTAGATCAACTAAGATTTTTGAGTGAATTATCTCATTCGGTGATTTTGATCCATCAACTAGAGACAATAGTTCATACTTATTGCTAGGTATTTCAGCATGTCTTGTAACTGGAGGGGAAAAGGAGGGTGGTCTCCCTCTTTTCCTATTGGAAAGTGGGGAGATGAGTTGGTAATTTCCCTCTGTTATGAGAGCATTAACATGCTCTTGAGTATCGAGTTCCTCTCCTAAATCAGGCAGAGAGAGCACCCGAGATGACAGCCTAGGGCTGCTCATCTTAAGAGAAGAAGGTGCAGAGGGATGAGGAGCAATATCCAAAATTGGAGGTATTGATATCTGAATTGGAGGCTGAGCATTTATATCTAAACTTATGTTTGCATTCATTGGCCTACCTGGCATTTTTGGTTTACCTTGCCTGCTGATATTTCATTTCAGGGCCTTCGCATAATTCTTTTCTTGCTTAGAAGTCTTCTAGCATGACCCACACTTACATGCTCTGCATCTGATTTTAGTAGAGTAGCTGTTTCCATTTGAAAATGTGGGCATTTTCTATCACTGGACTTATGACCCAATTACAATTAATACACTGCATGCCTAGTGTGCATTCGCCATGAGCTGGTGCAGAACAGCTGTCACACAACTTGTCATTTTTACAACACTGTAATGGTTTTTGTTTGTATGGGAGTACCGACACCCTTTCAATTTCTATATACAGATGAGAGGGAACATTGTGATCCTCAAAAGTAATAATCATCACTGTAGTTTTTGGAATTTTATGTACCTGCCAAACCTGTTTTGGACTCATATCTAATATCTCCTCTTCTTTGAAGTCATATAAATCCTTGTTGAAGATTACTCCTCTTCCATAACTAAAATTAATACGGGTTTTGAAATCTACTAACATTTCACTGCCATCTACTTTTAAACTGCAAAGCATAAGTGATTGTGTTTTGGATTTTGCATGGATAAGAAGAGATTTCTTACCAAATCTAGAAATGTCACCATTTCCTATAGTTCCTACTTTGGAAATATTTACTTAATTTAAAATAATTATTATTCTCCTCTTTTGCAGTTGCTATAAGCCACTGGGGGAGTTTAGGTACTCTCTGCAGACTATTTTCAAGAGTCAGAGACTCATTTTTATTCCACAAAGTGCTTCCTTTATATTACAATTGTGAAGAAGAATACTTTCAATGTTACATGTGGCACTAAAGGCATCTTTGTGTTTCTCAAAAGAGATCCAAGCTTCCCTTTTCTCATCATCTTCACTGCAGTTCATACGTATTTCTAAAATTTTCCCATGTTGTTTAAATAATATAAAAATAGCTTCATAATGGCATTCAATTGGTATTTCATATGCATGCAAAACTGTCAATTTTCTATGGTGACTTTCATCACTCTTACAATCTTTTTGTGGAGTTCCATGTGGAGTGGCTGCATCAACCTTAGTTTCTTCTTTCTGAAGTGGAACCTGTAAGTCAATACCATTATCCTTTTCCAAGCCAAAGTCGCTGGACCCTGCGGAGGGAAACCTAGTTGCCAAATCTATAAATTATTGCCAGTTCACATGCAAAGTCCAAAAAGTGCACACCCGACAACCAAGGGCCCCCCACACAGACCCCAGCAACACATCAGAAAGGGATGCCTAGTCTTCCCCACTCCAACACACCGCCAGAGCCCAGGAAGAGATGCCAAGATGCCGAGCATGCACACACCAGACCACCGCACACAAACCACCTCACCCACCCACCCAAAACTGCTTGGTTATATCAAGAGAGTATCGTGGATCATTCAGGTATTTGCATTCTCCACCAATGGCACAAGTGAGAGTTGACTCCCAATAGTCCACCCAATACCCTACCCTTTGAGGATAGCACTAATACGCTTGCAGTGGCCCAGGTATAAGTCAATCTGCCTGCTGGGAGTTCTACCCCACTAATGGGACTGACTCCCTACTCCAAATGTATTGGTGAGCTTCCAGACAAAAGCCAGGAGTCCCATCTCCAAAAACCAGCTCCCCCTGAATTCCAATGGGCTGAACCCAGGAGATGGTTCCATCCTCAAGACAGCAATGGGAAGATCCCATCACTACCTCTTAGGTCCAAACCATGTCGGGTGGCGACTCAACCACCACAACTCCCACAATTAGCTTTAATGCAAGCCCCTTCCAAAACACGATCCCTTCTCTGACTCACCTAAACAGTATAATTTTTCGAAAGTGGAAATGTCCACGCCATTTAAACCAAAAACTACTTAAGATGATTCATCAAGACCAGGGTCCCTTAGCCCCTCACCTCGTCAAGGCATCCTACAGGGGCCAACGCAGGAGAAGGGTTATCACAAGACATAGGGCGCTTGGAGTCTTGAGGGGGCTCAAGCACTACAGGAAATTCGGAAGCTTCGGGGCGCTCAGACGAAACAGGGCGACCAGCAGCTTCAGGGTACCTGGCTGCTGCAGGGCGCTTGGCTTCTTCAGGATGCTTAGCTGCATCAGGGCGCCTGGCTGCTTTAGGGCGCTCACCGATACATTCCGCCAATACAGGACACTTAGAAGGAACAGGATGCTTATGTGAATGCTGGAGCTACTCGTTTGAAAAGTGTAAAGAGCTAAATCCTTGCTCCTGGCGCTGAGGAGAGGAGAAGCGCTCCAGACTGTCCCACTTGCTACATGAGGGCTGAGGACTGAAGGAAGGCTCCCTCACCCTTTTGCAAGGAAGACGTGGGGACCAATCTTTACATGAGAAAGTTGAGAAACGTCTCTTAAGTGGGCAAGATTCATCGGGGAAGTGACGAAGGCGGCTCTTACGAGGCGAGGACTCCTCAGAGCTTGACGAAAGCCAATGCACTTCCGAGACGCTTTTCCAACGGCTGTCTCTAGCCACAACCTGGGATGCAATAAGTTGGACTGAGGGGACAATTGCCCGCAGGCAGACCTCACTGACCTCCCTTTGGCTACCGGTATGCCTCCTTCCCGGTAGCGGAGAGTATGGCAGGGACCAACGCCTGGGAGAATCAGCAGGAAAAGCAGCTGCCTCCTCCACTAACGCTTCACCTTTTGCACTTTTTTCAAACTTGTCCATCAGGACATGCACTGATGCCCCTAACTGGGCCACTGTACTCACTACCAGATTTAACTGCTGACCAAATTTTTTCTCAAGGCTGGCGAAGTTTCTACTCAAACGGCAGCTTGAATTTTGAATTCCACGGTAGCAATTCTTTTGTTTGTGTAGGTGACAAGACCCTGCCCACTTTTGGGGTAAGGTAGAGGAACACCATAGCTAATAACTCAATTTGTTTATACTAAAATGTCCATGCGCGGGGAGGACAGTAGGCTCCATCAGTAATTACTGGGTAAGCATACGTAAAATTTTATTTCATCCGAAGTAACTTAGCTGATTCCACATTGAAAGGTAGTGGGGAATCATGGACAATAATATAATACCTAAACACATGATAAGTTAATGAACTTGAGGAAAAAAATATATATAGGCTAGCATTGTGACACTGCTTCTTGTTTCCTTACCTGGTGAGAGCTGCTGCAGGTATTTACTGCCTCTGGTTGGCGCTCATCTTAACCTGTAGCGACATGGCAGTATAGCCAGGATTGCCTCTACTGAAGTGGGATATTCTGCAGCGAAGGAGTACTCCGAAGGCTGACAAAGTATACAAGGGAACTTTGTGGCGAAGGTCATTACCGAAGGCCAACAAAGCTCAGACATCTGCTCCTGCCCAGGGCACAGTACCACTATACAACGAAAACCAAACAACATCACCTACACCATAAAATTAAAAAAAACATGACCACTACCCAACACTAAAACTGGTGGGCACTCCAAGTATCTTGTAACCTCCAGGCTTCCCCTGGAATCAACACCACGTTCAAGGCGAAGAGACAGTAACATAGGAAGGGATACTTCCTACACTTCCTCACCCAACGCTACGCCAGCTATGGACACAGGTCCCAAGGTACTGCAGTTCTCATATATAGTTTCAACGTCCCGCAGGTAACGCACTGCAAAAACCAATTTGCTTCTCCAGTACGTTGCCTGTAGAATGGACAAGAGGGAAAGGTTGTGCAAGAAAGCTACTGATGTAGTGACTGCCCTTACATCGTGTGCGTTAACCTTCATGACTTTTAAGTAATTCTCCACTACCTGGGAGTGTCATTCCATAATGAGATCTCTCAAGAAGAAGGAAATGGCATTCTTTGACAAGAGTCTAGAGGGATTTTCAACTGAGCAGCACAAAAAATTGAAAATTGTCCTCTAATTTTCATGGTTTGGTGTAGGGCTGGCTCAAGGGACCCGATAACATACTCGTTTGCCTGGGGGGAATCTTGAAACTTTGCACTGACTGCGGACACAGCTGCTGCCATGGTAGTGTGTATGCCTAAATGTTTGGAAGCAGCACAACAAAGATCTGGTTTCTACTTTCTCAACCACTGCACAATCATACCTAATGCCGAGGCATACAATAAAGAATGTATGGAGTGATGTGTGATAATGTCAGCCTTCTGGATTGAAGAGACAGAGGGAACCATAAAAACGAACGCAACTGTTCCCTGTGCATGACCACCGCATAAAGGCGTGCATGGACTCCCCAAGGGAGGTTGAAACTGCTCTACCTAAGCAGCCCCAAAAAATCCACATCATTCCCCAAGTGTTGTTTCTCTTGAGGAAGAGCAGAAAAGATCTCTCTTGCTTTTTTGTCTATGGCCGCTACAGCCATTTGCAATAGACACTCTTCGTAATGCGCGAAGCTGAGCAAGCAGAAAAGTCTAACTCCAATGGAATTAATACAATCTCACCTGAGGATACCACTCTCTTTATATTCGAGTCCAGCAGCAGGAAAAAGTTGGAGTCTCTAATGGAAGATAGGGATAAATCCGGCAAATGACTTGTGTCATAAAACATCATTGTCTCTCTCTCATAAAGAGAGGAAGAAAAGAGGAAGAACTTTTAGAGGAAACTTTCTGATGGAACAACTTAGCCACTGTGTCAAATCTGTTCAATGCCGACTTTGCCAGTTTTGGAGATGGAAGGGGATCCGCCTTAAGTTCCAGCCTAGCAGTCCTAAGGGACCTCAAATCCTGAACTACTGGTTCCTCAAAGAAATCAGGAAATTTTCCAGCACAGACATTAATCATTCTCTGAGAAGCTAATACTACCTGCTCTTCATCAGCATAAGAGTCAATTTCATGAGCCTTGGGTTCATTAGAGGGAAATCCTGGGGAAGCAGAGGTAGCGGCAGCAGATGCCCCTGCTCCCTGGGAAGAAAGGAGTTTCAACTTCTCTAAAAAGGATTTAAATTTGGAAGCAAAAACCTGTTCCATACCAGAGGAGTGGTTGGCTCCACTTTGTGCCATGGAACCTGGCACCAAAGAATCATCTGCACAAGAAACAAAGCCTTCCAGAATATTCACCATCCTGCATTGGCACCGAAGTACAGTAAACCCCCTGTATTTGCGGGGGATGCATACCACAACCCCTCCTACCCCCGCAAATAGCTAGAACCCGCAAATACTTAGAACCCTTCTAAAACACTTAGAAATGCCTATTTTGATAGTTAAAACACACACACAAAAAAACTAAAAATGCTTATACAGTACATGTATTATCCTACTTACGATGGAGTTAGGTTCCAAAAAAACCCATCATTTGTTGGAAAAAATGTATCTCGAATATAGCCTAGCCTACACTAGGGTATTTGGTACCATGTATACATATATGGTAGCCTAGCCTACACTATAAAGTATACTCTATACATACATGGTATAGTAATAATTAATATCGGCTAATTCTGGAGGTTAATGCAGAGTGACTTATGATAATTCAATACAAAGAGAAATTGAATAACAAGCAAGAATTAGCTTAGCCTACACAATCGTATATCGTATACATACACGGCAGCGTAGCCTACATTATACTGTACTCTATATTCACATATCATATTATACAAACATCAACATAACGAATATGCATCTTTTCCATGGATCTCTTAAAATGTTATGCCTTAATTCACTTTATCCAATAATATTGTATATATTCTTATATTGCTTTTTTATTATAAACTGCGATCATAGCGATCAATGATTTGGTTTGGAAATCATTTATGCGGTGTTTATTTCGCTATTTTAACTCAGTTCAGAGCGACTGTCTTGCTTCTAGTTAGTGTAAATGAATCTCTATATGAGGCAAGGTTATTTTTTGTTATACTGTACGAAATGTTTTTAAGTCAAAATATAACTTGAATACGTCTCATTGTGAAATTAATTTAGCTATTTTTTCGTTAATAGACGATGTTGGCCGTTTGGGGGTGTTTGTTTTGTGTAAAAAAATCAAGATTCCGTTCACTATTTTCACTTGATTCCATCATAATATGAGCTTTACATATTTAGCGTTTATTGGCGTAAAAATAGCAGCAATATGTCCAGTCATGCCAAGTAGTTTTGATTACAATACTTTCTCTCCAATTTTAATTACGGTTGAGTTTCATCCATGTTGCCAATGCACAATAATTTATAGTCACTGGCAGCTTGAACACTGTTTTCTCAGCTTCAGCTACAACTTGCAGCATAAATTTAGCAGTATATTTCCTTGCCGATCTTTTATCCATATCAAATAAGGGTATAATGTAAAAATGTATCAGAACTATTCTACATAGGCTGATGTCATTTGTACTATAACCTACGGTAATTGTGTATTACCGTACAATGGTTGAAATACATGCAAAAGGGCTGTTGTTATCCGATTTGGCAATAAACAAAACAACAGTTTCTCGGTCGGTTGTTTATGGCTCTACGCATTTGCGCATGAGTATAACATTACTAACAATACTTTTATCGTTCTCTGTTACTTTTCAACTAGAAGATGTGATAAAGAGTTGGAGGAAAAGAAGCTGATCTATTGTAATTTGGTCTCTCTTGCTGCCTGATTGTCCGCTGCTGCCTGTGCCCGCGTGAAATTTAAAAATATTTTATAAATATTGTCGTATTGGGACTAATTGCTTACCCCATTGCAAAACTGAATTATCAAAAGGTGAACTATTGTAACTCGAGCACTACCTTAGTATTTAATAGTTTTATAAAAAAAAAGTGCATTTAGTCAAGAAAATGAGATGAAAATACATTGATCAGTGAATATTTCTCAGTGAAAAATACTGTGAATGGGTGGATTTTCAGCGAATAATGTGTATATATATTGCATAGAGAAATCTGTGAATAGGTGAGTCCGTGAATCGTGAGACCACGGTACGGGGGGTTTACTGTAGTAGGGGGCAAAACCTGTTGAAAAAAATGCCTAGAATCCTCAGGAGTAGGTAGAGTCAACAAAGAAGGGGACTGAGACTGGAAGCGTGATTCCTGAGGAGAGTGGGAACTACAAGGGGTCCGCACCTTGCGCATCACCAACAGCAACCACAAGACAGAATGAGACAGACGACAGAAGCTCCTACTTCTTCGAGCTGCACGAGAAAATAGCAGTCTTAAAAGGCATCAAAAGTTGTCGAGAACGTCTGAGAAAGGAAGGAGAATGTGGAGAATAATACATTCACACACCTGATCACAACTAATTGCACGAAACTCCCTCACGTCAGGCAGAAAACATAAAGATGAAACAACATAGTCAGATCACCTGGGAGACAGAGGAGAATGTGAGTGTCTGGCAAAAGCCTAGCACGGTGAGGAAGCTTTTAGTGTCAGGTATTGGCTTACGGGACCCTTCTCATCTGGGGTGACTAAACTCTCTCTGCCCAAAATATATTTTGCCATTCAGAATCCAAGCAATTATATATACAGTATTATATTTATATATATATATATATATATATATATATATATATATATATATATATATATATATATATATATATATTTTTTTTACGTTTTTCCGTGGTTTTAGTTTGAAATATGCTCTGTGAGACAGGTAGCAACAATTTAAGGTAATTTAACCTTGTGATTCTGACTTGGTCAAAGGAGGAAAACGTAAAAAAAGAGGAAAACAAAGGAGAATTTCATATGAGCATAGGCTCTTGTTACTGAGGGAAATATTACGCAAAAACACGTGGGCAAATTTAAAGTAGTGTATTTACATAAATGATATCAGTACAGGGGAAAGAGGAACTCAAGTAGATTACTATCCTGAAGGAGATTCCTACTGGATTGAATGAAACTGGGGATTCCAGACACAGTCCGAGAAGCTTCCACGAAACAGGATCCCTCTGAAATGAGAGATATGCACATTATACGCCAGTAATGAAAATAGACAAAAGAATAATGAATTGAGGCTGCACTGAGGGTGCCAAAGGGGTAATAAAGAATTAATACTGCCGATGCAAGAGGTGCACGGACATTAGACAAGGGAGATTTCTGGCTTTCTCTTTAAGAAAATATTACGAGACAAAAGCGTGACTGAAATGGGGCTCTTCCAGGGCACTTTACCTTAGCAGATTTTCCGAGGGTGTGAGAGGGCAGTGTCCGTGGATGACTTGAAAATTTCGTGGGCGAGTTTCTTCCACGTGGTGAGATGCAAGGGCTTCCGTAAAGGGGTAAGGCGATGGGGACTCTCTAAACCCAAGCAATGGCGCAGGGCTCGAGGAATACGGTCGAAGGGCACGAGGAAAAGTATACTTTGAAAGGGCCACGGGTAGGATGCAAGGGCATCATTATGGGGCCAGGTGTTGGGGACGTCTTCATTCCATATCTTCCAGCCCGCATGTGTGTCGAGACCTCGTGGGTTTTTGCTTTTATCCTCCTATGGGGCAGGGGCGTCCATCACAGATGCTTTGACTCATTGCACCTGCTGCCCGCAGGGGAGGTTTTGGCCTGTAGGAGAAACACCCAAGCCAGATTACTTTTGCCTCGAAGGAAAGATCTTTATAAAAATGGGTTATTTAATCTTTTAACCCTTGTTTTTAAGTCGATAGACAGATGGTTATCGATCTATGGCTGGCAGTAAATGAAACACAACAGAAAAACCAACAACAACAAAGGAGGGGGAGGCAATTTGCTAGCGAATTCTTGCTAATCATAATAATATATATATATGTATTATATATATATTATATATATATATATATATATATATTTTTACGTTTTTCCGTGGTTTTAGTTTGAAATATGCTCTGTGAGACAGGTAGCAACAATTTAAGGTAATTTAGCCTTGTGATTCTGACTTTGTGGGTATGGGAAAACGTAAAAAGAGGAAAACAAAGGAGAATTTCATATGAGCTTAGGGCTCTTGTTACTGAGGGAAATATTACGTAAAACACGTGGGCAAATTTAAAGGAGTGTATTTACATAAATGATATCAGTACGGGAAAGAGGAACTCAAGTAGATTACTATCCTGAAGGAGATTCCACGTGGATTGAATGAAACTGATTCCAGACACGGTCCTTTCCACGAAATAGGATCCTCTGTAATGAGAGATATGCACATTATACGCCAGTAATGAAAATGGACAAAAGAATAATGAATTCGAAGCTGCACTGAGGGTGCCAAAGGAGTAATAAAGAATTAATACTGCCGATGCAAGAGGCAGCACGGACATTAGACAAGGGAGATTTCTGGCTTTTCTTTAAGAAAATATTACGAGACAAAAGCGTGACTGAAATGGGGCTCTTCCAGGGCACTTTACCTTAGCAGATTTTCCGAGGGCGCGTAGAAGGCGGTCCGTGGATGACTTGCGATTTCCGAGGACGAGTTTCTTCCACGTGGTGAGATGCAAGGGCTTCCGGAAGGGGCAAGGCGATGGGGACTCCTCTGTAAAACTCCAAGCAATGGCGTGTGGGCTCGAGGAATACGGTCGAAGGGCACGAGGAGAAGTATACTTTGGAAAGGGCCACGTGGTTAGGGATGCAAGGGCATCGATGGGGCCAGGTGTTGAGGACGTCTTCACAAGTTCACTCCATATCTTCCAGCCCGCGTGTGTGTCGAGACCTTGGGCTTTTGCCTTTTATCCTCCTATGGGACAGGGGTGCGCCCAACACAGATGCTTTGACTCATTGCACCTCCTGCCCGCAGGGGAGGTTTTGGCCTGTAGGAGAAACGCCCAAGCCAGATTACTTTTGCCTGAAGGAAAGATCTTTATCAAAATGGGAGCGCTTTAATCTTTTTAAACCCTTGTTTTAAGTCGATAGACAGATGGTCTATCGATCGGCCGGCTGGCAGTAAATGAAACACAACAACAAAGGAGGGGGAGGGGAGGCAATTTGCTAGCGAATTCTTGCTAATCATAATACCTCCCATACAAGATGATGTACATACACCCTTCCGGGTGTGTACATCGATATTCAAGAATGAGCGGCAAATGCTTTACGTTATTTCTACATTCTGCCTTGCAATGAACTTTACTCCTAAGGGTTTTATGAAGCTGAGACATTACTTTAATAACACATTGGGACAATTTTTGTTAACAGAACGCAAAGTGATTTAAACACTTGCAAAAGAATAATTACTTTAGATTTGTTACCCACTGTAACTTTATAAAGTGACTCGAACAATTGTGAATTAATTAAGATTATAGGACCACGTATATGAGGCTATGGCCAACAAATGAAAAGAAATGGTTATTGTTCAAGAATTAAAATACATGGTTACTTAATTTTAGATAAAAGCATGCGGTTAGTACAATCTGCCTTGAAGAGGCTGTGTAAATGAAAAACAGCGTTATTTTTGTAAATGACATCCCCTTTACACGATACTGTAATGACTATACATATTCGCATTGATAATTTATCTTCGTTTTAACGTACTTGGCTCAGCTATTTCAACGCGATTTTGAGGGATGACCCACACACGGAATTTGACAGTCGTGGTGCGGGCTAGAGTATTCGCGAGGTTTTAATTCGCTTAACCTTAAACTACGCTTAATTTTATGCGCCTACCGCCTACTCAATGTTATGACGGGCGAGCAGACAAAAGATGTGGGTAGGACAAACAGAGATCTTGGAAGGAATGGAAGGGGAAAAGGGATAATAATAACAAAAGGAAAATTACCAAGACGTTATGTTAATGAAACTTGACCGCATATGAAAGGCGGGACACGTCTCTCAGAGCTTACGAAAGGGGCATTTAAATCACAAGGGCAAGAGTTTATGACTCGAACACGATTCATTAAAATAAAGATAACTAAATGACTAAAAGAAAGTAAATGATATTGGCAGAAGAGCTAAGGGAAAAAGAGTGAGGGTTTTATTGTGTTAGGCGGAATCTAATGTCCTACGCCTATAAATTACGGCCCGGACTATCACTTCAGTCCCAGGGCGAGGAAAGTGCACCCGAAAGGGCGCGACTCCTTCAGGAGGGGCTGACACGCTCCCGGTGCCAAGGTATGGGCGCAAGGGCGTGCCACTTCTCACTCTGTTATTCTTAATGATTTATACATTGTGTGGGGAATGGTATCCCGTATTTAATTGCCTCTTGTGGGGATAATTTAAGGGAAGATTAATAGAAGGTGATAAGAGATAGAAGTTCCTGAGGAACGGAAGAAGATAGAGGAGGGTCTGACATCCCCTTCTGGATTAGGGTGCCAAGACCTTCGAAAAATGAAAGGGCGGCACAGGTGCCATGGGAGCTCTAGAGCTCTTTGTAAATTACCTGGAATGTCCCACGCCCGTGGTAATTTCAGCCTCGAGTCTTTCTAAATGGGACAGTCGCCCCGGCCGGGGAAGCGGAGGGCCCATGCGACCGAGGGCTGCACGGAGTACCACCTGGGCCTGTTGATGCGACAGCTGACGCAGGAGTGTGCCGCGGGTTCTACCATGATCCGTCGCAGCTTTTGTAGTTCATCGGCCAAGTGAGATATGGCAGAATCCTGACTTGCAATTGCGTCGGCGACGGACTGAGGCAGAGAGGAGGCGGTCGGGGGTGGCGTGAGCGGCTCGCAGGTATCGATGACCAGCTCAGGCATCGGGTTGCAGGCCGCACCTGCAGGTGAGCTTCGCTGGTGGTCGGGAGGAACCGTCTCTGACCGACGCTGGTAGCGTGCCAGGCCGGGGAAGAGATGGGGGGTCCTGAGTTGGATCCCCGTGAATGGAGATCGGCGAGCGCTCTGGCGCTGGCACTAGGGCAGAGTCAGGCTCTATCAGAGGTTTCTTGGGCTCGTCGGTCAGGACGGACGAGCTTGGCCCTGCTCGGGGCATGCAAGTGGCACCGCAGGAATTTGGCATCTCCTGAGGGGAGATTTGATTGGGGCCCTGGCACTGGCACTGAGGCAGGGCCGGGCACTGGAATGGGATCGGGAACCGATCGAGGGGGCCACTGTACATTGTACTCAGGTGGCACTGGTGGGGACTGCACGTCCTTCTGGTACCCAGGGGCGCCAGTCTTGGCTGAGGGAGAAGCGGGGAGGCTTACCGCGCCTCGCGGAATGATTCGGGGAATGGGGACCCCTAGATTGTCGTGATTTCGGTGGGGACTGAAAGTCCTGTCCCAGGATGACGTCATAGCCTCCGGGAGATGGCTTGCTACTGCAAGATTGCAAATTTTTGATTGGTGAGGTCTTGTGACTCTCAATTGACCGTAGGGAGTATCATTTTAAATTGATTTATTCCCTCGATCGTGACGAGTTTTCGTCTATTGATGATAGCTCCGTGGGAACTCTGTCCTTCGGATGAGGGAGATTTGTGCGCCCGAGTCCTCGAAAGCAGTGACTCGGGCGCGCTGGCTCGCTACCTCGTGGAGGGGCCACGTATACAGGCCCTTCGGCGGGAGGGCCTAATGACTGGGGATCTGTGACGGCCAAGGCGACGGTGGGAGTATTTACTTTATTATTGCGTGGGCATTTTGCCCATGCGGAGAATGGCCATAGACCTTGCACGCCGTGCAAAAAGGTCTGGCTAAAAGTCTTTCCGCGCTGCCCTGTGGAGGGCGCAGGCGAGTTATTTGTCGGTTTTCCGGGGGAGAGAGGAGCCGGTTTCTTGTTCCGGCACTGTTCGGAGGAATGCCCCATTTTCTTGCAATAATGGCAAGTTAGGGGCTTGCCCGAGTTTCCAGCCTTAGGGGAATTTGTTCCTCCGAGGAGGGGCGGGGGATTTATTTTCCGCCCCATGGATCCTTCTTGAGGGTGGTGGGTTTCCCACATATCTGCTATTCGGCAACACTCGGTGAGTGTTGCTGGGGCTTTTTCCACTATATGAGTGGCGAGGGCAGGAGGGGCGTAGCGCAGGAAATGCTCGACTTAAACCGCTCGAGTACCCGGCGGTGTTAGTGGCTCCTTCCGAATCGAGCCATTTTGTCAACGCCCGCCTCGAATGGTACGCCCAATCGGACCAAGTCTGGCCTGCTTCTCTGGGCTGCTCTCTCAACGTCTCCTCCATCCGCTGGGGGGTAATCTCGACGCCTTCAGTAACTGCTTGGCGCGACGGCTTCCCAGTTTCCCCGATCGTCCGCTGGAAGGGCGTAGGCACCGAGGGCCTTTCCGCCCAGGAATTTAGTGAGAACAAGGGAGAGTTCCATGCGGGGAGAGATCGCAGCATTCCAGGACTCGTTCGGCCCTTTCAAGCCATACTTCAGGCTCGGACTCGGTCCATTTTGGCATGAACGAGTGAGCTTGGCTGAGGGCACTCATTCCCGCGGCAGGGGGGGGGTGGCGGGCTGTCGTTCTAGCATTGGAGCTCATGGGCGCGCTGTCGCTCTCGATCTTCCCATTCTCGTTCCTCCCTTTTCTCTTGGGCGATTCGTTTCTCTCTCCTCTCGTTGTTCTTGGGCAATTCGTTCCCCTCTCTCTCTCTGCACGTTCTTTATCCTCCCGTTGTTCTTGGGCAATTCGTTCCCTCCCTCTCCCTCGTTGTTCTTGGGCAATTCGTTCTCTCTCTCTCTTCACGTTCTCTTGCCTCTCCGCCTTGGCATCGTCCACTCGTTCTTGAACCCATGCTCAGATCTTGCCTCGATAGTCCCATGTCCTTCCCAGCGGACATGTAGAATTTGAAATCCTCGTTTTGTTGGGCTCTGGTATTAGCCATTTTGAAATAATGGTTATATGATATGTCTGAAAAGACTCAGGTTGTCTGAAAAGACTCAATTGCAGGAATCTGAAACACTCAATGGGTCAGACTGCTGGAGAATGGATCTGTCTGAATAAGACAGGTGATTAGTAAGTCTGAGGAGACCTTTTGTTAAAATTTGATATGTCTTGAAAGACGTGGTTGTTCTTGGCGAACGAATTTCAATGTGTGTCTCGGAAGACGTAGTTGGATTTTGTCACGCTCGGACTTGGCCGGCTGTAGCGTGAAGTTAAGGAGTTGTTCTAACGAACTAGAATGATCAGTCCCGTAAGGGCTTAGATGTGTGAACTCCACTATATAATGTCTCAAAAGGACTTAATTTTGGGTTCCCGCAGGAATGAGAAATTCTCGCCACGCGCGACGAGAATTTTTGTATGAGTCTCTGAGGACTGGAATTTGAGAATTTTTGAATTTTATGAGTCTCTGAGGACTGGAATTTGGAGAAATTCTCGCCACGTGCGACGTAGAATTTTAGGAGTCTCTGAGGACTGGAGTTTGGAGGAATTCAGGAGCCACGTGAGCGACGTAGAATTTTAGGAGTCTCTGAGGACTGAATTTGGAGAAATTCTCGCCGTGCGACGTAGAATTTTAGGAGTCACTTTAGGACTTGGAATTTGTGGAATTTGAGGAATTTCGCCACGTACGACGTAGAATTTTAGGAGTCACTTAGGACTTGAATTACGATTCGTCCCTTAGGACTTAGAAATTACTAACGGGAAACCCAAAGAAAAGAGAAATGAATGGGGAAAAAAAATGCTACACACGCGGGCATGGGCGGGGTGGGGGGCAGGTCGTTTGGCCAACACCGGAGGTATTTTTAGATTCTGTGTGAATGAACCCGTATATTTATAGACCGTCTGGGATTCCGGGAATTTCAGTCGCCTGAGAGGATAACAGTACAACGGCCTAGTAATTTTCCCTATAAGCGGAGTTTAAATTTCGCTTTCCTAACACCTACTCGAATTCTAACTACACTGAGAGAATTTCAGCAATGCAAGCTGACTTTCTGTCGTGTCCCACGTGGGAATTTTATTCGCGCCTAGATAACAGTTCGCTAATTCGAAATGCGAAGTAAAATTTATCACAGAGGAATTTCTTTCGCACTATTCCTCAAGCAAGAATATGGCAAGGATTTTAACACAGAGGAATTTCGCACTATTCCTCGAAGCAAAGGATGGTTAGCACTGGTTATTTCCTAACTACCTATCCTGAAAGGCATGCATTAACGAATCTAATACGGCGGTTCTTTCTCTCAGTGATTACATGCGTCCCTATTTCTAATTCCTAGGAACAGTCACGATTGTAAAAAGGTTTTGCTAAGATAAACACATTACTTACGTGGAATTTTCTGGATCTGTGTGCTGGTTTTACACAAAAGGTTCGTAATTGTCTCGCACTCCAGCTTAGCTTTGCTAATAGCTGATCTGGCAAGTTGCAAATGCAATAAAGGAACACTAGGGGAACTGCAACTGCAAAACGAGATCTATGGCCAGGTCGCCATTTTTACGTTTTTCCGTGGTTTTAGTTTGAAATATGCTCTGTGAGACAGGTAGCAACAATTTAAGGTAATTTAGCCTTGTGATTCTGACTTTGTGGGTACGGGAAAACGTAAAAAAGAGGAAAACAAAGGAGAATTTCATATGAGCTTAGGGCTCTTGTTACTGAGGGAAATATTACGTAAAACACGTGGGCAAATTTAAAGGAGTGTATTTACATAAATGATATCAGTACGGGAAAGAGGAACTCAAGTAGATTACTATCCTGAAGGAGATTCCTGGATTGAATGAAACTGATTCCAGACACGGTCCTAGAAGCTTCCACGAAATAGGATCCTCTGTAATGAGAGATATGCACATTATACGCCAGTAATGAAAATAGACAAAAGAATAATGAATTGAAGCTGCACTGAGGGTGCCAAAGGAGTAATAAAGAATTAATACTGCCGATGCAAGAGGCGCACGGACATTAGACAAGGGAGATTTCTGGCTTTTCTTTAAGAAAATATTACGAGACAAAAGCGTGACTGAAATGGGGCTCTTCCAGGGCACTTTACCTTAGCAGATTTTCCGAGGGCGCGTAGAAGGCGGTCCGTGGATGACGGCGATTTCCGAGGACGAGTTTCTTCCACGTGGTGAGATGCAAGGGCTTCCGTAAAGGGGCAAGGCGATGGGGACTCCTCGAAACTCCAAGCAATGGCGTGTGGGCTCGAGGAATACGGTCGAGGGGCACGAGGAGAAGTATACTTTGAAAGGGCCACGTGGTTAGGATGCAAGGGCATCGATGGGGCCAGGTGTTGAGGACGTCTTCACAAGTTCACTCCATATCTTCCAGCCCGCGTGTGTGTGTCGAGACCTTGGGCTTTTGCCTTTATCCTCCTATGGGACAGGGGCGTCCAACACAGATGCTTTGACTCATTGCACCTCCTGCCCGCAGGGGAGGTTTTGGCCTGTAGGAGAAACGCCCAAGCCAGATTACTTTTGCCTCAAGGAAAGATCTTTATCAAAATGGGAGCGCTTTTAATCTTTTAAACCCTTGGTTTTAAGTCGATAGACAGATGGTCTATCGATCGCCGGCTGGCAGTAAAATGAAACACAACAACAAAGGAGGGGGAGGGGAGGCAATTTGCTAGCTAATTCTTGCTAATCATAATAATATATATATATATATATATATATATATATATATATATATATATATATATATATATTATATATATATATATATATATGTATATATATATGTATATATATATGTATATATATATATATGTCTTATGATATGTACTGTATGTTTTCTGTAAAATTAAAGTTTTTGTAATTTTGGTATATTTTCTCTAGCATTTGTCATATGTTGTGTTGAGTGTTGAGATAATGGGCCTCACATCTCAAAGGGTTGTTGGCTGTGTGATAAGATAAGATACATCTTCCTGTAGGCTTTTGTGTACACAGCTGAATGTTTGTTCAGGTGGGTGACCACTAGAAATCCTTTATGTGAGAGAGGTTAAATCACTTAAGTTATCCGTTACAGGGAGAAGGGATGACAGGTTGGGTATTGCTGGTTCGCCTCTGTGTTTGTACAAGTTCAAACAGGAAACCCCTTGTCAATCATACAGATAAAAGGCAGGCCTATATAGCTCCCTGAGCCAGAGAATAAATTATCTGTTTATTCCTATTGGAGAAGAAGAGGCTCTGTTTATTCCTATTTCTTCCAAGGTGACCACTTTCTAAAAATGCCTAACTGGCAACCCAGGCTTAACCTCAGAAGATTTTTGGTACGAAGCAGTTGAAACAGAGACCTGGCAGGGTTAGGCTGCTCTCTCTCTCTCTCTTCAAGCAGAAGAGTGTAAGATTTGTGGTCACTCTCCCAAACATATAAGTTTTTGGAAACTTAATAATATTTAATGCTCCCTTGGTAGGATCTAAGAAAAGTGTTAACAGTAACAGGCCTTAGGTAAAAGTGTATATTGCTGCAGCAAGAAAAAAAGGAGTTGTGTTAAAGTGTTCAGAAACTGGTATAAGGTAAAGTGGTTTTTACTTATTTTTTACCATGGTAAAAAGTTAGATATAATCTTTAAACAGATTTTGCCTTAGGGAGGGCGGGCATTGGCACTTCCTCTGCCACAAGGCGGGAACCCGAAAAGGCCAACTAAATTGGGCCGGTAAAGCAGCAAGTGTCAAGGAGGTTACCTCTATAAACTTTTAAAATGTAGCCCTACAACTAGCTACATCAGCTTAAAATTTGCCAAACCTCATATCCTGAACAATACAGGGAGGAGTTTTGAGAGAAGAAGAAAATTTTGAAGGAGAAGCATTACTAGAAAAACAGGGAGAGCAGGAAGATCTGCTATCTGAAAGGTTGTGGAAAGATGAGAAACTCACTCCTAACCTCACTTCCTGTCCTAGAATTAGAAGAATCTTTTTTCTGTCTTTTCCTATTCTTATCTGCTTCTTGCATCTCCTTATACTTCAAATAAATATTCATATTTCATCTGACCAACCAATACACTTATCACTGTCATCACTAAAAGATCAATCCTTGTTCCTACATTTAACACATGCTTGTGACCGTCATAAACTGAAGATTAAAGCCCGGTATTATACCTTTTTACCTTACAGACTTGAAATGATCTGTCCTTCTCCTCTTTGGATGACAACCTAACCTATGCGACAAAAAAAAGTTAATCTAATCATCAACGAAATCACGTATACACTCCAATGCACACTTGCAGGCCAATGAGAGAAAAAACTGAATGGAAAACTAGATGCTCAAACCACCTGAAAGGGATGGGTCAATAAACGGTTAAAACTAAATGATCCTATTATTCTTTTACTTTTCACACATTATCATCCTCCTGCCTGACGTGGAAAATACAGCTATCAAAATAGACAAGTAAGATTCATTTCAAAAAGATATTTTTGAAAACAAAAAAAAGCTCAAACAAAAACCACAAGTACAAGTAGCATAGCAAGCATCCTCAAACAATGACAGTAAAACAAAAAGTTGTTGGTGACAGAAGGTGACAGAGGGGTATGCCTCCACCCACCCCTCATAACCACAACTTAATGACCTTGTTACCAAGTACAATGACCATCCAGCTTATGCTATGGATACTCCTGTTTACAAGGATCTGGTTGTATTTCTGTAGGAACAAAGACTAAAGGTCATGCAACATCATTACAATCACAATAAAAGTTCAAAAGCAAGCCACAACCTTCAACCACACAGAGAGGTAACTTTATGATATAAACATACTTTGGAGGTGAAACATGACATTTCTATAATAAAATAAAGTTTTATATATACTTACCAAGTAATTACATACCTATAGTTTCCACTCGAACAGCAGCTTAGATTCAAAATTTCGCTTGTAGCGCTTCAATATAGTTTGTGTAGGCGATCAGCCCATCCCACTAATGGAATATTGGAACAGCCTAGCAGACAATCTTCACTTGTTTTATGCCTTATGTCCATCAGAGGGGAGGAGGGTGGGCTCCGATTCTGTAATTACTTAGGAAGTATATATAAAACTTTGTTTCATGAAAAAATGCCATTTAATTACATAGCTGGATCCCACAGTAACAGGAGGTGGGAAACATGGAATAGTATTCTACTCCAAAACATTAAGTCATGTAATGAATTTGAAATAGAAAAGTTGCTAGCATTTAATACAATGCTTGTTGTTCCTTATCAGTTAAGATAGCCTGCAGTATAAAACTGCAACTGGTTGTCGCTCAACTTAATCTGTAGTGGCATGGCAGTAAAGCCAAGGGTCACCTCTACTTAAGTGGGAGCTTTGTAGCGAAGGAGTACTCCAATGGCTACCAAAGCATCAGTGGAACTTATGCAGTTTAGGAGTTATCCAATAGCTAGCAAAACTTTAAAAGGTGCCCTTGTCCTGGGTGCTCTACCAACATAAAAAACAACCAGAAACACTGTCACCTACAATGAAATGACACCACAACCCATCCAATGAGTGGTGGGTGCTCTATACCTCGCTAGAAGGTGAAGAGATAGTAGGAGAAAATCCTATGCTTCCTCCTGCCATACCATGCCAGTCACTATTCTGTGGTACTGCAGAATTTTAAACACTATTTAGCTGGCGCCAGTCTGGAGTTGGAGCCATGCGAGCCGTGGAAGCTCACAGATTGGTATAAATATCGCTGGTGCCAAGTGAGCTGGGTGCCAGGCAAACTGGGTGCCAGCCAAGCTGCTGGGAGTTCGCGGACGCCATAAGCTCTAAAGTTGGAGCCAAACTGTAGCTGGTGCCAAGTGAGCTGAGCACCAGGGGAGCCTGAAGCTCTGGGAGCTCTGTAGGTGGGGCCAGACTTATAGCTGATGCCAGGCAAGCTGGGTGCCAGGAGAGCTGGCAGCTCGAGGTTCTGGAAGCTCTAAAGCTGGCAACAGACTGTAGCTGACGCCAGGAGAGCTGGGCGCCAGCGGAATTAGTAGTTCAGGTTTCACTTCTTAAGACAGTGAGACGCAAAGGACAAAGGACGATTATACTTCCAGTAGGTTGATGCAGAATGGAAGGGGCATATGTGCCTGTGAGACATGAAGGACGATTATACTTCCAGTAGGCCAATGCAGAATGGAAGTAAGGGGCATATGTGACTGAAAGCTAAAGTAGTAGAGGCTGCTCTGATGACTTTAGCTTTCACTAAAAGGCAGAGTTGTTCTCCTGAATCTGAGTGTTTCAGGAATAAACTCTCTCTTTAGGATGAAGGACACTACAATTCTAGTACGAGAGCGAGGGGGTTCTTGACTGAACATTAAAGGATAAGAAGACCCTCTTGATTATCAAGTCCTGCTCAGGTAAATACCTAAAAACTCCAATTGGACAGAGTTCACTCTTTTCCCTCAGAGTTGGTGAGCACTCCTGGGTGCTTGGAGCATGCACTGGTGCCAGGCTGTAGCTGGTGTCAGGCAAGCTAGATACCAGGCAAGTTAGCACAAGTTATGAATTCAGGAGCTGGACGGAGCTCCTGGAAGCCAAGGGTGTCTGTTAAGCTCTAAGGGAGAAAGAACGGATCCAGGTCTCCGATGGATACTCGTTCTTGGCTAAAATCAAAGGAAAAATGAGGAAAATGCATCGCTTGCTTCCTAGCTGGACATGCAAAGGGCTTGAGAGGTTGTTGAGAAGATGATGAAAGATCCAGGTCTTTGTGCTGAACCACAGATAAGCATAGATCAACGCCTCTTCACGGAAAGCAAGAGCTCCTAGATCTTCTCAGAAACAGAGGTAATCTGCAGCAGGGTCAGAGATGCCTTAAAAGAAGATACAAAGATTCCGAGACACCAGCTTTGGAAGATGGCCACAAAGTATGGGAGACGGAGGAAGAGGGTGACTTCTGAATCTTGTAATAGCTTCTGCAACACATCTTGAAAACTCTTCGGAAGACAATCCTCCGGATAGTCCAGCGCCTGTCTGGGCAAGAGCGGACCACCCTTGATAGTATCTCTGAAGCTAGGTTGTCTGAGAAGACACGGTTTGGGGGGAAAGACCTTGAAGAGTCCACCAACAACCGTAGCAGGTTCACATTAAATGTGCCCTAATGGGCTAAGAGTGTGAAAAGAAACTGAGCCTGAGACTGTCTAGTGCTTCCTTGATCATGTTGAAGGTTCCTTTAAGGAGCAAACAGGTCCAAGGTTGGCTTGCTTCATACGACAATTAGATCCTGGCAACTAAGTGGATCAAAAGGCCATGATGGGAAGGACAAGCTTCTGACAGCCCAGCACGTCCTTCAAAACTTAGTTCCCTGAATAAATCAAATGACTAGAAGTCTTGGTTGATCTGTCAACATAGGAAGAACTCTGCTGTTTGGTTGAGAGGGAACGCTGCATCCAGCTTCCCTGCTTAAGTAGATGTGTTAGGACCAAGGTCTTATCCAAACAGACTACCACGGTCTATATGTGAGCTAGGGTCGAACAGTAATAGAGCCATAAGAGAAACACTTTAGCTCTCCAAAGGATAAGTGAAGTTCTGTTCTTTTTGGGGACTGAGTTCTGGACAACTTCCTGGTTCCTCAAGTGGGCTCCTTTGACCTAGATCTGAGGTGCTGAGAAGACAACTAGAACTAGGCTTGGCAGAAAGAATTCCCTTGCATGAGTCATGTTCAGACAGCCACCACTTAAGGTCCAACTAAAGAAACCTGGGCTAAGAAGCAACACGGAGGTGTACAACTGTGTTTCCCTGTCCCAGTTAATTATACTGTCAAGAGCCTTCAAGCCCTTTTCTTCGAAGGCAATGAAGAAGTCAGTAGACATGTAAAGACTGAAGTTATACCTAGACAAAAGGGACAGTCAAATGCAGGAAGAGCTAGGAATTGGGAGAGGTCGAAGCACAGACTAGTGATTGGGGAGCCCTGTCCCGAAAGATGAAACTAAAAAACTCTCTGGAGTTCGGACGGGCATCTGGAAGAATGCTCCCTGCAAATCCAAGCTCCTATCCAATCATCCTACAGAAAGGGTGAAAGAACTGTCTGGATCGTCTCCCTCTTGACCTTCATCTACTGTCTAAGAGAGAGAGAAATGAGGAACTGTGGCCATGCAGCTCATTGCCAGGAGCCAAGTACAAGAAATAGTGTTGAGCTCTTTGAAACTAGTTTCAGAACGGCGTCATTTGGGAGCGATGGCCTGTTGCAGCTGTGTGAATCTCACAGTAGAAGAGAGCACCAAAGATCTCCTTCTAGAGAATACAAAACGAGGAGAAAAAACTCTAAAACCATAACTGCCCAAGTCCGTACATGACAAGACACGGAAACAATCCAAGGCGCCAAGCCTCTAGCACTGGGTGCTCTGACACTGGACATTTGGACACTAGACTTTTGGTGGACAGCGTAACAGGCCCAGCAAATTACTAAGTTGGTGCCAAATGGTCGCCAACGAAGCATAGGAGTGGACAAAAACCTATGTCAAAAAACGAAGAGGTAGCATCTTTCGTCTTGAGTGTGGTGTTAGGTGACTGACAGTTGGTGCCAAACTGACAGTTGGCTCCAAATTGTCAGGAGGACGAGTGGACGTAGGACACAGGTAGACGTGAAAACATGGGAACTCAGACACTCGATGACGAACACTGGGTGCTCGGATAGTAGTTGCTCAATCACTGTGCAGTCGGACACTGAACTTAGGAGGCCACTGAGCACCCAAACACTAGGACACAGGACGACACTCGGAACTTGGGAGCCCATTACTTGGGCACTCAGAACTTGAGCGCTCGGACTCTGTCCAGATTCGGAGAGCGATGACGACAACTACTGGCTCACCAAAACTGGGAGATATATCTTTTCAACGGCCGAGATAAATCTGAAAAGAGCCATCAACACCACTAGTTCACACTGGGATCCGTAACTATCCACACTAGGATCCCAAAAGAGTCAACGGAGCCTACTGTCCACACTGGGATTCTTATCCTGTTCATACTGGGATCCGTAAACCGAAAAACGCCATCGGCACCACTATGGTCAAGGGAAGCAAATCTTTATGAACGCAATTTCCATGGCTGTCTGTCGAGACCTGTGGACAACAGGCTCAACTGAGGGGTAACTACAGTACCTGGGAGCAAAAGCCTTTCGGACTCCCATGGACCAACAGTATGCCTCCTCCCAGGTTTAGGGGAGTCTGACAGGGACTGGGTTTAGGAGATATGATAGGGGCGTGCCACCTCCTCCACTACACATCCATCAAGACACCTTTCCAGTGGCTGTCTGCCGATACCTGGGACCGCAACAGGCTCGACTGAGAGGGCGACTACCCGTGTGGAACCCCCCGACCTCCCTTGGACTTCCATTTTGCCTCCTCCCAAGAATTGTGGGGAGTTTGACAGGGACCCTCTGTCTAGGAGCATCGGGGGACGAGTAGCCACCTCCTCCACTGCACTACACTTCACGATAACAAGGTTAACATCTGTTAACCAAGACACAAGACTGGCAAAGGTATGGAAAGGAAGCAAGGGAGCCAGGTGCAGGAGCTAGTGGCAAGAGGCCAGCAGAAGGATAGAATTAGCGCCAGGGTGCCAGCGCTGGCACCGAGCACATGGAAGTGGGTGCTGGGGGCGAAGCTGGTGCCCAAGATCGGTGTCAGCAAGCTAGTAGCTTCGTAGCGTGAGCTGGCTCTTGGCTTTCAAGAACATATACTCGTAGCAGCCAATAAAAACCCCCAATTCTCTCCTTACTACTTTCTGCCTTAACACTTTCAGTTTTGCAAAGGAAGGTGTGAAGGTTATGTCAAAAATTTATTTACTGGAGGCTTACAGGAAACATAGGTCCAGTAAGTAAATCATAATTGCAAAAGTTACAGACCTAATGAAATGACAAAATACCAAAAAATTACTTTTGAGGCAATTATCAGTGGCTTGCACGAAGCCTATGGCCGATAAACAAATCTTGAATTGCCAAAGTTACGGCCTAAAGAAAAGATAATAATGGAATGTCGTAACATCCGAAAATTACTTTAAGGCAAAACCATCATTGGCATCTCACCAGTAGTTATGGTAAAAAAACAATCCATGAATTGCAAAAATTAATGCCTAATGGAAAGGCATAACTTACACCGATTACTTTCTAACGGAATGCCGTAACATCCAAGAAATACCTTTAAGGCAACACTTATCGACAGCTCGCTAGTAGTTTAAGGCCGTAAAACAATTCATGAATTGCAAAGGTTATGGCCTAATGAAAAGGCCTAATAGACCGATTACTTTTATAATGGAGTGTCATAACACTTGTGAATTACTTTTAAAACAAAACTATTATCGGTGGCTCGCTAGTAGTTTATAGCCGAAAAACAATCATAAATTGCCAGTGTTATGGCTTAATGAAAAGGGGTAACATACAACAATTTACTTTTATAATGGAATGTCTTAACATCCGAGAATTACTTTTAAGGCAAAACTATTATCGGTGCTGCCAGAAGCCTAACCGGTACACAAACCATAAATGCAAATGGCGTCATTTATCGGCAGCTCATTGATGACTCTGAATCAACGTAAACAAAAAATAAGAAAAAACTCATCCTGAAAGATTTCAGCTTGAAGGTTACAATATACACATTCTAATGGTTGATTTAAAGAATCCTCTATCGGAATCCGGTAAAATACCTGGAAGTAATGAATAAAGTTGCTGCCAGACCAGGTGTTGCACCACAGATGCCAGGAAATGAATGAAGATTGTCTGCTAGGTCGTTCCAATATTCAGTTAGTGGGATAGGCTGATCACCTACACAAACTATATTGAAGCGCTACCAGTGAAATTTTGAACCTAAGCTGCTGTTTGATGGAAACTATAGCTATGTAATTACTTGTTAAGTTACTTATATAAAATTATGTTTTTCTTAGCAGTTTTGATGTTTTGAATGAAGCTGACCTTCAAAACCATCAGAAATTAATTTTTTTTTTTCAGTTAACCCCATCCAGCCATCAGTCTTGGGACACCCTGGCGGGAAATGGGAGCTCACTGGTGAGGGGCCACAGAAAAATTGTTTACAAAGGATTTTTTAAGATCAGATTCATTTAAAACATCAAAAATTATATTTTAATGATAAAATAAGGTTTGTTCATACTTACCTGGCAGATATATATATAGCTGTATTCTCCGAAGGTCCGACAGAATTTCAAATTTCAGGGACACGAGTGGCCGGGTCAGGTGGTTAGTACCCATTCCGCCCGCTGGGAGGCGGGTATCAGGAACCATTCCCATTTTTCCATTCAGATTTTCATAGTGCCGTTGTCTCCTGAGGAGGAGGGTGGGCACTTTCTAGTAACATCCCAGGTAAGTATGAACAAACCTTATTTTATCATTAAAATATCATTTTGTTCATGAAACTTACCTGTCAGATATATATATCCAAATTGACCATTGGAATAGGCAGAGACAGCATAGGATTGAGTAACAAAACAAGTAGATGATTACACATCTTGGTTCCTTACCTTTTAGCATAGCTGACTTCCGTGATTACTGTCACCCAAGTCTGCGTCTGTTTACTGGAGTTTCCAACGAGGTAGAGACCTATATGGTTGGAGAGTTCCAGACGATCTGTCAACGGGACGTGACCACTAAGTGACCAGATATTGAGCCCTCAAGAAGGAAGCAAAGAGACAAAAATAACCACCTGACCTACCAAACATCGTGACTAGTTAAAACTAAGGAAAGGGAAGACTGCCCCACAGTCTACCCACAACCATAAAAACACAACCAAAAAATTTTAAAAACTATTCCTAACCATACATTAAAGGATAGGATGGTACTGCTCCTTCTCCCAAGATCGATACCAGCCAGTGAAACGTAAGGTCCCAATGAACAGCAAGACTCATACACTGTTCTTCGTCCTTTAGGTAATGAGAGGCGAACACAGAATGACTTCTCCAATAGGTGGCATTCATAATATCGTTCAGAGCCATGTTCTTTTGAAAGGCTACTGACGTTGCAACAGGAACTCATGCGCTTTAACTTTCAAAGAGAAGTCACTCTCCTGACAACTCTTATGCGCTTCTTGAATGGTGGACCTCAAGAAGAAAGCCAGCGCATTCTTTTGACATGGGGACGTCAGGTCTTCTCACCGAGCACCATAACTATCCGCAAGACCTCTCGACTCTTTTGTCTTGTCCAAGTAGAAATTTAGAGCCCGAACAGGCATAGCAATCTTTCTGGTTCCTGACCCAGAATACCCGCCAAACCTTTCAATTCAAAGGACTTGGGCCAGGGGTGAGACTGGTTCTCATTCTTGGCAAGAAACGACGGTTGAAGAGAGCACACCGGATCGTCTCCTTTAAAACCAATTGACTTAGATATTGCATGAATCTCACTGATTCTCTTTGCAGTAATGAGAGCAACTAAAAATAATGTCTTCTTTGTTACGTCCCTCAAAGAAGCAGCATGAAGGGGTTCAAAAGGGCTTTGCATCAGGAACTTAAGAACTACATCCAAATTCCAAGATGGAACCAAAACTGATGCACCTTAGTCGTCTCGAACGACCTAATGAGGTCATGTAGGTCCGTATTGTTGGCGATATCTATTCCTCTGTGCCGAAAGAGGAGACAACATACTCTTATATCCCTTAATAGTAGAGACTGCCAGCTTCGGAACTTCCCTAAGAAAAAGAAGGAAGTCTGCAATCTGGCTCACAGTGGTCGAGGAAGAGAAATCCTCTGCGTTTACACCACTGCCGAAATACGGCCAACTTCGACTGGTAAACTGCGATCGAAGAAGTTCTCCTGGCTCTCGCGATCGCTCTTGCCACCTGCTTGAAAAACCTCTCGCTCGCCAGCATTTCGATAGTCTGAACGCAGTCAGACCGAGAGCGAGAGGTTTTGATGGTATCCTTTTCCCAGTGGGGCTGTCTGAGTAGATCTGGACGAAGAGGCAACACCCTTGGAAAGTCTACCAGAAGCGACATTAGGTCCGGAACCACTCCTTGTAAGGCCAATACGGAGCGATCAGAGTCATCCTTGTGTCCAACGACGCTAACTTCCTGACCACTTCTCCCAGGATCTTGAAGGGAGGAAAGCGTAAAGGTCCAGACGAGACCAGTCCCCAAAGAAGGGCGTCTATTGATACTGCTCCTGGATCCAGGACAGAGAGCAGTAGAGCGGAAGCCTGTTGTTCTTTGATGTTGCAAACAGGTCTACTAAGGGAAACCCCATAAACCCCACAGTTTTTGGCACACCTCCTGGTTCAGAGTCCACTCTGTCGGAAGCAGTTGATGACGACGACTTAGCAGGTCCGCTCTCACGTTCTCCAAGCTACAAACCTCGTCAGGATCGTGAACGTTCCTGGAACTCGCCCACAACAGGATCTCTTTCGCAAGAACGAACAGGGAACGAGAATGAGTGCCTCCCTGCTTTTTCAGGTAAGCTAGAGCTGTGGTATTGTCCGCGTTTACCTTATAGAGGGATCAGAAATTTGTTTTGATAGAGTATGGTAAAAAACGTAAGAAAGGGAAGAACGTAAGTAAACTGAATGGTCGTAAGTTGTGTGATAGGGGTGTGAGTGCCAAAGTGGAAATGAGTGATAAAGCGTGTAATACGGATGAATGGGATGGTATGGATAGAACGTATAGCATATGCGGGTTTGATATAACTGAGTTGACTGAACGTGTAGGGGTTAGTGAACGGTTGGAGGTGAGCGAAAGTGTAAGAGTAAGAGAGTGTAGCAGTGATAGACGAGTGATTGAAAGCATGAATGAATCGTTGCAAGAATTGGAAAGGTCAATGAGCGAATGGGATGGGTTAGTTGAAGAATTGGGGGAGGTATTTGGGAACGAGTTAGAGGGTATAGATGAGATTGTGGATGAAATTGAGAGTGGTAATAGTGAAGAAGATAGCGTGAATCTGAGAGAGAATGGAGGAGAAAATGTAAATCTGAATCTTGCTGGAAGAGAGAGCGAGTCTGAGAGAATGATTGCGTGCTCCGAACGCGATCTAGAGGACCTGCTAGGGAGCATCCGTGGGTGTTGCGTAAGGCGATTTGAAAGAGGTGTGAAAGGTGTTGGTTGGGAAATGCTAAAAGGGGGGAGAAATATAGAGGGATCAGAAATTTGTTTTTATTTAGCATTTCCCAACGTTTTGTGAGAGAGAGAGAGAGAGAGAGAGAGAGAGAGAGAGAGAGAGAGAGAGAGAGAGTGTAATTGTCATTGTGAGTGGTTGAGTGGTTCGGTTGTTGGAGTTGGTTTTACGGCTGTCTCTCTGTCTGTCGGTCTGTCGGGAGTTTTTTCGTTTTTGGGGAGGTCTTGGGCAGTTGAGGTCCAACCTTGAAAGTGAACGGGAGTTCGTCTGTTTTTTTTGGACCAGCATTAATGGTTCATGTCTCTTTTTTTTTTGTTTGTTTGTTGTTGGTGGAGGGTCGGTTTTAAGTTTTTTGTTTGTGGTTTTGTGTGCTGTGATTGGCGACCGTGGACCTTATCCATCTCCAGCAACCGAAGATCAGGGTGAGTGTTGCGTGTTGTGTTGTTTGTGGGTGTGAATTCCGCCACATAATATTTGGCGCCCAACGTGGGGCAGCTGGTATTGCAGCTGCAAGTGAGATTGGTGGCTGGTAGTGTGACTGAAGAGAAGGATGGAAGAGGAACTGGTAAGGTTGAGAGAGGAGAATACGTGGTTGAGGGGTGAGAATGAGAGATTGAGGAGTCAGTTGGAGGAGGTGGAGGGAATACTAAGAAGTGCAAAAGAAGAAATGAAAGGGGAGATGAAAGAGTCAGAAGAGAGAATGGAAGAGAGGATGGAAGAGAGGATAGATAAAAGTTGGAGGGAATGATGAAAGGTGTGGAAGAAATGGTGAAAGGTATGTTCAAGGGTGTTTTTGGAGAAGGGGCTGTTGGAGGCAGGTTCTCTGGAACGTGTGAAGGGGCAAGAGAGAAAGAAAAGGAGGAAGAAGTGAATGGAAGCGTGAGTGATGAAAGTGATATGGGAATAGGAAGTAAGAAACGAGGGAATGAGAGGCAGGGTAAGGAAAAGAGGGGAATGAAAAGCAAGGGAAGGAACAGAGGGAAAGTAAGGATAAGTCAGGGGAAGAAAAAGGGAAGAAGGGAAAGGGAAAGGAAACTGGTAAGAAGGGAAAGGAAGTGGGAAAGGCAGGAAAGAAGGGAGAGGGTGAAGGCAGTAGTGATAGTGAGGTGGATGGAGGTGAGTGGATAAAAGTGGATAAAAAGAGGGGGAAGAAGAGTGTAATGAGTAAGATGAATGTAAGTGCAGAAGTGGACTCTTTGTATTCGGAAGAGGGTATGAAAGGACAGAGCGAAAGTAGCGAAAGTGAGAGTGAAAGTGAGAAAGAAGTGAGAAAGGCTATGTATGTGAGGGAGGTACCCCGGTGTGAAAAGTATAATGAGTATGGAAGTAGGGATGTGCATGATTTCTTTAGGGAGTATGAAAGGTTTTGTCAGGATAAGTATGGGGAAAGTAAGAGAGTATGGGCACGAGAATTAGGAGAGTATTTGACTGGGTTTTTACTTGACATGTATAGGGTTATTATGAGTGTGGGAGATGTTGAGTATGACAAGGTGAAAGCTAGATTAGTTGAGCAAGCGAGGCGTATGAAAGCGAGTGTTAAGTATAAGAGGAAGAATGAATTTGATGAGGCGAGAATGAAAGCTGGGGAAACTTTGTCACTGTATGCTTGTCGGTTGGAGACGTTGGCAAGGAAGAAGTTTGGGGATGATGGGATAGATGAATGTAAGGAGTTAGTACGGAAGTTGTTAGGGACAGTGCCAGATGGAGTTAGAGAATTTGTGAACTTGAAGCGGAAGGAGAAGAAAAGATGGACGAATGAAAGGTTGACTTGGGGAGAAATTTTGGAAATTGTAGAAGATTATGAGCTTGACAGGGTTATAAAAGAGAGCAGAAGTGTAAGTGTAAGGGCTGGGGTAGATGAGAGAGTACCAGAGTTTGGAAGCTTTAGGGATGCAGTGTTGAGGGCCCAATGAGAATGGCCGATAGTGTAATAGATAGGAGTGTAAGAGCAAGTAATGTAGAGGTGCCAGTGAGGATGAATGATGGGTTTGTAAAGGGAACAACGGGTTGGACGGGTTAGGGATGGTAGTGTACAAAGGGAAGGTCGATGAGTGGAAGTCGAGCGAAGTGTTTTAGATGTGGAAAGGAAGGACATACAAAGAATGAGTGTAGGTGGGCTTTAGGAGCGTGTTTGGTGTGGGCAACCGGGACATTTGGTAAGGGGGAGTGTATGAAAGATAGGGGTTAAATGCTACAGGTGCGGACAGGTGGGTCATGTTGCTAATGGTTGTAGGGGTACCTGAGTGAATGTAATATGTGGTAACTGTGGTAAGAATGGGCATTATGCGAGAATGTGTTCAGAACCGAGAGCGAAGTGTGACGAATGTGGAATGGAAGGGCATGTATCAAGTGTATGTAGACGAAAGAGGGTAACTGTGACAGCGAATTCGGGAAACTGAGTGTGAAGGGGGTTCAAATGGGTGGATCCTCCAGGATGCAAGCGGTGCGTGTGATGCATGTACGTGAGGGGTTGTTGCATGAGGGAGGTTTTGCTGGAAAGACTGACGAGTGCATGAGTGTGCAAGTGTGTTGTAAGGGAGTAAGATTGATTGCCTTAGTAGATACCGGGTGTAGTATGAATGTCATATTTAAGAATGGATGTGAGAAATTGAGGAATACGTGTGAGATTAGGAACTGTCAGGGGAAGTAAGAGGATTGGAAATTTAGGGGTAGCAGTAGTTGGAAGAGTGTGTGAACGGTTAGAAATTGGGGTGTAGTGATGGATGAAAGTGATTTTTGTGTGATTGAGAGTACGAATGATAAATATGATATTTTATTGGGATGTGAGTTTTTGAAAAATGCGGGATGGTGGTCCGTCCTAGTATGAACGTAATTGAATTACGTATGAAAGGGGATGTGCTTGGGGATTTGTATTTGGGGAAGGATGGTAGGGTTGAGCAAAAATTGTGGAAGAGAGTGCCTGTAATTGCGACAGAGAGGGTAAAAGTGCCACATGATATTGGAGAAGTTGTGAGTGTGAAAGTGGCATGGCCGGATAGCCTCGGGATAGCCAACAATGATAGGTGTGAGTATGTGGTTGAGGGAATAGACATAAATAAATTAGTCAGGGCAAATGTGTGTGTATATGATGGGGTTTTGAACATGGGAGATCCGAGGGTATATATAACGTCATTGCCGAGTGGCAGGAAGAAAGCGAGTCCGAGGAATATGTGAGGGAGATTGCGTGGGAATATTACGTACGTTGGTGAATGTGGATGATGAGAGGTACGTGAAGGTACGGCAGGTGATGACAGGTGATTTGAAAGGAGCTAATGATTGGACGTATGAGGAGTTGAAGGAAAGAGTAAAGGTAGATGAAAATGTAAGTGATAACGAAGAGAACGATTGAGGAGAATGTTGTGGGTGGCGGGGGCATTGAGTCGTGGAGACGAGGATTTTGGGGATCAAGCTTCCTGAATTTAAAATAGTTCTGGAAGACGACACCCCATATATCAGCGTCCCCGACATTTTTCTCCGTCTATCAATCGTGAGATAGAGGAGCAGTGTGAGGAGCTTGAGAGGGTGGGAGTGATTGAAAGGAGTGCGAGCGCCTGGAATAGCCCCATTGTACCGGTACGTAAGCCAGATGGAAGTTTGCGGATGTGTGGATTATCGGAAGGTGAATGAAGTAACTGTGAAAGAGCGATTCCCGATGAATGTTGTGTCTGATTGTGTATACAAGATGAATGGAATGAAAGTGTTTACAAAATTAGATCTGGTGAGGGGCTATTACCAGATGCCTCTGGAGGAGGGGAGCAGGCATATGCACGGCCTTTTCTAGTGGTTCCTGCCACTACCAGGAAGGGAAGATTGAGTTTCGGACTGGCTAATGCGCCTGCTGCCTTCCAAAGGGCAATGAATGTGGTTCTGGCTGGGTTTGAACAAGAAGGTAACTGTTTTTATAGATGACATTTTGATTGTGAGTGAGACTGTAGAAGAGAATATGGAACTGCTTGAACGAGTGTTAGAAAGGTTGGAAGAAGTAGGAATAAAAGTAAAACTTGAAAAGTGTGCTTGGTTGGCTGGGGAGGTGGAATTCCTAGGTCATATGGTGAGTGGAAGAGGTGTAAGGAAGAGTGATAAGTTCGTGAATAAGGTAAGGGAATTTCCACGTCCCCGGACCGTGCGTGAGTTGAAAGGATTTTTGGGTTTAATTGAGTTTGGAAGGAAGTTTATAAAAGATTGTTCAGGGATTGGGAAACCACTTACTGAATGGACGGGGAAGAGAAATTGTGTAAGATTGAAATGGGATGAGCGAATGATCTAGCGTTCGAGAGATTGAAAGAGGAGGCTGCAAGAGACGTGACGTTGGCTTTCCCGGACTATAGTGAGAATGCGAATAAACTAGAACTGTATACGGATGCAAGTAAATATAGTATGGGAGGATGCTTGGTACAAATGCAGAAGGCGAATGGGGGAGAACAATTGAGAGTAATTGCGTATGTGAGCAAGGCGTTTGGAAAGGCAGAGTTGAAATATTCGGTGATTGAAAAGGAATTGGCTGCAATAAGGTTTTGTGTGAAAGCGTTGAAAGTATTTTTGTATGGGGTAGATTTTTGTGATACGGACGGACCATCGACCGCTAGTATATATGGTTAAAAAAGGAGTGTGAATGCTAGAATTGCGAGAACGATAGAGGATTTGAATGAGTTTAGTTTTAAGGTAGAGTATGTACAAGGTAGACAGAATATTGTTGCGGATGCTATGTCGCGTATGTGGACTGAACGAGATGATAGGGTTAGGAGCGACTGGGACCCGGACCAAGTACCTGTAGGATTTGTGGTAAAGCAACAGTATGTAGGGAGAATCGAGTGTGGGAATGTCTGTTTGTGGGGTTGGGTAGTTTGGAAATAAACGGGTTGATTGACGGAGTACCCAATGAGCATGAACGAGTTGCGTGAAAAGGTGATGAATGAGATGCCGGAAGGAGGAGTGCGTGAGGAAGGAAGGAATTAGATGAGGAGGAAAAGTTAGTGAAAGTGTTGTTGGTGGTGGCGGAAATGTTTAAAATTACAGTACGATTATTCTTTGGATGGAATAGGCCGGTAGAGTATAAAGGAAGGGTGAATGAAAGTGGTACGAATGTAATTTTAAATGTTCACTGTGGAAAGGATACTTGTAGCTGGCTGGTTAAGAAAGGTGATTGTGGGAAAAATGAGGGAATAAGGGGTAGGGTTGAGGATATCGTTGAAGATGAATGCGATGAGGATGGTTGTGAGGAAGCTAAGCAGGTGAATGTAGCCGTGAGAGCGTGTATGCATGAAGCGAAAGGTAAATTAGTAACGAATGTAGTGGTGGATCAGAATAAATATTGTAGTTTGGTAGACACGGGAGCACAAGTGTCGTTAGTGAGTAGTACAGTAGTTAGTGAATTGGAAAGGTGCGATTGGGATATAAAAAGAAAATCAACGAGTGTAAGGATACATGGTTTGGGACAAGGGAGTGTGTTAGTATGGGAGGAGGTACAATTAAAAATTCAGTTAGGGGAATTTGAAATAATACATAATTTTGTAGTCATGGATGAGAATGATATGCCAACATGTTTTTATTAGGAATTGATTTTATGAGAATGCATGATATAAGTGTGGATGTCGGGGGAATTTTAGGAAAGGGCGGCAGGGAAATAATGAAGGTTAAAGGAGGGGAAAATGTCTAAAACTAGTTTTGTAGGTATGGTAGATATTGCAAGGAGTGAAAATGATTTGTTGAGTGAAGAGGAAATTAAGCAGATGCAAAATCAGTGCATGAAAATAAATATGTTAAGAGAGTGTGTGTTAGGGGTGTAAGAGTAGGAAGTTGGCCGTCTGAGTTAGAAGTGTATCATGAAGTGCTAAGAGATTTGTTGTATGTAAAGGTATAGTTTATTTTTGCATCAGGAAGGGATATGGGATGGGGAAGTGTATGTGCCAGTATTTTGGGAAGACGCAGCTGTGGGTATGTGTTTATTGGTGCATAATAGGTTTGGGCATCTGGGGAAAAATAAATTATGGGAATGTATGAGAGAGAGATTGTATGTGCCTGGATTGAAAGTAAAATTTGTGCGGATGTAGCGATTACGTGTGCGGACTGTCAGAAGGGTAAGTATCAAAGTGTGCATGCGAATCCACCTGTGTTGCGATTGCAGATGAAAGAGTTATTTGAGATGGTTGTGATTGATTGTGTGTCGTTGCCTGTGACTGCTAGAGGACATGTGGGAATGGTTGTAATGGTAGATCATTTGAGTAAGTTTGCATATGCAGTAGCGATTCGGAACAAAAAGAGTGAGACTGAAGCGAGAATGGTGGGTCAAGTGATGTTGCCAATGTGTGTGTGCAAGCCGACGCGAATGTTGAGTGACAATGGGCCTGAATTTGTTGGATGGGAGTTTGAGCAAATGTTGCGTGATTGGGGCATAGAACATGTGTCTCTCGCCGTATATGCCCAGTGCGAATGGATTGGCGGAACGAACGGTGAAAACGTTGACAGAGATATTTACGTATGATGAGTGAATGTGATAATGATTGGGATGTAAACGTTGGGCGAGCGTTGTGGGTATACAACGCCACCGTAATAAGGGTATTGGTATGTCTCCGTGTAAATACCCATTTAAATTTTGAAAAGATAGTGAGACCGAGATTGGGTCTATCTGATAATGATAGGGAGGTATGGAAGAAGAAGGCGCATGAAAGGTTTGAAAGTTACAAGGTGGGGAGAAAGTGTTGAAAGAAGTAATCGAGAAAGGGGCGGTTGAATGTAAATAAAGTCGTGGAAAATTTGAGGGTCCGTATGAGGTGTTGGAAGTTGGTCCCAGTGGGCTTAGTTATGTTGTAGGGGAAGTATGTGTAGATGGTAGTGTGAGAGAAATGAAGAGCGCATCACAACCAATTGCGTAGATGGAAGGATGTACCGGAATATGTGAGAGAGAATGGGGTGTATAAATGGTTGAAATCGAATGTGGGTGAACCAAGTATGCATGAGAGCTTGTGTATGGAGGATCAGCAATTTGTTTTGATAGAGTATGGTAAAAAACGTAAGAAAGGGAAGAACGTAAGTAAACTGAATGGTCGTAAGTTGTGTGATAGGGTGTGAGTGCCAAAGTGGAAATGAGTGATAAAGCGTGTAATACGGATGAATGGGATGGTATGGATAGAACATCTTATAGCATATGCGGGTTTGATATAACTGAGTTGACTGAACGTGTAGGGGTTAGTGAACGGTTGGAGGTGAGCGAAAGTGTAAGAGTAAGAGAGTGTAGTAGTGATAGACGAGTGATTGAAAGCATGAATGAATCGTTGCAAGAATTGGAAAGGTCAATGAGCGAATGGGATGGGTTAGTTGAAGAATTGGGGAGGTATTTGGGAACGAGTTAGAGGTATAGATGAGATTGTGGATGAAATTGAGAGTGGTAATAGTGAAGAAGATAGCGTGAATCTGAGAGAGAATGGAGGAGAAAATGTAAATCTGAATCTTGCTGGAAGAGAGAGCGAGTCTGAGAGAATGATTGCGTGCCCGCGCCAACGCGATCTAGAGGACCTGCTAGGGAGCATCCGTGGGTGTTGCGTAAGGCGATTTGAAAGAGGTGTGAAAGGTGTTGGTTGGGAAATGCTAAAAGGGGGAGAAATATAGAGGATCAGAAATTTGTTTTTATTTAGCATTTCCCAACGTTTTTGAGAGAGAGAGAGAGAGAGAGAGAGAGAGAGAGAGAGAGAGAGAGAGAGAGAGTGTAATTGTCAGGAGTGGTTGAGTGGTTCGGTTGTTGGAGTTGGTTTTACGGCTGTCTCTCTGTCTGTCGGTCTGTCGGGAGTTTTTTTTTTTTTGGGAGGTCTTGGGCAGTTGAGGTCCAACCTTGAAAGTGAACGGGAGTTCGTCTGTTTTTGGTACCAGCATTAATGGTTCATGTCTCTTCTTTTTTTTGTTTGTTCGTTGTTGGTGGAGGGTCGGTTACAGTTTTTGTTTCGTGGTTGTGTGCTGTGATTGGCGACCGTGGACCTTATCCATCTCCAGCAACCGAAGATCAGGGTGAGTGTTGCGTGTTGTGTTGTTTGTGGGTGTGAATTCCGCCACAACCTGGACTGTGCGACCGGACACTTGATCTTCGAAGAATCGAAGGGCTAGAAGAATCGCCCTAATTCTTTCATATTGATATGCCAGGTCACCTGTTCCCTTTGTGGCGGAATTCACACCCACAAACAACACAACACGCAACACTCACCCTGATCTTCGGTTGCTGGAGATGGATAAGGTCCACGGTCGCCAATCACAGCACACAAACCACGAAAAACAAAAACTTAAACCGACCCTCCACCAACAACGAACAAACAAAAAAAAAAAGAAGAGACATGAACCATTAATGCTGGTAAAAAAAAAAACAGACGAACTCCCGTTCACTTTCAAGGTTGGACCTCAACTGCCCAAGACCTCCCCAAAAAAACGAAAAACTCCCTGACAGACCGACAGACAGAGAGACAGCCGTAAAACCAACTCCAACAAACCGAACCACTCAACCACTCACAATGACAACTCTCTCTCTCTCTCTCTCTCTCACAAAACGTTGGGAAATGCTAAATAAAAACAAATTTCTGATCCTCTATATTTCTCCCCCTTTTAGCATTTCCCAACCAACACCTTTCACACCTCTTTCAAATCGCCTTACGCAACACCCACGGATGCTCCCTAGCAGGTCCTCTAGATCGCGTTCATTTGGGCACGCAATCATTCTCTCAGACTCGCTCTCTCTTCCAGCAAGATTCAGATTTACATTTTCTCCTCCATTCTCTCTCAGATCCACGTTATCTTCTTCACTATTACCACTCTCAATTTCATCCACAATCTCATCTATACCCTCTAACTCGTTCCCAAATACCTCCCCCAATTCTTCAACTAACCCATCCCATTCGCTCATTGACCTTTCCAATTCTTGCAACGATTCATTCATGCTTTCAATCACTCGTCTATCACTACTACACTCTCTTACTCTTACACTTTCGCTCACCTCCAACCGTTCACTAACCCCTACACGTTCAGTCAACTCAGTTATATCAAACCCGCATATGCTATAATGTTCTATCCATACCATCCCATTCATCCGTATTACACGCTTTATCACTCATTTCCACTTTGGCACTCACACCCCTATCACACAACTTACGACCATTCAGTTTACTTTACGTTCTTCCCTTTCTTACGTTTTTTACCATACTCTATCAAAACAAATTGCTGATCCTCCATACACAAGCTCTCATGCATACTTGGTTCACCCACATTCGATTTCAACCATTTATACACCCCATTTCTCTCTCACATATTCCGACACATCCTTCCATCTACGCAATTGGTTGTGATGTGCTTCGTGCATTTCTCTCACACTACCATCTACACATACTTCCCCTACAACATAACTAAGCCCACTGGGACCAACTTCCAACACCTCATATGGACCTCAAATTTTCCACGCACTTTATTTACATTCAACCGCCCTCTTTCTCGATTACTTTTTCAACACTTTCTCGCCCACCTTGTAACTTTCAAACCTTTCATGCGCCTTCTTCCATACCTCCCTATCATTATCAGATAGACCCAATCTCGGTCTCACTATCTTTTTCAAAATTTAACACATATTTACACGGAGACATACCAATACCCTTACGCTAACGGTGGCGTTACCACCCACAACGCACGCCCAACGTTTACATCCCAATCATTATCACATTCACTCATCATACGTAATATCTCTGTCAACGTTTTCACCGTTCGTTCCGCCAATCCATTCGCACTGGGCATATACGGCGTAGAGTACACATGTTCTATGCCCCAATCACGCAACATTTGCTCAAACTCCCATCCAACAAATTCAGGCCCATTGTCACTCAACATTCGCGTCGGCTTGCAACACACATTGGCAACATCACTTGACCCACCATTCTCGGACAGTCTCACTCTTTTGTTCCTTGATCGCTACCGTGATATGCAAACTTACTCAAATGATCTACCATTACAACCATTCCCACATGTCCTCTAGCAGTCACAGGCAACGACACACAATCAATCACAACCATCTCAAATAACTCTTTCATCTGCAATCGCAACACAGGTGGATTCAGGCATGCACACTTTGATACTTACCCTTCTGACAGTCCGCACACGTAATCGCTACATCCGCACAAATTTTACTCAATCCAGGCACATACAATCTCTCTGATACATTCCCATAATTTATTTTTCCCCAGATGCCCAAACCTATTATGCACCAATAAACACATACCCACAGCTGCGTCTTCAAAAATACTGGCACATACACTTCCCATCCCATATCCCTTCCTGATGCAAAAAATAAACTATACCTTTACATACAACAAATCTCTTAGCACTTCGCTTATACACTTCTAACTCAGACGGCCAACTTCCTACTCTTACACCCCCTAACACACTCTCTTAACATATTTATTTTCATGCACTGATTTTGCATCTGCTTAATTTCCTCTTCACTCAACAAATCATTTTCACTCCTTGCAATATCTACCATACCTACAAAACTAGTTTTAGACACATCCTCCTTTAACCTTCGTTATTTCCCTGCCGCCCTTTCCTAAAATTCCCTCCCGACATCCACACTTATATCATGCATTCTCATAAAATCAATTCCTAATAAAAACATGTTGGCATATCATTCTCATCCATGACTACAAAATTATGTATTATTTCAAATTCCCTAACTGAATTTTTAATTGTACCTCCTCCCATACTAACACACTCCCTTGTCCCAAACCATGTATCCTTACACTCGTTGATTTTCTTTTTATATCCCAATCGCACCTTTCCAATTCACTAACTACTGTACTACTCACTAACGACACTTGTGCTCCAGTGTCTACCAAACTACAATATTTATTCTGATCCACCACTACATTAAAGTTACTAATTTACCTTTTTCATGCATACACGCCTCACGGCTACATTCACCTGCTTAGCTTCCTCACAACCATCCTCATCGCATTCATCTTCAACGATATCCTCAACCCTACCCCTTATTCCTCATTTTTCCCACAATCACCTTTCTTAACCAGCCAGCTACAAGTATCCTTTCCACAGTGAACATTTAAAATTACATTCGTACTGTTTTTTCATTCACCCTTCCTTTATACTCTACTGGCCTATTCCATCCAAAGAATAATCCGGACTGTAATTTTAAACATTTCGCCACCACCAACAACACTTTCACTAACTTTTCCTCCTCATCTAATTCCCTTCCTTCCTCACGCACTCCTCCTTCCGGCATCTCATTCATCACCTTTTCACGCAACTCTGTTCATGCTCGCAGGTACTCCGTCAATCAACCCGTTTATTTCCAAACTACCCAACCCCACAAACAGACATTCCCACACTCGATTCTCCCCTACATACTGTTGCTTTACCACAAATCCTACAGGTACTTGGTCCAGGTCCCAGTCGCTCCTAACCCTATCATCTCCTCAGTCCACATACGCGACATAGCATCCGCAACAATATTCTGTCTACCTTGTAGGCCATACTCTACCTTAAAACTAAACTCATTCAAATCCTCTATCGTTCTCGCAATTCTAGCATTCACACTCTCCTTTTTAACCATATATACTAGCGGTCGATGGTCCGTCCGGGATCACAAAATCTACCCCATACAAAAATACTTTCAACGCTTTCACACAAAACCTTATTGCAGCCAATTCTTTTTCAATCACCGAATATTTCAACTCTGCCTTTCCAAACGCCTTGCTCACATACGCAATTACGTTCTCAATTGTTCTCCCCCATTCGCCTTCTGCATTTGTACCAAGCATCCTCCCATACTATATTTACTTGCATCCGTATACAGTTCTAGTTTATTCGCATTCTCACTATAGTCCGGGAAAGCCAACGTCACGCGTCTCTTGCAGCCTCCTCTTTCAATCTCTCAACGCTCTCGATCATTCGCTCATCCCATTTCAATCTTACACAATTTCTCTTCCCGTCCATTCAGTAAGTGGTTTCCCAATCCCTGAACAATCTTTATAAACTTCCTTCCAAACTCAATTAAACCCAAAAATCCTTTCAACTCACAGACGGGTCCGGGGACGTGGAAGTTTACCTTATTCACGAACTTATCACTCTTCCTTACACCTCTTCCACTCACCATATGACCTAGGAATTCCACCTCCCCAGCCAACCAAGCACACTTTTCAAGTTTTACTTTTATTCCTACTTCTTCCAACCTTTCTAACACTCGTTCAAGCAGTTCCATATTCTCTTCTACAGTCTCACTCTGCAATCAAAATGTCATCTATAAAAACAGTTACTTTTCTTGCGATCAAACCCAGCCAGAACCACATTCATTGCCCTTTGAAGGCAGCAGGCTGCCCATTAGCCAGTCCAAACTCAATCTTGGAACTGGTAGTGGCAGGAACCACTAGAAAAGGCCGTAATATGCCTCCTGCTCCTTCCTCCAGAGGCATCTGGTAATAGCCCTTACCAGATCTAATTTTGTAAACACTTTCATTCCATTCATCTTGTATACACAATCAGACACAACATTCATCGGGAATCGCTCTTTCACAGTTACTTCATTCACCTTCCGATAATCCACACACATCCGCAAACTTCCATCTGGCTTACGAACGGTACAATGGGGCTATTCCAGGCACTTGCACTCCTTTCAATCACTCCCACCCTCTCAAGCCCTCACACTGGAAAGGGGAGAAAAGCAAAACAGTTCTCCTTTCTGTGCCAAGGAGACTGACTTCGTAGCGAAACCGCAGAAGAGAGACCTCTTCTTGAGCACTCCAGTCGCAAAGTGCGAGGCCAATTGTCAGAACCATCTCGGACCGCCTTGTCCATGCAAGACAAGATGCTCAAAAGGTCCGACAAGGAGATCGAGTCCTGACTCCTAGACTTAAGGTCCAAAGCTCCAAGGCACCAGTCAAGGAAGTTGAAAACTTCTAATCGTCTTGAAAAGGCCCTTCAAAAGATGGTCCATCTCCGTAAGAGTCCAGGGAACCTTGGCCGTCGACAGATGAGACCTCCTACTGAATCCACGAGAGAGGCGAAGTCTCCCTTAGATGAGGAAGGAAGACGTAAGCCTAAGTCTTCTCCGGTCTCATACCACATCGCCGCTTTTCCGAGAGTCTTGAAGGGGGAAGGGCGAAAGAAGACTTTCCTTGAGCTTTGTGGAGTCCATCCACAAATGGACTTTCTTGAAGGCCCGCTTAGTGGAAAGCGATTTAGTCATCTTCAGAAATCCCGGGGCTTTCCTAGACTTAGTCGAAGTCAGTTGAGAAGGAGGAGAGAGAGGTACTGCCGGCAGAAACTTGTCGGGAAACAATTCCTTCAACAGCTTGACGAGAATCTGGTAGTCCGACGACGAGGACTGATCCTTAATCTCATCTTCAGACTCGAGACCTTGAGTCTATCTCCAACATCGGGGGGGAAGAGCAGAGAGAAGTTGGAGAGGAAACACGCCGCAGGGACCTCTGCTTGGAAGAGGAACTGGCGTGCAAAGCAGCAGGAGAACCAGGAACCACACGAGAGACGACAGCAACGGCAGGTGGAGCGTCTTGAAGGGAGTCAAAAACGTCCATCGGGCGCCACGCCTGGCAGCATGACGAGCTTCTTGAGCGCCCAACCGAGCGTCACGTCTGGCAGCATGACGAACGTCTGATCGTCCCTTAGAGCGCCACGTCTGGCAGCATGACAAACGTCAGGAGCCTGACGAGCGTCATCAACAAAAAGGTGAACGTGACGTCTAGAACGAGAAGGGAGGGGAGGACGTCCTGGGGTGACGTCACGACGATCCTCCCCAACACCCTCCGGGGACGAGAGTCTAGGGTTCCTTCCACGACGAGCAGGGGAAGCAGACGAAGGTGACGAACGAGGAGCAGGAGAAGGAGAACGCCTAGATCTCTTCACTGGAAGTCTAACATCCTTCCGACGAGTACGGGACCTGGACTCTCTCTCTGCAATGAATGAGGAGAGTTGCTGCTGCATGGAGGCAATAAGGGTCCTCGTTGGTGACGCCTCTCTCTCCGGAGAATTACGGAACCTAGAGGCAGAAGGACGAGGGGGCGTCCTAATCCTCTTCTCTTGAGGAGGGAGAGCTCTTGGGCGCTCAAACACGTCTTCTTCGGATGACGTCCGGTACTTCTTTTGCGGGGGGAACGCATCCACAAACTCTGGCGAGGAGCACAGAGTAGGAGAGAGAGGACGTGAAGCGTCCTCCTCCCTAAAGCTTCTCTTAAGAGGGCGAGAGTCTATCTGACGGTTCCAACCCCTGCGTGGGGAGGACGTGTCAGAAGACGAGAAGCAGTCCTTTAGGACCCGAACACGAGTTCGCGCCTGGGCAGCCTGGGAAACGTCTTCAGGACCTGCCGAAGGGACGCCAGACTGGTGGGGGTTCCCCGTCACCCTCCTTCGGCTTTCGACATGCTCTCTCCCTGAGTCCTGGGAGTCCAGCAGAGGTCCAGGCCTAGAGGCGTGATGGGGCCGGTCTGACGCCCCCTCCACTGCACTGGGGGCACTAGTCACTTCACAACACTTTTCTTGGAGAGCTGACACCTTAGATTCTAATGCACGAATCGATTCCATCATAGCGAAAGCATATTAGTCTCCACTGGCACGATCTCAGGCTGGAGACAAAACCACAGGGTTAGGGATCTAAAGGTACAGGGAGTTAGGGCCGACATCAACACTTCCGCAAAGAGAAGCACTCCTGGAGGAAGACCTCCTCAGTCGATCACGCTCCAACTTCCTCACATATTTATCATACGCTCTCCATTCATTTTCAGACAAAGAAGCACATTCATTACACCTATCATTCAACATGCATATATGCTTCCTACAGTTAGAACATACAGTGTGAGGGTCAACCGCAGCTTTCGGCAACCTCACCTTACATTCAGACATCACACACGCACGGTAACTAGCAGAGCTAGACCCAGACATAATGATAATCTAAAGCAAAACCAAAGAAAAGTCAAAAAAGCGTATGCCGATCTACCGATCCAAAGTCAAAATACCAAAAGACAATCAGATACTCAAGAAAAAAGCAAATCCTATGACGGAGGTGCAGACAACAGTTGTTGACAACACCGGCGACAGAGAAAATCTGAATGGAAAATGGGAATGGTTCTGATACCCGCCTCCCAGCGGCGGAATGGGTACTAACCACCTGACCGGCCACTGCGTGTGCCGCGAAATTTGAAATTCTGTCGGACCTTCGGAGAATACAGCTATATATATATATCTGACAGGTAAGTTTCATGAACAAACCTAATGGTAAACATAAACCAAGTGAACTACAAGGACTATTAAACCTAACCCAACCCAGGGTACCACAGCTTTACCTGGCGGCAACTGGAACCTCACTTTCCTAACCATGGGCACTGCAAATTAAACAAGGTTGTGAACTAGCCTACTTAAAAGTTCGTTTCCGGTCCGAACTCCATTTCCACATGAGGGCTAGTACTAAACAGTGATTCATCTACACTGTTTTGCTTTGATAATTACTAGAACCTGGGGGGTCAAATGTATTTTGCCATGTTCAGTATATACTAGCCCTTGGGGGATCAAATGTCCCTTTAAAGTCCTTTTCATAATATTGAAACTAAGAAAAAATCCCAAATTATTTACAAATACCTGTATTTTATTTTTCATCGTGACAAATATTAGCTTGCAAGAATTATGCATACAGAATATTTTTTTCATTTTTTTATGAAGATTCAAAAGATATAATAAAAAATCAAGTTGGGATGTTCAGACCGGAAACAAGCATTATACCTAATTACACATAACCTAACCTAACCCATGGTGTAAAGTCTTTACCAGGCCAAAGGGGATTTGCCCCCTACCACTGGACCAGACCCCAGCCAGCTTGCCTACGATACAGTAAATTTAAAACAAATAGGGTTGCAAACCTAATGAACCTGACCATAACCATAAAAAATTACTCATTTTCTAAGGTTTCCCAACCGGAAAAACCCTGGTCTACACCAGGGTGCTCCAGACTCAGAGCTGGAGAGGAGGGTTTAACAAAAAAAAATTAATAGCCTAATTTCTGATGGTTTGGAATATCAGATATATTCAAAATACATCAAAAGCAAATTCACAACAGGTATGTGTAATGGGCTAGTAAAAAAAAATTGTCAGCAAATCAGCTTCCACAAGAGCCATGATGGACAGCATGCTTCAATATGCCTGCACAGCAAGATAGCCAAAGTCTAGTGCATCACTTGCCAAGTAAGTGAATGGGTTTCTTTCCCCCTCACTTTTCATCTGAGTGAATAGATATGTTCCTTTCCCCTCACTACTAATTAACCACCTAGGCCTAGTTACCAAGCTTCCATGACGGGACCAGCAATTGCCAAACCTAATCCACCTGAGAATGAAGGTCTGTATTTGAGTAGGAACAACTGCCCCATCACCTGTCTTACTCAGGGCCTAAACATAAAGATTTTTCTCCTTTAATAGATTACAAGCCATAGGCCTATGCCCCAGCCATTTGGGTGACTTTCACACCAAGCAGGGTGGTGAGAATGCTATTATTTCCTGGCACTTCAAAGGAGGGAAAATGTAACTGCCAGTGCCTCATGTGAAGTTGCTTACCTGCCATTCAAGAGAGCATTTCATCCTACCAAGGGGTCCACAACCCTCCACAAAATGCTCTTCTGCCTTGAGTTAGTTTATGGGCCTAAATGATCCCCAGACCACTGACATGTCCTAAAATTTGGCCTACAGGCCACTGCTTATTCTCAATGCTGTATTATACCACACAACTGAGACTCGACATTGCAATTTTATGTTGTGCTCTCAAGTCTCCCTAATATACTTATTACAGAAATCATACCAAAACCTTTCTCAAATTTACTGTTACCGCGATATTTGCCGTCTTTTGTTTATGTTTTATCACTTAATTCCATGGGGATGGTACTAAACACGACTATCGTGGGAGTGACAGTGGTATTCAAGAAAATAAGCTAGGCTCATGTCAAGTGGCTAACCTGACACTAAGGGGGTGGGATATTCCCCCCTCAAGGTATTTAGCCTAGGCCTACATCCATCTAGGCTACTAAGCATTCCTCACAGAAGGCCTACTGCGTATGCAAGCCTTTGGGAAGGAAGTTCTTGGTCCCCGTCCTTTTCCTCGATCTAAGCTGATGCTGACAGGTTAGGCCTATATATTCACAATGTCCTAGACTCAGACGGACCTGACAAATTCCTACTCATCCTCTAAAGCGCATATCTGTATACAGGCAGATACATATAATATGGATATATACATATATATATATATATATATATATATATATATATATATATATATATATATATATATATATATATATATATATATATATATATAATATACTTGAACACATCATGCACAATTATTTCTGGAAGGCTTAGGCTACCTGAGCCCCCCATAGGCCTACAAGTGTTTGCACCACTTTGTGAGGTCTCTGCTTAGACATAAAGCCATCTAATTCTAAACACATACAACAAAACGATAATACTGGACACATACGGTAGCTACTTCGATGGTAGGTTAATTGGGAACATTCACGATAGAATGATCCACAGAATCCCGACCGAAATCACTTTGTACGACACAGACTGTCAGTCACAAACGTTTCCCAGGAGGAGCGTCTTTTGATTCTTTTGAAGCAGACGGCAACGTTCCAGTATTAATGAGTGATCGTTAAAACATTAATATGCAAAACAAAATGTTGCATTTCCATACTGTAATCAATACAGATTAAGATAAAAATTACCGAAATAGCATGAATTTCATATATATGGATGCATACAATAATTTTACCCAAATTTGATAGTGTTCTTTCATTTGAAGACTATGTTATCCGGTATGAAAAAATAGACAGCGCCTGAAAGTGGCGGTTTGGATTACGTTTTACGACTGTGTACTACCAAATTCAAAACCCGCTACTTGCTACTTAAAACGTTATTTGGGTTCTTCCTTAAATTTTGGCTGGATTGAGTTTAACTTTTTTCTCTTATAATTCCTTTCTCTGTAGGGGAAATGTCACGTAATAATTATATTGTCTTGATTGACTTCAGAGGGAGGGTATAGACACGCTCGTGAACGTTTTCATTTAGCTAACATAAATATGAAATTATGTGTAAGTAAAACTGGCCGTTAACATTTCGCTGCAGTTCAACACAGTGTGGTCTCCATCTGTATATATCCATGGCGGTCCTTTACATATACTCTGAGAGATAATTAAAGGACCTTGGTCTCAACAAAAGTCAGAAATGTACTGAGTTATAAAGCTTGTCGTTTTTCGAGATAAGCTGGTGTTATGCTGGAGAGGGCTCTAGCTCTTAGAGCAACCCGTTGAGATTATAAAGCAGTTTTTTTTTTTGGGGGGATTGTCTTTTACATACGGAAGTGGTGGGCGTAAAAGTGGTTCAGTTGCTGTATATGCTCAAGTATTGAGATGATGAACGTGGCTAGGGGACATTATCGTCGAACACGTCAAACCCTCTAACGGCAATGATACTATACAGTTTACGATTTATTATTATAGGAATAAAAAGGGCCTAGCCTTCTGATGAAGAACAACAGCCTCGTCTCTGCATGATGCCCTCAGAAAAACTAACGTGGCCTACCAGTTCCAATGCCATATTCGAGGATGCCCCGTCACTTTTACCGAGATTACCAGGCTGCGTCTCTAGAGGAGGATTTGAAACTACGTTCAGGACGGCGCCATCAATTGCCTGGTTTACGTGCGAAAGGCGCCAACCAATCAACGACGAGCGCTAGGAGACTCATCCAAACACTAAAACCAGTTTCATGCTCGCCACTTAAGTGTAAAGACCACACCCTGCTTCATAATTCATTTGTGGGCAACTCTGTGAACAATAGCCCGAGCTGGCATAACGCCGGCTTAATCATACACAACTTTATAATTCAGTATGTACCTCAACGTCTCTGACTTTCGTTGAGACCATGCAGTGCTGAACTGCAGTGAAATATTAACGGCCATATTATACATTTCCAGTCCTTTTATACTTAACTGTAGGGTGCATTTTTATAGTAATAAAAACTAAACGTTTCCGAGCACTTCTATGCTCTCATTTTGATGAAATGAATATAGGACAATTATTACATGCCCCACTCAGGGGCGGTAGGGCAGTCAGTGCACCTCACCCGGTGCACTGTAGGCATTGCTTAGGTTCTTTGCAGAGTCCCTTCGGCCCCTAGATGCAAACCCTTTCATCCCTTTTACTGTACCTCCTTCATCCATAATGCTCTTTCTTCAGTCTTGCCATCCACCCTCTCCTAACAATTATTTCATAGTGCAACTGCGAGGTTTTCCTTCTGTTTCACCTTTCTACTCTCAGTTTCCCTTTCAGTGCTGAATGACCTCATAGGTCCCAGTACTTGGCCTTTGGCCTAAATTCTATATTCTGTTCAATTATTACTTGACTCTACCCTACGGAGAAAGGGATAGATATATAGTAATATAAATTAGACATCGCTGATGCAGCCATAATTTTTAATGAAACTTGTATAAGAGAGAGAGGTGAGCGGGAACCAGCACAAAAGCTCTTTAGAAACAATGATAAATTTACTTTTTAATAAAAAACTCAAAGCCCTATAGAGGCTGGATGACGTCATCGCAGTCAAAACGTTTCTTCACAAGAAACCAAAGCCAGACCATATGATCAGAGTTTATATGACGTAACTTCCACATGCTCTCCCTCTCTCTCTCTGAGACAAAAAGATGTTATGCACTAATGTGCTCGCGACTTGACTAAGACAGCACGATACATGTTCAGAAACACACAAGACTATGGGATCATTTAGCTCGTGACTCTAACAAGAAAATGTTTGCTTGGCCAAGCGTCCTTCTCTTATCTCGTCGAATCAAAACAAAAGAGAGCCTGTGACCGCCCAGTCACATGAGACTGAGTGACGTAATCTTCTCCCGCTATTACGTTACTTAAAGATTTTAAATTACTCTTATTTCTTGTGAAATCCAAATAGACACTCATAAACTAACACGAATGATATTTTAACAACTATTATTATTACATACATGTAATAACTCTTGTATACAGGAAAAATACGACAGTTATAACAACACTGAGAAACATACACTACCAATATAGTGCTGCGGCGGACAGTTGAAAAGTGCTCTAAATATGAAGGTACCCTCACCGGAGGTATAACAAGTTGAATGTGGTATCAAATTGAAGCTTTAGTCTTGTACTTTCTAGAAATGGAGTTGTGCTTGTCAATATCCCTGCACAACGTTTTCTTTTTAACACTTTTTACCGCAAACTTCACTAGAATTTTTTGTGCGGTGTATACGCTTTCTTTATCATATTCTTACACTTGCAAAAGATTTAAACATAAATAAGGCATAGTTTCATATCCTTTAGGATACGAGGAATCATAATATGACCACCATTTTATTGTCGGAAGCATATAAAAGTAAATAAAAGAGACCTCTCTTACAAAAACAGTGAAAAAAATGGAAAAAACATAATTTCATTTACGTTCACAACCAAACTGTCACAGATATGAACATTTCTACCTTATTCATTGTTTTAGAGCATTCAATGTACTTTCTAATGAGACCAAAATGAATAAGCTAACACAATTCAGTATGGCTTTAAAGCAATTTTGCAAGAAACATCTTTTGCATGTAATTTCATGTGGAATTAGTCATTTGGAAGTACCATCATTTATATGTAATTCTGTTATTATAGATAATAAAGGCAAACATTAGAAGATACTACCAATGGCATAATAGATATGTAAGATAAATAAATAAAGTACAAACAAAATATAGTAACTGGTATCATCATGCAATATAATGTTTTTACAACAGATTCCTTTCAGACACTAATCACATGCTTAAAAAGCGTAAACATGATGAGTAACTAATCTCTCTCGTCTTTCTCATCCTCATCATCATCATCTTGACTTAAAATGTCAGCGTTTGAACAACTATTACAGTTGCACATCTCTATACATTTTGGGCCTGCTAAGATGCATGGACATTTTCTTCAATCAGTGCATTGTTCATCCTTACAGAAGAAGTGGGTCAGACTCCTTCAAGCTCGTTACATATTGCAGGTCTTTATTGCATTTCATCCAACCATATGGCTACTGCACCAAATTATGGTCTGTAACCTTGCTCCTAGAGATAAGGATAGCTAAGACGTCTGTATCATCACTTCTAATAATAGTGCGTGGAAATGATGACATATATGTTGCATGCAGCACCATCTTGAGTCTGCCTCTTCATGGGGTGAAAATAGTTTTTCCAGATATCTGCCTCCTTGGTGGGTTATTTCTCTCACAACTTCTCCATTAGGATAACCTCCAGCAGTTACAAATGCCTTTTTCTTTGGAAGTCTCTCTGAGACTCTGGCCTCTACGTAATTGCTCAGAAAATGAATGAGAGTCATTTTGTTCATTCCCGACTTGAGAAATTGTCTGTAGTTGGCAACCTGTCTATTTCCCACAATGATATGAGAAGGAGCACCAATGGTAGTTAGTATGTCACCACACCGCTGCTGTTCTTTGCCTTTGATACCTGAACTTAAGTCATAGCGGTCATACACTAACACAAGGGTCTCAATATCAAGGTCAGGATTCATGAATAGGGTGATTAACCTCTTGAAAATAACTTCTCCTAGGTCATCAAAAGTTTTGAACTGTGATTCATTATCACCTTGGATAAAATTCATACCGTCAATGATGTATGCTGTTGGAGTGTGGCATTTGGTTTTCAGTTCAGTTTCTTGCATAATAGTTTCCTCCAATTTGTGTGCTAGATCAGACTTTGTGGCCTTTCTTATGGTCCCAACATCTTGGAATAGTGGAGATGGAACTGGAGTTAATTCAAAGGACAAAACCTTCTTCATATCAATGTCTCGATACTTTGCAACTGATAGCAAGCGACGGAACAATACCTCTGGATCAAGTATCATTTTCCTAGTTGTGTCAAAAGATATTGTTTTTTTTCATGATCTCGAAAGTCACCATTGTACCCTTGGGAATGGAATCCCAAAAGCTTTTTGTTCCCTCGTCCATTAAACTCTCAGAGATGAAGTTTTTCTCTACAGCCTTGGTAGCAATCTGGCCAGTAGTGATGTTAATCAACTCTTTAGGGATGGTGTCTATGTCAAAGGGGTTTTGACAGTGCTTTGTGATGTAATCTTTTATGGATGCCACATCTGACTTGTCTTTTGACATTCTTGTTGGGCTGAGCTCCTCATGTATATTACCTTCTGAGGTGTTTTCAAATAGCTGCTGAAAGACCTCTGAGTACTATCCAGAAACGTGTCAGGGTAACATCCATCGCAGAAGCGCAGCTTTCCGCAGGGTGAATCCTATTACACCCCCTGTACCCTTTGCCTCTCGGTTGATAGTTTGCTCTAAAGCTTGATCAGTTGGGACACAGTTAAACTTTCTCCTTTTTGTCCGGCTCACAACAAAACCTTTCACTAGAAACTTGTACATCTCGGGATGCTTTGTCTCAAGTTGTCTCATCTCTGAAACATAAACTGGATTGTACCTGGCATAGTTTACTCGTCCAGCCACATGGAAGAAAGTAACCGTCTCCATAACTGTCTGCAGATGAAGGTTGAAATCAGCTTCTTTGTCTACCCTGATTAATCTAAGTAGCAAATCTCCTGCCTCTAGAAAGCTGGCCCAGTACTTGAAGGTTTGAGAACGTTCTTTCTGAAATGAGTGAAAGTGCCTGAGAGTCTGGATCACTTCAGATATCTTATTTTTCAGTAGATTAAATACTCCAAAATAACTAGCCTGGTTGTTCCTGTGCATACTGTTTTGGAGTTTTTGGGCAAGGTTATGGAATTCATCATCAATCCAAGGAAGACCATTTTCGCTGGCATAGTATTCAGCTGCAGACAAATATAGGTGTGCCAGTGCTGCCTGTGCAACTTTCACTCCTCTTATTCCTTTTGCAAAGTGCTTACCTTGCAACAACTTTCGGGCTGTCCCACTAGCATACACATTGGAAGATGTTAAGATATCTAGTAAGCCACCATCTCCATATAGCTTTCCAATGCTAACAATGAAAGTCATTATAAGATGCATACCACCGAGTCTCATGGTTACACTTCTTTGCAATTCAGGTTTTGACCAAATTATCTGCTGTGCCTAACTGTAAATGGCAAGGTCAGCAGTCACTAAAATATGTGGCTGGCCTTGGGATTTTGCAACAGAAATCAGTCTTAATATGGCAGTATACACAGCTGAGAAATTTGAAGGTGGAGCACTGATGAAAGGCAAGTATCTCACATTGGCAACAGGAATATCTGTCTGTGATACCATCGCATTGAATCCTGACCATGCTGGTAGGAGGGTCATGTCATCAGTATTTCTACACAATTTCCAAACTAAATCACACGCTTCCACCTGCCTGTGCAAGTTCACGTCATGTGTATTGAAGATGGATTCCTCTGCAACACGCTTTGGTTCAGGGCTTTTATGAGGTTTGTTAAAGATTGAAAGAGGTTTCTCCATATACCGCAAGGCATGTAGTGTCTTTTTCTGTGATCTTGGAATGCCACGTATGATACTGCTTGACTCGGTTTTTTGATATAACACAGCTGCCATACAGTGGGTGGTCGATAAGCCATCAAGTGTTTCTTCATGCTGGTCAAAATTGTCGATTGCAACATAATGATGGAAGTCCAGTCGCCTTCCTTGTACTTAACAATTCCTCGTGGAATGTATGTGCCATCTTTATGTTCATCATCCTCTGCCACTGATGTCGTAAACCGTCTAATCTCATCATATGGAATAGAATAGCCCAGCCCATGCATAGTTTCAATGAGTTGCCGACTTCCAAATCTGTGATGTAGATAAATACCTAAACCAAAACTGATAGGTGTCGCAATGTTATGGCTGAGTTGAGTGATGTTGTGACATATTGCTAATGTTTTTACAAGATTATCACTTACATATCCATCAGTATAGCATGTAGCATTGGTGAAGGCTTTGTCTGAGGTACACCAAGAAATGAATTCAAGTAAAGGTGTAGGGACAAATTCCACACATTTCTCCATGACTAAATCACCACTGGACAGATAGAGGTCTGAAATGAATGACACATTGGCAATGCTCTTTCTTATGATACCTGCAGCTCTGTGTAACATCGCTGAATCACTTTCACCGCATTCATTATTTGAAAAGAATGCAAATCAGTACTATCATCTGTGTTCTGGAGGCTTATCTCAATAACTCGTGTCAATACATCACCTAATGATAATTCCATGGATCAAGCTATGTCAGATTTGCCAGGTTGAGAGATGAAAATTAACCTGTCTAAAGTGCCCCTTCAGTTTTTCTTTGAGTTTCCATGATCTGCATGAATCTGGCTCAGGTGAGCCAACACTGCGAAGAATCTCTATAAATCTTGCGTTCATTTCATTCAGATTTAATACTTCTTTCCTGCCAGACAACAAAGTATGCTCAACCTCTTTACATAATACCATGAACCCCTTTTGAAATGGGTCATTCAGTGGTTCACTTTTTACCTTTGACTCTAATACTTGAATGTTGCGCTTACTGATATATCCAGCATAACATGATTGGTGATATTTCACATCATAAGCAAATAAATCTGGACATGACAACATCCTGAGTTCTATTTGTTCATCGTCTCTTTGCGTAGCTGCTTTGAGCACATGTTCACGTGTTGAGTTCCCAGTACCTGTTGAAATTTGAGTTGTGGCTTGTTGATGGTGAAGCCTCTGGTTTTCGTTTCCTGACAGCAAGTTGCACAATATGTTTTGCTGTGCATGGTGATCTGCAGCTTTTGTGAAATGCTATTCTAATGGTACCATTCTGGATGTCGTCGTGACTAGGTGAAAGCCTTTCATAAACGTCGTCTTGTCGGAGTTGTGCAGCATCTAAGAGTGTACGGATACCTTGTGTTGGATCCTTTATGGCCTTTTCCCCAGAAAGCAGTTTACTGCATATGACACAATTTGTAGATTTAATTTTCTTCTTTGGAGATCCACTTTCTTCTATGATTATAGGTTGACTTTATTCTTATATTACAGGATCATTAGCTGAAAAGGATAGGACATATTATGTATACTTACAATAGCTACAGAGAAGCATAACAAAATAATGCAATTGTGAAGAAACATACAAAATATACGATTAGGAGTAAACTTAATGAGGGTTCTGAGCCCTGCTGTCGGCTGGCTCAGTTCTTCATTAAAAACTTACTTTAATTCAACTTCGGATTATTCTAGAATGTTACTTTTGGTTTCATTAGAAAGCTCATTAAATGCTTTAAAACACTGCATAAGGCAGAAATGTTCATATCTGTGACAGTTTAGTTGTGAACGTAAATGAAATTATGTTTTTCCATTTTTTCACTATTTTTGAAAGAGAATTTTCAATTATTGACTTTTATGTGCTTCCGACAATAAAATGGTGGTCATATTATGATTCTTCATATCCTAAAGCATGTGAAACTATGCCTTATTTATGTTTAAATCTTTTGCAAGTGTAAGAATATGATAAAGAAAGCATATACACTGCACAAAAAATTCTAGGGAAGTTTACGGTAAAAAGTGTTAAAAAAAAAAGTTGTGCAGGGATATTGACAAGCACAACTCCATTCTTAGAAAGTACAAGACTAAAGCTTCAATTTGATACCACATTCAACTTGTTATACCTCCGGTAGGGGTACCTTCATTTTTAGACCACTTGCTGCAGCACTAATATATTTTCTACATAATCTATATATACGATATATATATATATATATATATATATATATATATATATATATATATATATATATATATATATATATATATATAAATGGATTTATGTGTGTGTGTGTTCCAGCATAACTCTGAAACGCATTGAGCAATTTCAACCAAACTTAGTATACATACGACTTACTATCTGGAAAAGAATTCTGTTGGGGTAAGACATCACTGGCACCAAAGAGCGGGTGTGTGGGAAGGGGGGTGACACGTAAAAATAACCGAAAATGACAGATATTAGTGTCTAATCCATAGTTTTCGAGGTTGCTGAGATGAATAGTGACACTCCCGATGCCCTTGTAGAGGTATGCAATCATAAGCCTCATTTATGTCTTTATATGAACTGCTTCAGGCGTACATTAGCGCCACAAGCTCTTCGATGATTTGCAAGACTTCATCTTCTACAGCTGCTGGTGTTGAACTTGGCTTGGTGAAGGTGGGTGTGACACAGAGAAACACAGCCTATGTTTACCATGCAGACTTCTTCCCCTTTCCAAGAAAGGCAGACACTGCCTCACACCCACCAAATGCATAAAAAAAATGAAGGGCTGAGGCTTTTGGTCCTGTGGCTGTTGCAATTTCATGAATAGGTAAACGTCAGTCTCTGAACTGCATATGATTACATTTGAGATGTCCTCATGCTTTGCAGCATATGCAGGATGAAAAAAAGACTCTAGTATCTGCTTTTTTGTGAGTGCAGCCTCATAGGTCAGCAGTGTCATGTTCAGCTTTGCTACAAAGTGCAACATCCCCTTTGGTGACAATAATGCATGCTGTATCATCTGATTGAGATGAAAAGATTATATCTGACAAATATACAAACAATTCAGTTTTGTTTTGGTCATTCCTGAAGCAGTTGGAATTACTGACAGATTATGCATTGCTGGTCACTCTATGGTGAAATCTTGTACTTATTTTTTGTCTTGTTTGTGTTTTCATCCTATATACATTAAATACAATGTGTGCTTGTTTGTGTTTCTTTAAGTGCTTCAGTACCTTGAACATGAATTCTTCTTGTGCACAAGACTCAAATGTAAACCCCTCTTGTTGGTCTCAGAGCAGTTGCAAGTGCTGCACCATCCATTATGATAACATCAGCTGCAGGTTCTTTGTCATGGATGTCTGATGCCTGCTGTTCTAGTAAGGGCAGCAACTGTGACTTTGTGCCCTGATGCATCTGCCCATTCTGTGCCAGTGATGGTGAGGAATTTTGATTTTCATATTGAAAGAATACATTTAAGTCATAGTGTCTGTTCTGGCATGAGATGAAGAAGTTTGAGAATAATTTTGGTCTTCCTATATGGTTTGCAATGACTGTTTGCACTTGGATTCTATAGAAGGCACCTTGCAACTGAACAGTAAAATTTTGTTCTTGTGTACTGGCTCATGGAATCTGCTTGTGTTCTTGAGTCTCTCAATAAAGTCTATGAAATGGGTCTTTCCAAGGCTCTTCATAGAATAGAATAGAATATATGATTTAGGCCAAAGGCCAAGCATAGGGACCTCTGAGGACATTCAGTGCTGAAAAGAAAATTTACAGTAAAGAGGTTTTTTTTTTGAAAGATGTACCAGAGAAAAGTCTCACAGTTGCACTATGAATCAATTGTTAGGAGAGGGCGAAAAGGAAGATGGAAGAAAGAGAATGTGAATGGAGGTAAGAAAAGGGAATGAAAGGGGCTGCAGCTGGTGGCTGAAAGGACTGCCAAGAACCTTAAGTAGTGCCTACAGTACACTGCACGAGGTGCACGGATGGCCCTAACCCCCATTGGGAGGACTCTTCATAGATCTCAAGGATTCTCTAACCTTGCTGTCCATAATTTCATGACTCTAGCACAATCAGATCCAATGAATCTTCCTCAAGAGGGTTGCCCATTTCTTTGATTACTTTTCTTAGACTCTCAGCCATTTCAAGAAACCTTTCCTCCACACTTTCAGTTTCATCATGATGCTCTCCCTCAGATTTTGGATCAGCATCACCTCTAGTCTCAAACTCATCAGCTGCAGTCCACCTTATTCTGTTCATGTGCTTGGTATATAGCCATTGAGGAAAAAGTCGAGTGCTTTTATGAACAGTGAAATTTCCCTTTGTGAATTCAATAAAGAGTCGCATATGGAGAGCCTCAGTGTCTCTCAAATGAATTGAAAGCCACCTGGCATAATGCCATGGTCAAAGGCAAAGAAGAAAGGAAAGAGTTCCTGCAGCAAATCTTTGTACAAGTTGAAATTTGACTCCTGGGATACCTGATGAAAATGAAAGCTAACAGTACTGGCTGAAGTACAAGATTCCAAAAGTAGAATTGTGGACACTGACTCTTGTTTTCTGATCCAGCTTTCAAAACTTAGCTCAGTTTCTTCTTCTGCTTCCTGGATATACTCCATGTAGGCAGCTTTGTGTAGATGATATAAACTGCAGACTGTCACCTGATGGGCTACACATGGCCTCTTCACATGTGAAGCAAAGATAAAAAAAAATCTGCTGTTCAGGTAAGTGTTTCTGCTTTTGCAAGAGTACTAGTCCAACCACTGTCTTTCAAGAGATCACCAAGAATTTTGAATGCTGCCATTTCGAAATGTAACCATCTTAACGTGATTACCATATCACCATACTGCATTGGATTTGCAAGTGCAAATAAAGCTGATCAGCTGCTAGAATGGGGGTTTGGCCAGGCCTGAGAAACTGTGTGGTTGTTCTTGCAATAACTATGGTATGTTGATCATTGCAAATGAATGAGCTGACTCTTGAAAAAGAGGCAACAGTGATGGAAAGTTTACTTCAAAGTGTGCCTGTCACTTATGAGAAGCATGATTTGCTGTGCAAGATATGGACACGGCATTTTCACTCTTGTATAACAGACTGGCTTCCTCAAGCCACTCATACTCAAGATAAATGTGTTTAGACAGCACAACTTGTTGGTGGAATGGAATGGAATATAGAGCTTAGGCCAAAGACCAAGAGCTAGGACCTATGAGGTCATTCAGTGCTGGAGGGGAAATTAAGTGTAAAAGGTTTTGAAAGGTGTAACTGGAGGAAAACTTTGCAGTTGCACTATAAAACAACTGTTGGGAGAGGGTGGATAGCAAGATGGAAGAAAGATAGGGCTGAGGGGACGCTGCAAAGAACCTTTAGTAATGTCTACAGTGTACTACATGAGGTGCACTGATGGCACTACCCACACGGGGCACAACTTGTTGGTGTCCTACACTTCTTCTGGGTGAAAGGAGGGGATGTTCATATTTAAAGCGAGTAGGTGGTGCATTTGAACAATATTCAGGAAGCAAAAGTACTTTTTTTTCCTTTGTTCCACTTTGGATGGTTTGGGCCACGTTTCTGACTTACCCCTGTTATCATTACTTGGATGCAGAAACAAAGGTATGCAGGTCCAATAGAAGGATGTCTGCACTGTTGTGATACTTGGATTATGATCCAAACTATCAACAGCGCAAGTTGTAAAAGCCATTTTCTAAGTATAGTAAAAAAAAACTATGTCTTCCTCCACAGCCCTGCATCTCCCAACCTTTTTGTCAATTCCAGATCTGTAACCAGTTAAGGTTTCTGGAAGTTTCCATGCCGACATTACTTCCGTTCTGCTTGTAACCAAGGGCCTTCAAGAAGGGTGACAATGCTGAATTTGTCCCGAAACTGCCCAGTCTTTCTGGTTTTTGCAAAAACCAGGAGACCACGGTATGTAGGAAATGGAGGTTCTCTTTAATTGAAATGTCTGATAACTGTTGAAGATGCTCAAGTCTTCTGACACTTGAAGTACAGAAGTTGTGCACAACTAGATCAGTAGATGATGGTCCATAATTAAGTTGGGATTTTATGTCCCCACCATTTTGCAGAAACTTACAAATTTCGGTAAACTTGGTGGCACAGGTTGATTCTCTTGTTAGTGTCTGCTGTTAAAGTCACACCAAATTCTATCTCATGTTCAAGCGTCTGTTTCCTCAATATCTTGGCTGCTTTGACCATGATTAGTGCATCATTTTAGTCAAATGCCATGGCTAGGGCTTCTCCCACTTTCCCCCTTGTCGGCAAGCCAAATCCCTCTTCCCTTTTTTGCCTCCTGTTCTGGAGTACGGGCAAGTATCTGTTCTTTCAACCATGTTCAGTGCATAAAGGGAGCCTCAACATTTAGCTGATCCAGTCTTTGTTTGTACATATTATAAGATTCTTCTATTGTGAAACAGCAGAACCTATCTGCAGTCAACTGTTTCTCTCATATGGACATCTCAATCTCGGAAAAAGCATGGGTACATGCCTCTTGTCTGTATTGCACATAATCATCTCCATTTTTCTGGGAATTCAGCCAGGCTATTTCCCTGTTGTATACGTTTGTCAGACAAGATGGGTGATACATATGGTCCTGGGAAACAATATCTCCAGCACTAAGGTTGACCAAAAATTTCTCATCCAGCAAATTTATGGCACATCATTATAGCTTTCCATGTAAAGTCAATGTCACAAGGTAATAGTAAATCTTTGACTGGCACGGGTTTGTCACAAATAAAGCAAATTCCTTCCTTCTCAGTCTTAGATTCCTCTGCATCTTCTTCACCTGCCTTTTGGGTAACACTTGTCAGTTTTGCACATGGGGCATCTTCTTTTGTCTTGGACACTGACTTCCTTTTCCTTTCCAGTTTTGTGGTTTTGAACTTTGGCATGCATGAGTCATGATATTTAACCTTGTTCTTTTCAAAGGTCTGCTGGATTCTGAAACCTTTGTCAAGTCTTTTAGGATCAAATGGTATGGACACTGCATTTAAGTTGTAAAATTCAGGAATGTTTGTAGCAGGTAACATACCAGCGCCAGATGAATCCATTAGCCTTGTGTGTCCTCTTGGCACAAGCAACAAAGCTTTCAGTTAGTCTTACTATCTCCCCTCAGGAAAGACTGATTTCCAAAATTTTGCTGCCATTGCTTTTGTTCTGTACGGAGAGGGTTTATTCTTTTACCACCAATACAATATACATACACTTTCAGATATGTTACAACAAATTATTCTCATTTTGAACGAAAATCATTTTATTTAAAGAAGAGAACAAATGATCTGAATTGAACTAAAGCACCTTTCTTTTAATTTAAAGAACAAATTATCTTCACTCAACTGACCTATCTTTAACATTAACAAATTATTAATACTTTCACGTAAAGTGTTTTTTTAACTGAATCTATAGGCCTAGGAGCATGTTATTTCGCTTCCTCATTTATATATATATATATATATATATATATATATATATATATATATATATATATATATATATATATATATACTGATAATAATAATTTAGTGTTGGTAGCGATACTTCAGTAGATCGTAGTCATACGGCCATAGTAGATAACTCCACTAAGAAAATATGGCAACCCTGCTTGTATAGTTTAGTCGATAACTGTCAGACTGACGGTGTCAGTGTCAAGTTAGGTTGGGAAACGCCATCGAGTCAATGTTGTTGGCGACCGTGGTTCATAATATGGATAATTTCAACTTAATTACGTTGATTTAGCTTCAATTATAAATCACAACTTTGCTTTAATTGATTTATTAGTGTCTTTCCGTGTGCCGTAACATATGGCAAATAGTGCAAGACAAAAGTCTTTTAAAGGCTAGACTATAGCCTACAGTGTTTCAAGACGCCATGGAACATCTGTCAGGTAACTGATTTTTACATGTGTTTGTTACACTAGTTTAATACAAGACATAATGGATATTTTACCGATTTCCAGTTTCAGAATTAGTGTTTACCTTCTCTACTTAAGCTGTCGACCGGCTTGCTTAGCTGCAATGTTAGGTATGATTGATAGGCCCAGTGCCGCTTGCATTTAGCCTAGGCGCATATTAGGCCAGATCAAGGCTTCGGGAAAATAGCCAAACTGACTGGAAAACTGTTTTGAAAAATTGCAAATCATTTGCACAGATGACTGTGCACAATATCACATTATTAGATGGGGAGGTAACGCCCTTCCCCAGGCTAGTTTAGTACACAGCACTCTAGGCTGAGGTTAGCTCAAGAGAAGAAAGGGTAGGTTAGGACATGGGCAGCCCTTGTGGAAGTATGTCTTGGGGACTGAGTTTAAGGTGGCCTCGACCTTTGGAAATAGCTCAACTCCGTTATTCTAAGCCGGCTGTCCGCGGTGAGCTAGACTATGGCAGTTGACGTTTTCCTATGTTATTTTACTTGCTTTACAAGAATTTAGAGTAATATATTGTCTGCCGGCTGTAACTAAACTGTCATTGACCTTTGAAGACTACGCGACTTGAATTGCCTAACGCGGGGTAGGTCTAAGCCAGCATTCTGCGGCAAGCCCCCCCCACCCTTCCATAGCTAATACGGCAAAATTGTAACCAGTAAACACCCCTAAAAATACCAACATAACGTACCCTAGGGGTGTTTACTGGTTACAATTTTGCCACATTAGCCATGGAGGGGGGGGGGGGCACTTGCCGTGGAATGCCAGCTTAGACCTACCCTGCGTTAGGTAATTGAAGTCGTGCAGTCTTCAAAGGTCAATTACAGTTTAGTTACAACCGGCCGACAAAATATTACTTTAAATTCTTGTAAAGCAAGTAAATAACATAGAAAAACGCCAATTGCCACAGTCTAGCTCACCGCGGACAGCCGGCTTAGAATTACCCTCAACTCTTCTGCACTTTTACTGCCTTCTTTAACACTAGAGAAATGAGTAAAATTTTATAAGTTGCATGAAAAACCCCTGGTTATTTTTCGGAAGAATCCAGCCACCACCAGCATTATAATTTATATATATATATTTCTTGGTAAAACACATCGAAACAAAAAAATTCTTAATACATAACCTGCGCAAATGCTTAACAACAGAGAAAAAAATTAATCAAAGTACCACTCATAAGGTAAGACAATACTGGCCCCACCACCCCCTCCATAGCTAATATGGCAAAATTGCAACCAATAAACGGTAATTCTAAGTATTACCTACGCACCTGTTTTTACCTTGGAAACTGGTTTTTTCCCCACCTTTACGGCTTCTGATAACGGAGGCGAGTTTGTTTGTTGGTGGCCAAGTGTCATTTGCTCCCTAACTCTATTCAACAGTAAAGGGGGACTGGGAATCCGGGGTTCTGGGTGGGGGAAAACAGAGAAGTGGAGCGGACTTGTTTACGTTACGGGGGTGCTGGAGGGAAAAATGAGAGGGCGTCATAAGCAAAAGGGAGGGAGTGGCTGAAAGGGCGGCGGGTACACGAGGCAGGGAGGGAGAAATTTCCTCACGTGCCCCAAAAGCGGGGGTAAGAGCAGCGGTGCAAGAAGGGGGTGGGAGAACGCGTCGGGAACGAGTGTGGGTAGCAGCGTAACAAGGTGGGGAGGGAGGAAACACTGTGGGGTAACGGGGACGGGGACAAAGAGTATGGCCGACAATAAACAAACTTCACCAACTTTACCAGAAGCTGTAAAAGTGAAGAAAAAAACGTTTCCAAGGTAAAAACAAGAGTGGGAAGGCGCTTAGTGCTGGCTGGAAGGAGCAACCTGGCAGGAAAAAACAATTTGCAGATAAAAAAAAAGTTAACACCAACAGAACTAACTGGCCTTACCTTAGGGACCGGGAGGGTAGAGATCAGCTGCTGCTTTTAAAAATGCATGGAACATGGTGTTGGGGTCGAGGAGATGAATTAAATAGGCTACAGCGCTGCACCGTAGGTCTTGTCACACCTGAATGCCCTCTGCAGGTCGAGGCGGCACTCCTTCCCGCAGCGGAGACAAAAGCACTATGTTTTCAGCAGGCCATGATCTTGACAAAGCTTGATTAACGGTTCGTAGTTGCCTAAGTAGTAGGCAGGAAAGTTGCGGTAACTGATATAGCAGTTAGCGCAAGACACTGGGAGGGTGTGCCGAGATATTGGCTCAGACGGACGCAACGTTGACAGAAGGGATTCAGTCATTGTACTGAACAAGAAACGCAAAATCTGTATGTTTTAAGGTGTAGGAATGGGTAGCAGATAAGGGCTGTGGTGGGTCAAGGGGGGTTGGGATGGGGGGGTTTCGGCACAACTGGGTGTTGGGGGGAAGGGTTTGTGTGAGGTACTTGGCGGGGAAGGGGGAAACTTACGCGACGATAACAGGAATGGTTTTGTTGAAAAAGCTTTGCGCTGGTTATGACAGTAAAGCAAAGAAACCATAAATGCTTAAGAAAAATGTGGCTGGGCAAAATGCATCTTTTGGGGTACAGATACGCTTTCGCCGTGTTTAGTACTGGGTTGGCGGGTTAAATGCATTTCGCCGTGTTTAGTAATGGGTTCAGGGAAATGGAATCCTGCTGGTTATAATAAGGAAGCAGAGAAATGATGCTGCCATGCAAAAAATGTGTGTAGGGAAAGTTTTTTAGTTTTTGGGGGTACAGATACACTTTCGCCGAGTTTAGTACTGGCCCGGCGGGGTAAATGCATTTCGATGTGTTTAGTACTGGGTTGGCGGGTTAAATGCATTTCGCAGTGTTTAGTAATGGGTTCGGGGAAATGGAATCCAGCTGGTTATGATAAGGAAGCAGAGAAACGTTGCTGTCGTGCGAAATGTGTGTAGGGAAAGTTTTTTTTGGGGGTGGGTACAGATACACTTTTGCTGAGTTTAGTACTGGGCTGGTGGGGTAAACGCATTTCGCCATGTTTAGCAGTAGGTTCGGGGGATGTAATCTCCCTGCGCCGCATTCAGTACTGGTCTGGGGGGTACCTGTGTTGCAACAGTTGCGGGTAAGTGCAACCAAGAACGTTGAAACTTACAAGAATAAACTCAAAAGCGTATATGTGTTTTTTTGTTTGCTGTGTTAACTTATAGTTTGGGAGGATTGCATGCAGGGTGTGTTAGATTCATGCGTAGGGATAACAGATTAACAAGTTATTGCACTTGCCGGACGAAATATGAACCGTTCAAAACAGATGTACCTGTGCCCTATTGTGCAGGACACGTATGTGAACCCTGGAAAAAGGACAGCCCCCCCAAGGAGGGGGGTGTGTTAGCAACTTTGAGTGGCAACGTTTAGGGGGTTTTCCTCAGTGGGGGGATAACAGCGCAACGTGATTGGTTAGATAAGTGTTTGTGGGGGGTTAGGTCCCCAAACTCTGAGTCTCCTCAGTAAGGGAGTGAGGAATGAACCATTGGCTCCCCAATAAATGTTCGGGAGGACAGTAGTAATGGGAGGGGTTGCCTTTGTGTCGGCTCGTTTAATGTTCTTGTTTGTTGTCTGTTTATTTAGTGGTTTCTCATGTCTGGGGTGCCGTAAAAAGTCAATTTTGGCCGGTTTCTCATGCCTTGTCATCTATGCCACCCACAACCCCGTTTTCCCTAGGGGTCCCCTAAATTGTAGGGTAGAAACGCGCGGGTGAGCCGTTACATAGCCAAATAACACTCTCCTGGGGGTATACCCCACCCAGAACCCTGCATTCCCATCGGGTCCCCTAGCTTGTTGGTTGAGGGGGAGCAGATCACCTGTCCCCAGGGTATACCCCACCCATAACCCCGCTTTCCTGTCGGGTCCCCTACCTTGTTGAATGAACTTTAGGTGTTAATTACAGGTTAATTACATTCGTCCGACAAAAATTAAAGGTAAATCCGTAATTAGCAACCCAAAACCTGTAGCAAAAGCTAAGTTATAGTGCCATCGCTGCCGTGGAGCTACTACTTAGTTCTACCCAATAAACACAACTAGGTTACGTTAGGTTGGTATTTTGAGATTCTTTTCGTGCCCTATTATTTCCTAGCCATTTTTGCATGAAAACCCCAAGATGGTCTTCATAGAAAAATGGCTGCCTGCAGTCTTCCGAAATGGCTGGCTTGAGTCTAATAAAAAATTACCAAATCATTTAGGATTTTTCATGCAAAATTGGCTAGGAAATGATAGGGCACTAAAAGAACCTAAAAATACCAACCTAATGTAACCTAGGGCTGTTTACTGGTTACAATTTTGCTGTTTCAGCTATGAAGGTGGTGGGACCGGTATGGTCTTACCTTGTAAGTCATAATTTGATTAGGCTAATTTTTTTGCTAGGACTGCTGTAAGTATTAACTCCGCATTAGGTATTTCCTTGGAAATTAACTTTTCCTGTATATAGTATTTTGGTTGCTTATTAAGGTTTTACCTTCATTTTTTGTTACATGACTGTAACCTGTAATTAATCACAGAACTTCATCCAACAAGGTAGGTGACCCGTTGGGAAAGTGCGGTTATTGGTGGGGTATGCCTCCGGGATAGGGTGATTTGCTCATGCGCTGTTACCATCATACAATTTAGGGAACCCCTAGGGAAAGTGGGGTTCTGGGTGAGGTAGACCACGGGGAAAAGGCGATTAGATCTTATTGTTTATGGCATTACAGAGATGAAAATCTCAAAGACAAACAAAGGAGGATAGAAACGAGCAGGGTAGATGTATCAAGGGCAAATCCCTCCTACTACTACTACTAGTGTTTTGAATCCTGTTACGCATGCTCACTGTTTAGGGGAGCGTTCGGTACATAGACCAACTTCTTAGTAAGGAAAGAGGAGGGACTGGGAGGGACGCAGTTTTATTAATACTTGTCCAACCAATCATGTTGCAATGTTAACTCTACATTGAGGAAAACCCTTCTGATCATATGTACTAAAGCCCAAATGGTGAGTGTTATATATATTCCTTTCTATTTTCAGACTTTATAACTCTCTTTTCTTTCTACAAACTTTTATTACTAGTTCCTCATTCATAATAATTACTGCCCTTGCACATTAACGTGTTCTTGCTAGATGACATTTACCCTATATATGTTACAATATGAACTTACAATTGAGTATAATCCTCTGAAGGCTGCTACTATACCCAAAAAGATTTTAGGAGGAATTGAGATCTTTCTTTCAATGATGTCGGATTGAAGGGCTGGGGGGCAGGGGATTCATACGTGATCTTCACATGTTAGACCTTTGTCTTTCCAATATTTACATCCATTGATTTGTATTGCAAATGTTCATAACTCGTTCGTCAATCATAACAATTTCTGCTAAGCTACTTTATCTTGTTCTTCTTTTATTATTTTAGGTTTCCTTTAAGGGGGGGCCAGGTAATCTGGCTTACTAGGTTAGGTTAGTGTAACCTTTATATTAGGTTTCCTTTAAAGGGGGGTCCAGGGAAGCGCAGCCCTCCGGCCAGGTAATGCGACCTACTACGTTAAGTTAAGTTAGGTAGGTTTGGTTACTATAATAACCTATATTTTAGGTATTTTTAAAGTGGGGCCCAGGGGGCCAGAGCCCCCCAGCCAAGTAATGTGGCCTACTCGGTTGGGTTAGGTTAGGTAATTATGATAACTTTTACATTAGGTTTTCTATAGGTTGCTATAATGTTTTGCGTCTGTTACAACGTTTTCTGTCTCTTCAGTCATTACCTCACTTCTACAAATTATCAGTTAGTTAGGTTCTACCATTCTACTGAAAATTTGCTGCTTTCCTACTTGCGTTCTTGTGCATGCGCGGAACCCTCTACCTACCCCCATTATTGTTCCTCACCTTCCCTCGCGTTTTGCAGCTGCAAGGTGCCCTCTACCAACCCCCACCTTGTTCCTTGCCTTCCCTTAGCTGGTCCCTACTAGAACATGACTCCCGAACGGTTTATGCAGTTTTAGAACCTTTCCATAACAAAAACATGTCCACTGAGTGTTCTTCCCTGCCCAAAACCTCGAATTCCCAAAGTCCCCCAACCTCATTGGATAGAGATGGGAGGTGAATAATAGTTGACCGACAAAAAACAACTTCTTCTCCTTCATCAGCGGCACTAAAAGTATGGGAAAAATGGCGTTCAAAATACCGAGAATAAAGAAATCTTTTAAAAAAATGTAGGCCACAATTTCATACCATGTATTGGCAACCTATAAAATAATACCGAGAAATGAATTTTACATTCTGTTTTGCCTTTATGGTAGCCCAGCCTGCTATGGAGGTTACCCACTTCCTTGTGCGGTAATTTGAAAGGCTGCTTGCAATTACTGGTAAAACTATGTAAGAGCTCCGCATCGGGTATTGACTTTTTCTATAGTATTTTGGTTGCTTATTAATAATTTACAGTTTCTTTTGTCAGTCTACTGTAATTAACTTCAGAACTTCATCCAACAAGCTATGGGACCCCTAGGGAAAGCCGTGCTATGGGTGGGTTAAACCAAGGGAAGAGGGGGATTATCCAACAAGGTAGGGGATCCCTAGGGAGAGAGGGGTTATGGGTGGGATAGACCAGGGGGAGAGGGGGATGATTTGTTATTGTATGGTGGCCATTTGAATGATATCACACATGCACAGTGATATAGGGGAGCTTTTGGTTAAAAGGGATTTTTCTAACTGAGGAAACGGGGGGGAGAGGGAGGGACAATGACGTACAGACAAATATCCAGCCAGTCACGTTACATTATGAAACCCACATTGAGGAAAACCCTCTTGACCATCCTTATTAAATTCCAAGGGGAGTTGGATGAAATGTGGATATCTCTCTCGCAGTGAGGGATATTTGAGGAATAGGGAGGGGATACATACACCTTGTTTACATTTTTCCTTTCGATTTCTAGTGTTTATAACAGTCTTATTTTTCTGCAATCTCTTATTTCTTGTTCTTCAATCATAATAGCTACTTATGTACTTTATCTTGTCCCCAATTTATGACATTTACCTTATATATATGTTACAGTATGAATTCCAAATTGATGAAAGGTATCTTAAGAATATGATTATAGGAAACTTCGAGATGGAGGAACAGTGGGGATAACGAGGAATTGAGATCTCTTTCTCAGTGGTGGGGCTGAGAAAGTTGGGGGGGTATTCATACATGATGTTTACCTGTTATTTCTTTCTATTTCCATTGTTTTCGTCTGCCTCTATGTTCTGCAAACATTATTCCCAGTTCGTCAATCGTAATAGTTTCTTATGCACATTATCTTCCCAGTTGTTGACATTTTTCTTATATTCCATGTTATGCCATTACAAAACTTGTTCTGTTTATACGTAGGCTGTTGTGTATTTCCTGATGGCGTGTCTTTCTTCTTTATTTCCACATTACAGATAGTTTTTCCTGCAGTTCCTTTTATAAAAGGTTTACTTCACCAATGCCTCCCCTGGCTAAGTAACATGGTTTACTAGGTTAGGTTAGGCAAGTTAGGTTAGTATACTGTCCTTTATAATAATTTTTCTTCAATGGAGGTGGTCTGGGGGCTCTGCGGCCCGGCTAGGTAAAATGATCTACTAGGTTAGATTAGGTTAGGGTAGGTTAGGTTAGTATACTGTCCTTTATAACATGTGTACTTTAAAGTTAAGGAATTTCATATTGTTATGTTACATTTGTAATTGGTTGCTTTAATACTGTGTGCTGTTTCCAATATTTTTATTTCTTCAGTACTACCTCACTTCTACCCATTATTTGTTGATACGTTTCTATCGCTTCCCTGATAAGTTCCTACTTTTTATCTACGTCCTTGTAGAATTTTCTTTGGCTCCTTGTTTCAATAACATCATTTCCCCCTCACTGCTCTTGACCAATCATAAGCCATATCACCCACACTGACCTGGGTGTCCATTTCATACCAGTACAATGGCTGGTCCTTTGCCTTCTACATCTTGCTCCACCGATCCTGTAACCTGTGATAGTTTGCCCCTCACTTGTGAGAGTTAATTGAATTATCGTGAATTTGGTTTTTATTATTTCGGTAATTATGGCAGATTAATTAAATAGTGTGAAGATCATGGTCTGTTACGAAACAGTGTATTTGCCCTCATTGTGGTAGTGAGTGCAGACATGATCTTCAAAAGAAAGCATTTAGGTGCATAAGTCCTGCATGCTTTTTTGATGGCAGCCACTAATTTATACCCTCCAAATATGTAAGGTAATTCTGTGTATGTTTCTTTGTCACTGTACAAACTGTATGGTTTATTTACCTAGGAAATAGATTTTATATATGTAGAATAACTGTGCACTAATTGTTACCTTGGAAATTGATTTTTCCAATGCTTTTAGTCTTGCTGATGAAGGGGGTGGTGTTTTTTTATTGTCGGTTTATTATACTTTGTTGTGAGTCCCTCTGTTTTCCTATCTCCCTCCCACCTTGTACACTCCCATAACCCTTTATTTTATTTTTAGAACAGGGCATCTGGTCTTTCCTCGCTTTGTGGTGAATTCTTCTTCCTTCCCTTCCCTAAGATGCTAATCCGTTTCATAACACAAACATGTCTGGTCTTTATCCTGGTGTATTTCCTCGCCTGAAACCCTGAATTCCCACAGGGTCCCCATCATTGTTGGCTAGAGTTGTATGGTAATGATAGTTGACTGACGATAAACAGCACCATGTAGGCTACTTCATCAACAACGCTAAAAGTATAGGAAAAATCAATTTTCAAGGTAATAATGCTTGTGGAGCTCTTATGTAGAAAAACCCAATTATTTGTTGTGGTTTGTCAAAACTCCCAAAACACTGACATTTCATGTGTTTCATACAAAACACTGTGAGGTGATAGAATTGATACTAGGTTAATGAACATTTGTTCATGTGGAAAAGCAAACCATTGCTGCTTTTACAGGCCTAGGCCACTGTCAAGTAAGGACATCTTGCTATGCGCCTTCTGATTGCTCGGTTGAACTTGTGTTTTTTGTTGCATGAGAAATAGTGGCATATTCACAGAGATGTGAAGGGTGTTAAGTAGAAGTGTTTTTTGTTGTATGAGAAATAAGGTCATATTCAGATATGTGAAGGGTGTTAAGGAGTATAGTGAGCCTTTGTCTTCTGTTTGTAGGTGGATCCCACTGAGATGGTCTGTAAGGGTTAGTCTACTACTTCCTCCTCAAGATGAAACACCTTCTTACTCCTCCCTTGAGTACACCTCTGCCTTGGGCAAGAGGTCAACTACTGTGTCTTTGTTGCTGCAACTGCTAGGAGTTCATACGGTTGAGCTCCCATTAGTGTCCTTCCTCCCTGGGGAAGATACCCATGGCACAGACCACTGCTGCATCCTCATGGGCAAGGAGAGGAAAAGCAAGTGCTTTCTTCCTCCTCATCATCTTCCCATTGGAAGGAGTCCAAGAAGTCCTCTCACTTGAAGTCTCATAGGACTTAAGTGATTGTGCAACTCGAGCCAGTTGTCAGAGACAGCTTTCCACCTAAGGGGAAAGTCTACTATATAAAAGGCTATGGTTTGTATTTCTGTGGGAACAAATGAAAAAAATTTGTATAAGAGTATTCTTCAGTATGAGCTGGATTCAGTGGTGTAACTAAAGGTGGGGGGGCAGTATGCACTGGGCGGCACTGTCCTGGGGCCGGCACCCTGGCATCTTTTCAGTAGGTCTGGTGTGGCATAATTCTAGATTTTATAGCATACTTCATCTGATTGGAACACTGAATAGCGATTTATCAACTCTAATGTTGGACAGTAAGCGATTTTTGACAACAGCAACCCTGGTTTCTTTCTCCTCTAGGGTTGTGTGCTCTCGTCTTTTCCTTTCCGGCCAGGTCAACCTTTAGAACTATTCTCACTGTCTCTGTCTGGATGCCGAGTATACTTGCGACCTGGGCAGTGCACCTGATGACATCAATAAGGACGAGTTCCTGGTAGAGCGAAGGCAGCTTCTGCAGTTCATTCAACAGTTCAACCTTGGTTTCTGTGTTCCAAATATTTTTATAACGTTGAGATTGTTTTTAACCTTCGGAATAAGTGTTGCCAGTTGTGAAAGAAGCTCCTCCAAGTTAGAACTAATCAAAAACTATCTTAAGATCAATTATGTGTAGGCTCAGATTGTCAAACCATGCGATGTTGTCAATAGAGCTTGAAATTACTAATCAGTTGGACTTTGTTGTTGTTATTAGCGATTTCGCTTCTAACAAAGCTCTTGGGGTTCTGTTGTAAATCTGCTGTGTTGTTTTTGTTTTAGCTTTATGAAATAAAATGAATGACTGATATGCTAAGGCTTAAAATGTGCATTTAATTTTTACCACTTAGTACTTTTTGGCATGGGAATGGGGCGGCACTATCAGAGTCCGCCCTGGGCGCCAATAATACTAGTTATGCCACAGACTGATTGCGTCATTGAACTTGGTAAGAGGGTTGTTAACTGCTGGTTAGGGGGAGTGGGTGGGGATTACCCCTCACTCCCCCTTGATGTAGGACCACCTTGACGTGGTGAGTGGGCTCTTGAACCCCAGGAATTTGTTCCTGGGTTTGAGTCCAAGAATCTCATATATAATTATATATTTCTTTGGAAGAATTTTTGTGGAATTTTCCACTTTTGCTAAAATTTATTGGACCTGTTAAATAGGAAAAGATATCATAGCTGGGATTGGGTTTATATCTGAAGCTAAATAGTGGGAACTGTGGTAGGACCATATTTGTTGGGGGTTGTTGGCTTATTACAAACCTCCCTTTACAGTACAGTACTTCACATGCTGGGAGGATGGATTTGTGTGCAGTCTTGTTACACTCAGACATGGATGGTCTTCTACAAAATAGCACCTTCTACCTTTCTCTTGAGCTGTCTTATGTTAGTCTATACTTTCCCCAAAGCTTGTGTAGCTGTCATACCTTCTCTCTCTCTCTCTCTCTCTTAGTGTGTATGCAAACTCAAGATGTTTGTCCCATGTTCCTCTGTTATATAACACTTGTGAGAGACATTCTAAGTCAATTAACTAAGACTTACCAGCCAGTGCACGCAAACATGTTTGCATCTGGCAGTTCGGTTTCAACCAATCACACAGTTTACAGATGTTCTACTTGATTTCGAGAGTTTGTATTAACCCAAAGTTATCATGAGAAATATTTGGGGTTGTTAGTCACAATTTTCAGAGGTTATGTCTCCACAATCGTTTTATAAGCAATCAGCATTGACTGCTGTTTGTATAATTATGTTCACTCCTTAAGAGAACTCAAGGCTATTAATGTGTCAGCCTTTTCATGGTAGCCTTATGGAATATGTACTTTTGAGAACCTTATATGTAATATTGCTGTTGCTGTTTCTCAAAAAATTGGTATCTAGCAGAAATGCTCTCCAATTTTTATTGGCGAAGCTCATATATCTTAAGTGTTTTAACTCATTTCTTCTTCCACATTTGGAGTACTGTTCTTCATTGTGATCTTTGGGTGCTGACTGTCATCTCAAACTCTTGGACAGAGTTATGTTTTCAGTCAGTTTTATTTTGCCAGCACTTAATGTTTATTTGGGGCATAGATTTAAAGTGAGTTCATTATTATATGGAATGAATCTTACCTACTGTTAAAGTTACCTTACATCCTTGTGCCATTAGGTGCCATTTAGATTCAAAGTAAACCAGAGAATAATACTTAGTTGACCAGGATGGACTGTCTGAAATCACTTGTTTCCCACCATATGGCATTGGAATGTTAACATTCTTGTCAGAAATCTTCCTGCTATGTCCTTGTGAACATGGTGTGAATTTGCTGTAATAATTTTGATATTGTGTTTGTTTTCTGTTTTACATTGTCTTTCACAGCAAGTGGGGATAGGAGCATTAGGTTCTATACAGACGAGCTTTGTGTAAACCGAACATTCCTGACTTGCAGAAGGATCTCGTCCTCTGGGAAGGGGTGAATGCGATGCTCAAGAAAGGCACCGTGGAAGTTGTGAAAGATCAGTCTCCAGGGTTGTACAACCATCTGTTTCTCGTAGAGAAAGCAACAGGTGGCTGGAGACCGGTCATAGACCTGTCTCCCCTGAACTGGTTCATTCACCAGACTCGGTTCAAGATGGAATTGGTATGGGCAGTACTCTATTCCATCAGGGAGGGTGACTTCATGCTTTTGGTGGAATTGGAGGATGCGTATTTTTGAGGGGAAACTTGCCTCTTATCATTTAGCTTTATCTGCGACTACTTTGGTGCGGGTTCGACAAGTGTTGAAATTGAGACAATTGTTAACGAACGCTCCCAATAGTTACACTCCCACCCTTTGTAGGGCGGGGGTAGGACAGTGAATGTTTCGGTTGCTCATTCTGCTCTTGTTGGCGAAATTGGACGGCAGTGTAGACAAGTACTCTGAATTTTTGGTTTGTTTTTGTTCATGTTTATCGGCTTGGATTGTCTAGACTGTGGTTTTTTTTTTTATTATGAATTCTTAATCTTCCTTATCAAAATCCCTTAGATTTTGCAAGATAAGCTGTTGCAAGACCAGATTGGCTTCTTTAAAGTTCAATACACATGATGTATACATTGATCATCGTGGGGTAACGTGTGTTGCAGAAAACCAGTGTGATCATTGTTGGGAATGGTCTTTGGTAGATATTGAGAAGATGGTAAAGTATCATATTAAAAGAGAGAAGGATAGGCTTAGAAAGAGTGTAAAGAATACAGCGAGTCTTGCGTCTAAGTCTTCCTTAAAATTAACTTCTGATCAAGAGATAGATAGGTCTGTTGATTCTTCTTCTCTAATAAATTCTCATCTTTCCGCACCCATTAAGTCAGCTCAGGGTAGTAGGTTAGATTCACTACAGTCTGATATTGATTCTATAAAATCTAAGATTGAATTTTTATGTAACAAGTTTGAATCTTTTGCATCTAATGTATCTAGTGCATTGGCAGGGACAGTGTCCCCTCGTTCCACAGGGTCCCCTTGTTCCATTGGCAACTCCGTGGACGCGGCCTTGTCTGTCCCATCGGCTTCTCCTGCTGACAGGCCTGGTAGTCCTGGGGTTCCCAAATGGGTTCCCAAACGGGGACTGACATCCTAGGATGTTCATGGACTGTGCCCTCTGTCTCCTGCCTTTGCTTCTCAGTCTTTGGTGGACAGACACAAATTGCACCCACCTAAAGACATTCATGGTAGGGTGAAAAGGTCTAGAACTTCGCTTTCCCAAGGTTATTGTAGCGATTCATCTGAACCAGGTACCTGATCCCATTCAGCAGCGAACGATATCGCTGCATCTTCAGCCATCTCGAGTCCGGAGTCATTAGTTAGGCATTCATGCAGTAAGCATATGCTCGTAGACTCCTTTTCTGTTGATGATAGTCCAAGGTTTGATTTCATCAAGGCTGTAGGGTTGTCTGCTTCCGAGGCTTTTGCTGCTTTTATGGACAGCCTTTCTGAAGCTAAGACTAAGCGTGTCAGATATTCGAGGCCATGGGAAGTGTTGATTCCACAACAGGCGTATTCTAGGCTACGGGAAGCTTCATCGAGTCCACTTGCCTCCTCAGCCAAGCTACATGCTGCCTCAGCCAAGCCGCATGCCTCCTCAGCCAAGCCACATGCCACCTCAGCCAGGCCGCACGCTGCCTCAGCCAGGCCACATGCCGCCTCATCGAGTCCGAGGGAAGAGTCGATGAATCATCAAGAGACAGTAGGCCATAGAGTTTCTCCGGTCCCGCAGTTAGTGTCTATGACGCGTGAGTCTTCTAATAGTTAGAGGAGTGAGGAGGTAAGTGCGAGCGAACGAGTTCTTAGCGGCATCAAGGGAACAAGCTGTGCTTCTCCTGTGTTGGAAGGTAAGTTACTGTGGTTAAAGGGTTGTCACCTTCCTGTGTCAGCCAGATTTTCTCAGTTGGATCTTGAGAGAGACCGTTCTCACTTCAAGTATTTGCCAGGGTATTAGTAAAATTCTAATGCCAGGTCTTACAAGAGACCATCTGGTTCTGAGGCTTCTTCAGTTGTCTCTGAGGAGGAAGACTTGTTGAGGCTCAGCTCTTCCTGTCAGTGTTCTCTTCCTACTTTACCCTTGGATAAGGAAGAGGAACACTTAATTAGTCACTTCAGGTTTTAAGGAACTGGTTCAGGTGTGTTTGGACAGATATCCTCAGTTCTTTTCAGTGGAGCATTCAAATACTGCTCGCTCTCTTAAGAGCTTCCAGGTTTGGATCTGATTCTCCTCCTCTCCCTTCCTTTAGGCTGTCAGATTCTGTGCATAGGAGATTTGACTCTGTTGCTAAGGCTTTGCCTAAGAAGGTCTCCTCTAAAGGATCCCCTCTTTTGTCTTCCTTCCTTCATGCTAGGAAGTCACTAGTGTATCGGACAGCAGAGTTTCTCCCCTTTTCTCCTGATCTGGCAGTGGATGGCGCTTTTTTGTCCATGATTTTTCCGACTACAAAAGGCACCATTGCGTCAGGCAGGTTGCATTTCTCTATTCCAGAGGCTGAGAATATGTATAAGAGTTTGACTAATGCTATCGAAACATGTCCTTCAGTGAAATTGTACTGAACACAGTCGAACAGTGTTTGAAGGAGTTTGGTGAACTTCATTCTCCTTTGGCCAGGGATCCTTTTGTTAAGGCCTTAGGGATTTTTGCTTCTCTAGGTAAGGCATTTCATGATGTGATAGGGAGCTATCCCATGTTGTGAACAACTGCAAAGTTCACAGAAGAGAGCAGTTTGGCTCTCTGCTGGTTCCTTCAGTTTCCCCACTTAGTACATAGTCTTTAATTTCAGCACATCCTTTTGGGAAGATTATTGAAAAAAACTGCGTCTGTAGCCTCTGAGACTGAGAAGACAGAGAATAGGTCTTTTATCTATCAGTCCCAAACTTCGAAAGGGAAGGCTCCTGTGTCTTCCTCTTCTTAAACGGCCTTCAGGCAATGCTGCCTCCTTTGCTAGGTCTTCCTTTCCAAGTGCCAGAAAGAGGAAAGTATCCTTTTGCCAGCAAAGTTCCAAATCCCATTCTGCAAGGGGAGGGAAGTTTATCCCCTCTTATAACAAGAGTCTAAGTCTAATAAAGAATAGCTCTTTGAGCCCTCAGGTATCTGTGGGGGCCAGGTTAGGACTCTTCGCTCAAGTGTGGGAATGCTTATGGGTAGACGCTTGGATAGTGAAAGTACTTTTGGAAGGCTATTGCATTCCTTTCAGGAGTTTACCTCCTCAAACAAACCAGCCCATAGCCTTTCGGTCTTACAAGGCAACCTAGAGAAGAGAAGGATCTTGAGTCAGGAAGTCTCTTCTCTGTTAGAGAAGGCAGCTATAGAGGAAATACTGGCTACTTTGCCAGGTTTTTACGTGTTTTCCTAGTTTCAAAGGCAACTGGGGTTGGAGGCCTGTTTTGGATGTATAAAAGCTCAACCTCTATGTCCAGCTGTCCCCTTTTTCCATGGAGTCAGCCTCCATGGTCTTAGCTGCCTTGGAGAAAGAGGATGGATGTTTACAGTGGACATGAAGGACGCTTACTTTCATGTCCCCATTCACCAATGTTGAAGAAGGTTCCCATACTTTGTCCTTGGGGGAAAGATGTACCAGTTTCGAGCTCTTTGTTTCGGACTAAGTTCCGCACCTCAGGTTTTCACCAGGGTCTTATCCTCCTACGCAAAATGGCTTCACTTACTAGGAGTAAAGATACTTCTCTACCTGGGTGATTGAAGTCCATTGTGAAGTCCAGGGAGGATTGCCTGAGGGCAAGAGAGCTAGTTCTCGGCTTAGCGAAAGCCTTAGAGTTACTGATAAACTCGACAAAGTCTTCACTGGAACCGTCAGAGAGTGACCTATCTGGGCATGGAGATAGATTCTGTTCTTTTCAAGGTTTTTCCTACACATGCTTGAGTAGACATCTGTTGTCAGTCGCAGGTGAATTTGCCTCCTCAGGAAGCATGCCAGCCAAATGCTGGCTGTCTCTGTTAGGCCACATGTCTTCTCTGGAGAAGTTAGTCCTAGGTGCTCGACTATGGATGAGACCATTGCAGTTGCACTTGAGGAGGCTCTGGCACAGGGAGTAACAGCCAATCCACGAGTTAGTGCCCTGGAACCCAGATCTGTTCCCTTACCATGGATGTCCGAAGAGAGGCTGCTTGCAGGTAAGTCTCTAGAGTCCCCAAGCTCAGTCCGCTCACTGTATTCAGACGCCTTGGACAAGGGCTGGGGCATAGTTATGGGGAATCGGAATGCTTCAGGAGTATGGTCCCCAGTCGAGAAAAATTTGCGCATAAACTGCAAGGAGTTATTAGCTATCCAAAAGGGGCTGCAGAAGCTAGAAAGTGCAGTGACCAGCAAAGTAATTTCTGTCTTCTCAGACAACTCAATGTCTCTGTCGTACCTAAGAAGACAATGGGGCACAAAGTAAAAAATGTTAGTAGCCATTATCATGGATTTACTCCTCTGGACAGAGGAGAGGAACATTGTCCTAATGCCCCAGTTTGTACCCAGTCGATTGAATGTTCTGGCAGACATGCTAAGCCGTCCAGGACAAATGCTCGCCCACAAATGGATGTTAAACCCAACTGCATGCGAGGCAATATGGAAAGAGTTCAGCCAGCCTCCCGTCGATCTCTTTGCAACGAAATTGAATCATCGTCTCTAGTTGTATGTCACCAGTTTTGGACCCTCAAGCCTGGGCAGTAGACGCTATGGCTTTAAATTGGACAAACCTGTTCGTATATGCTTTCCCTCCATTTCAGCTGTTAAAGGAAGTGGTCAAGAAATTGAAAGAATCCAGGAACACCACCATGTTTCTAATCGTGCCTTGGTGTCCAAGGAGGCATTGGTTCACAGACCTTCTAGACATGTCGATAGAAGTTACCAGACAGTTGCCTTTTTGGACAAATCTACTTCGACAGATAGGGACAGGAAGGCTACACAGAAATATCAACAAACTTCACCTAACCTCTTGGAAACTGTCGACAAGCTCCTCAGAGGTAGAGGCTTTTCGAGGTTGTCTAGGGACTCCATCCTCACTGCAAGGAGAAAGTCCACTCATGTATTATATCAGAAACAGAGGGCACTGTATAGTGCATGGTGCAAGTCCAGGGTCATTTCATGTCTTCTCATCAGCGTTGATAATGTAATCAGGTTTCTGTGATTCTTAAGATATGCTAAAGGTTTGTCTGTTTCTCTCATCAAAGGTTATAAATTCATGCTGGCTTCTGTTTTGAGCCATACTGGATTGGATATTTCAAAGGATGTTGATTTACATGTAGCTGTTTGTTCTTTCCAACTGGAAATGCTGAAGGTTCTTTAGAAACTTCTTTTAAGGAACCTAGATATTATCTTGCGGCACCTAAGAGGCCCTCCTTTTGAGCCCTTTAGAGAGGCTTCTCTCAAGGCTCTTTCTTTGAAAACCTTCTTTCTGGTGGCCTTGGCTTCAGCCAAAAGAATAAGTGAAATGCAAGCGATATCATCGTTAGTAAGGTTTTCTTGTAGTGGAACAGAATTATCTTTTCTGGCTTCCTTTCGTGTCCAAGAATGATGTTAAGGCCAAGGCTCTTCCTAGAGTTTTCTCTATCCCTTTGCTAGAAACTAATTCCTGAAGAAGAGGAGCTGGTTTTATGCATGCCCCATTAAGGGCTCTGAAGTATTATATGTCCTGTCTTAAACCTGTAAGGAAGCAGTGTAGGAACCTATTTGCTTGAAGTTCCTGTGTCTAAAAATGCCATGGCTTTCTTGATTAAGTCCTTAATTCTGGAGGCACACCAGACAGTCTCTCCAGAGGTTTGTCCTGTTTTGAAGGTGAAACCACACGATATCAGAGCAGCGGCTACATCTATTAGTTTTCGCCAACACGTCTCCCTAGACCGTCTAGTCTTGGCAGCACAGTGGAGGTGTAGCTCTGTTTTTGCTTCCAACTACATGAGGGAAGTAGAGATCCAATATGAAGACTGCCGTATGCTAGCGCCTCTGGTTTCGGCAGGGGAGATTATCTCCCAGTCTTCCCATTATGTGTCATGAACAAATAAGGGTTCTCCCTGGGTATTACCTTCCTGGGTCAAGGGGAACTGTGTGTGAGGAGTTCGTACACGGTAGTTTACTCCACTTTATTTATTTGGGTCATTTTGTAAAATGTAGTTGTCCATGCTTTGTTTGTTCTTGGATGAGGGCAAACAAAGTCTGTTTTTTATTTTTATTAGAGTAAATTATGTTATTTAATATTGCAGAGCCATCGTACCTCATTGGAGAAAGCTACCCTGAGCTGATTGAAGACCGCTTTTTTTCACATTGGGCTTGTTTTGGGTGTGAGGTACCATAGCAACTCGACTAGGTAGGTGGCAACTCTTGAGGGATCATAGTTTAGTTGTGGTTGTAGCTCCCATCAGCTCTGCAGGCCTAAGGCACAGGGGCCAATAAATTGCCATTCTGCATTGCGTGTCTTCAACCAATGGCCACAGTTGGGGTTCAAGTTCCAGCTCCAAACATAGTGGACCTCACTTGATGAAGATCCTCATGTGGCAAGTACTTGCCATGGGATCATATTCATCAAGTAAGCAGCACAAGGGATATTTGTAATGATATCTGATAAATCTGTTATAGGGAATCTCTTGCCCACCTCCAGCACACAATGTTGGAGTCAGCTAAATGACAGAGGGTAAGTTTCTCCTCAAAAATAATGATTTGTTCATGAGACTTACCTGCCAGATATATATATAGCTGTATTCTCCGAAGGTCCGACAGAATTTCAAATTTCGCGGTACACGCAGTGGCCGGTCAGGTGGTTAGTACCCATTCCCGCCGCTGGGAGGCGGTATCAGGAACCATTCCATTTTCTATTCAGATTTTCTCTGTCGAACCCGGACTGTCAACTCCTGTTGTCAGTTCCTCCGCCTTTTGATTTCGGAAATTTGTTGTCACTTTAAGTATTTTGGTTGTTTTTTGGTATTCGACTGGATCTGTGACTTGGCATACGCTCTTTGTGGACCGTTTTTGATTTTGCTTTTGACTTTTCTTATAATTAAGATGTCTTACCTCTAGCTATCGAGTCTGTAGCTTGGGTGAATGTAAGGTGAGGCTATCGAAGACTTTGATAGTTCCTCACTCTTTATGTATATATGTAAGGGTGTTCAATGCTCTATGATAATCGGTAATGAATGTGTGGGATTGTCTGAGGGTGAGTGGAAGAAATATGAAGCCTATATGCTTAAATTGGAGCGTGATAGGCTGAGGAAATCTTCCTCCTAGAGTGCATCCTTAGTTGGACAGTCAGGTTTTCTCCTACTAGTAACCCTGTAATAAATTTATTACTAACCCTGTAGTTTGTTGCTGCAGAAGGTAATTCCCTGGCTCTCGTGTGGAGTCAATGCGTGCTTTTGAAACTAAAGTGAATGCAATTCAAACGCATAGTGTTAGTGCTAGTGCCCCTAGTGTTGTGGAGGGGGCGTCAGATCGGCCCTATAATGCCTCTAGGCCTGGACCTCTGTCGAACTCCCAGGACCAGGGAGGGGGCATGTCGAAAGCCGCATGAGGGTTACGGGGGCTTCCCACCGATCTGGCGTCCCTTCGGCAGGTCCTGATGACGCTACCCAGGCTGCCAGGGATCGTGCTCAGGCACGCATCCTGAAGGATTGCTTCTCGTCCTCCGACACGTCCTCCCCGCCCGGGGTTGGAGCTCTCGGTTGGACTCTCGCCCTCTTAAGAGAAGCTTAGAGGAGAGGACGCTTCACGTCCTCTTCCTCTAGACGTTTGTACTCTTCCCCGAAAGTTGCGTGGATATTCCTCTGCAGAAGAGAATAAAGTGTTTTTCGAATGATCACTCTACTCGACCCCCCTGTCGCGCTAAGGCAAGGGCTAGAGCTTCTTCCCCTGTGGAAGGAAGTATACGTCTCGCCCCTTTCCTTCTCTCAGGTTCAGCCCTTCTCCCGAGAGAGTGGCTTCTCCAACGCGTAAGATTTTGTTGGGTTTGCAACAACAGCTGGATGCTCTCATGAACCTTTCAAGATTCGTATCTGCCTGTTAAGAGGTACAGACTTTCACCTTCGTCTCCCGCTTCGGGAACGATACAGAGCGTCTGTCGTCTAGAGAGAGTGTTTAGTGGCTTCCTATATTCGTCTTCCCCGAGTTGAGGTGTTGGCCTTTTCTCTTGTCTCGCCAGCCAGAGCGCGTCTTGCTCTTCGCGGCGCTTCTCACGCCACGTCTGCAGCTCCTCACCTTGACGCCGCGCGCGCCTAGCCATGACGCCGCGCCACGCTGTGACTCTCTTCTAGTACTTGCCACGGAGCCTCTCGCGCGTCACGCCATGACGCTTTATCGCTTCGCCGATAGCTTCAAGTCTTGTGTTGACACCGCTCCAGTTGTTCATCATGTCGCACATAACTACCCGCTTCAACATCTGATGTCCTTCTTAATTTAGCCAGTACTTGCTTCGGCAGTACATATACTAATTGGAACGATACAGAGAAGATTAGCATGGCTCTTGCGCAAGGATGACACGCTAATCGTGAAGCGTTCCACATTTTTTATGTTTACTATACGCACTCTAGTTGACGACTTCTTCGTTCGCGGGAGTTCCCGCCACGTATCGGGCGAATCGAACTACTTTCACCACTCACTCAAGACCCACCAGCTGCGGAAGAACATCCTCTTTCGTCAGTCGTCACAGCCTTTGTATGAAGAGAAACTTCTTTCGTCTTCTTCTTCCTCTGATTATCAGACTCTGGCTTTTTCTTAAGGATCTGTTTCTGAGACTTTTCAACCGTTGGCTCCTCTCTCCACCTTCGCAGTTGTCTTTGTCTTAAGGAGCGTTTGACGAAAAAATCGGAAATAAAATTTTCTGGGATATTTTATATCTGGCATCATACATATCCTGACTATCTTCTCAGAAAGTTTTATTTAAAAGTTCGCCACAGTTAGAAGTTATAAACAAAACAGTAACCTATCATAGTCAAATTACATTTTTCATATAATGTAATGATATTGTCAGTATATCGGTGGTAATTTCCTTTTAGCTATGAAATAATATCTAATGCGATCTATGGCAACCCTGTAGACATAGTACGCATCAGCGGAAGACAGGAATGCCGCAGGGCAGTCAGTGGCAGTCAGTCAGTAGCAGCTCAGAGCTTGACTAAGTAAAACGTCGCGCTGGCCAACCTCAGCCGTGTTTTGACACTCGCTTCATTTAGCGAAGTTATATTACTTTGCAGGTCTATTTTTTGGCTTTTCATTATGTCATAAAAACATCAAACTGTGTAACGGCAAGCAAATAAATACACAGAGAAGCAAAAAATATCGTTTTCTCAAAACTAAAGTTATCGACATTCAAACTGCATCTCCTTCATAACGCTTGCACCGATCTCAGATACAAAAGTAAACGAAAGCTAAATGTTTGCATAACAAAGGGGCTTCCTTGGGAAACAACACGAGACCCGCACCACGAGAGAGTTTTTTTTTCCCGAAGGAATGTCACTTCAAGAGAGGTAGCAAGTGACTCCCTTCATCTCCAGACTCCCTTTGCAACCAGGCTTCATTTTGCACAAGCCTGGAAAGAGTGAGGGCAGACGTTTGGTCCCTCCTACTGTTAGAGAGAGGTTACTTGATTCCCTTCCTGTCTCCTCTTTTTTTTTTGTTTCCCAACTGCCTTCCTGTCAAACAGAAAATTGTTTGACCTGCTCGAACAGATGTTCGAGCGGAGAGCAGTGGAACAGATCTTGGACTCGGTGTTCCCGGGATTTTTACTACAGATTGTTTCTAGTCCCGAAACTTTCAGTAGGCTGGAGACCCGTCTTGGACGTCAACAGGTCGAACAACTTGGTCCGGAAGGAAAAGTTCAAGATGGAGACCTCGCAGCCAATACTAGGAGCCCTTCATCCCGGGGATTGGATGGTATCTTTGGATCTCCAAGATACTTATCTTCACGCCCCAATTCATCCACGTTCGGTGAAGTATCTCAGGTTGTCTTGGGGGACTAGACGTACCAGTTCAGGGCTCTTTGCTTTGGACTCTGCACAACGGCCATACCACGTTGAAAACACCGCTTCTCGTCCGATCAGCGAAGTTAAGCAACGTTGGGTCTGGTCAGTACTTGGATGGTTGACCGCCTGGGAACACCAGATGCTGTTGGCGTCACATTTTGCTCCGAGGGTGTTTACACGTCTCATGGAAAACGTTGCGATGCAGTTGCATCTGTCGCACGTCAGGATCTCACTCTACTTGGACGACTGGTTGATTCGAGCGTCGTCGGTTAAGGTATCTGGAGGACCTTCAGTTGACTCTGCATCTCGTGAAGTCCCTGGGACTTCTGGTCTGTGGAGAAGTCGCAGCTGATCCCCTCACTGTCCATTGTGTCTGGGAATTCAGATCTATTCAGCTGGCTTTTTATAGCGTCTCCTCCGTCACAAGAACGGCAACTTCTATGTACGAAAAAGTTTCAGCCTTCTTGGAAAGGAAACATGCTAGGTGAAGGAAGGAATGAGTATGCTGGGGACCATTTCCACGCTGGAGAAGTTTGTTTTCTGGGAGTCTGCATCTCAGGCCTCTTCAGTTCTTTTGTTGGAGAACTGACAAAGCAAGGAAGACTTGAAAGAGGAATTGAGAATTCTTCCTTATATAAAGAGGATCTGTGGTGGTGGCTCGATCCAACGGAATTGCAGAAAGGATCTCCCTCAAGCTTCTGAACCCCAACCTAGTGTTGTTTTCCGACGGGTCGTCAACAGGTTGGGGGTAACACTAGAGGGAGAGGAAGTGTTAGGAACCTGGAGAGAGGTGCAGGTGTCCTGGCACATCGACTTCAAAGATTTGGCGGCTATCTTTTAGCTCGCCAATTCTTCGAGGTCCAAGTTTGCAATCGTGTAGTTCTAGCAAACTCGGACAATACTACTTGTTCCTGTTCAGCCTTGCAAGAGAGATTATTCTTTGAGCCTATGCTCGCAACATTTCGATTCTCACAAGTTTTGTTGCAGGGGTCGAAAATGTTCGAGCAGACCTGCTCTGTTGGCGCCATCAACTCCTGCCGAAGGAATGGACCCTTCATCAGGAGGTTTGCCAAGATTTTGGAAATTTTGGGGTCGCCATCTTGTGGATATTTTCACAACCTCAAGAACAGCGAGGCTCCCTTTATAAAGCTCATCTGTACTCGACCCTGGGGCAGTTGCGATAGTTGCTCTTCCCTGGGATTGGACGGGAATAGATGTTTACGCCTTTTTCCCGTTCTAAATTCTGGGAGAAGTCATACGCAAGTTCGCGGCCTCACAAGGGACGAGGATGACTCTCATCCCCACGTTTTGGCCTTGAACCACTGGTTCTCGGAGTTTCTCTTCTGGTTGGTAGACGTTCCGAGGACCCTTCCTATGAGAGCAGACCTGCTCATACAAACCCACTTCACGAGATAGCTTTGAATCTCCCGCTCTGAACCTGACTGCTTTCAGACTATCGAAACTTGGTCAGAGCGAAGGGGTTTTTCTGGCCAGGTGGCACGGGCCATCGCTAGAGCCAGAAGTTCTTCATCTAAAGGATATATCTGAAGTGAGCAACCTTCAAAGGTTGGTGTAGAAAGAAGGGCTTTTCCTCTTCCTCTATCACTGTGAGCCAGGTTGCGGATTTTCTCCTTTACTTAAGAGAAAAACTCGATATAGCAGTTCCGACTATCAAGTGTTATCGGAGCATGCTTTCGATTGTATTCAGACACAGAGGATTAGCTTTGTCTGACAATAAGGACCTCCACGATCTTACGAGCTCTTTCAAGACGTCCAAGGTTCCTCAGCTGATTTCCCCTGCTTGGAACTTGGACGTAATGCTCAAGTTTTTGATGTTTAGTCCTTTTGAGCCTCCACTCTGCATCTCTTAAGGATGTTACTCGAAAACAGCATTCCTCCGCGCGAAGAGAGTGAGAGAAGTTCGAGGCCTTCATGTGGGCTTCAAGGAACACAATGCTGTCTATTCTTTAAGCCCTAAGTTCTTGGCTAAGAATGATAGGTCTTCTAACCCTTGGCCTAGACACTTTGAAATTAAAGGTTTAGCAGACCTTATTGGACAGGAACCTGAGGGAGTTCTATGTCCAGTTAGAGCTCTCAAGTACTACCTTAAAGAACACAGGACACTCGTGGTCCATTGGATGTTTTATGGTGTTCTGTGAGGCAACCAGTTAAACCTATGTCGAAGAATGCACTGGCATTCTTCATTAGGACGTCATTAAGGACGCACACTCTAGTTGTGACGACTCCAACTTCAAGTTGTTGAGAGTTAACGCTCACGAGGTGAGGGCAGTTGCTACCTCCATGGCGTTCAAGAAAATATGGTACTCAGTGACATTTTTAGTGCCACATTTTGGCGAAGTCAATTCGGTGTTTGCCTCACACTCTTGGCAAGATGTTTAGGTAGCATACGAAATTGCTTTTCGCTGGGACCATACATTGCTGCTTCAGCAACCTTGGGGACAGGGGTAACTCTGATCCTATCCCCTATTTTTTAATTGTGTTTTTGTGGTTGTTGGGTCGACTACTGGAGGCAGTCTTCCCAATCCTTTGCAAACTAACGCTTTAGGTGTTGGTTAGGTGGTTAGTAATGCTCTTTTGTCCTCTTTGTATGGGCTATGATCTAGTCACATTGTGGTCACGCCCCCGTTGACAGATCATCTAGAAGTCGCCAGCTATATAGGTCACTACCTCGCTGGGGTCTCTAGTAAAGCAGAAGCAGACTAGAGTGGCAGTAACCACTCAGTCAGCTACGCTATCAGATAAGGAACCAAAATAATTTTACCAATACTTGGTTTTTTCCCTAATTCTTGGCTGTCTCTACCCCCCTCCAAAGGTGGTATTCAGCTATATATATATCTGGCAGGTAAGTCTCATGAACAAAATGATATTTTAATGATAAAATAAAGTTTGTTCATACTTACCTGGCAGATATATATATTCATATTGCCCCCTCCCTCCTCCCCTCAGGAGACAGTGGCATTAGAAAATCTGAATAGAAAATGGGAATGGTTCCTGATACCCGCCTCCCAGCGGCGGGAATGGGTACTAACCACCTGACCGGCCACTGCGTGTGTGCATGAAATTTGAAATTCTGTCGGACCTTCGGAGAATACAGCTATATATATATCTGCCAGGTAAGTATGAACAAACTTTATTTTATCATTAAAATATCATTTTTACTTATAGGACTTACCTGGTAGTTACATATAGCTGTCGTCTCTGAATTTTGTGGCAGAATTTTAAATTCCTCACGCTTAGCGCTAAAAACATCTAGGTGATCCCTCTACCAGCGCCCTCTATAGGTAACAAGGAACTATCCCAACAATGTTCTAGAACCCATTAAGTTTTCTGCCGAGAGACCGGTAACACGGTCTCGTTTTGTGGTTGAATTTTTTGTCTGCAATTTATACTTAAGTATTTCTTTGTGGTTTTTTGCTAGCTAGCGCTTTGCTTTTGTGGTCGGAATTAATTCTTTGTACAATATGTCTGATTCTGGTTCCCAGTATAGATATTGTGCTTTTAGGCTGTAGGACTCGTTTGCCTTTATGGTTATCGACCCCCATTCAGTTTGCTCTTCATGTAGGGGTAAATTTTGTAATTCAGAGAATACATGTGAGGAATGTATGCATCTAACAACGGATGAATGGTCAGCCTTAGAAAAATATCTACGGAAGTTAGAAAAGGACAGAGTTAGAAAGCTTCGCAGAGGTCATCATCTGCTAAGTCTGTAGGGCAGGTAATTCAATCTGTTAACCCTCTCCTATTAACTCTCCTTTGTCCGACCCTGTTGATCCCAATCCTATCACCGTGTCAGAGTTAAAAGTCCAAATGGACACTAAATTTTCAGCTGTGCTTTCAGCCATCCAGACGATGGGCCAAGCCATTGAAAAATTGGCTCCTCGAAGTGAAGTGTTAGTGGAGGAGGTGTCTGTTCGGCCCACTCGTTCTCCCAGGTCTAGACCTCTGTCGGACTCCCTGGTTCAGGAGAGGGCATGTCGAAAACCGAAAGGAGGCGAGTGGGGCTTGCTCCCTGAGCAGTCACCCCCCTCAAGTATTCCTGTTGTGCATTCCCAGGATGCTTCCGCACGCCATAGAAAAGGCGCTGCTGGGGATGTGTCTTCTAGTGGTGATGATTCGTTGACTCTTCCTCGAAGTGGGCGCTTCAAGCATTCTTCTCGCCCTCTCAAGAGGTCTCGCGCCGTCTCTCCTGCAGCGATTCCGAAGAAAAGATCGTTGACGGATCCGCATGCGGGCTGTAGCTTCTGGGAGGATCCTGAACCTTTTTCCTCCTCCTCTTCGGTAGATCAGCCCCCTCGTCGGAAGGAACCTACGCGTACTATTGCCCGTAATAAGCGTGTTTCCGTTCCAGGAGCGTCTACATCTCGTCCAGCCTCATCGCAAATAGTGCCTCCTCCACCTACCGGTCAACAAGATCCCCGTTTTGTCGCTCAAGTCACGGACAAATTGACGGATCTTATTCAGTTCTTTTGTGGCGCTCGTGCTGCTTCGGGAGCACCTGTTGCGGAGACACTTCCTTCGAATGCGCCACAAGTCTTGACTCAAGATCCTCCCACTTCGCATGCACCAATGAAGAGGCTCAACCAGACGCTTCAGCATTCTTCTCTGGCTCCGGATTCGCCACGTTCGGTTGACGTAGCGCCACTTCAGCATGGCGCGGCGCCACTTCAGCTTGGCGCAGCGCCACTTCAGCTTGGCGCGGCGCCACACTTGACGGATTCGGCGCCACACTTGACGGATTCGGCGCCACATCGGCATGGTCGTAAGACTTTAGATTCCGCACGACCTACTTTTCGTCAGGAAACTGTTCCTGTGCACCAATTGTCTCCTGTGTCTTCTGTAGACGAAGAGATCGAAGAAGATGTAGAAATAGAAGAGGACTTTCCAGGAATTAAGGAGAAATCTTCGGGTTATAAGGAGTTACTCAAGTTTTTCGTGGAAAACTTTGGGGACTCTTTTAAGCCTTCGACTCCGGCTTCTCCCAGATCGCAGTTTAAGAGGGATAACGCCTCGGATCCAGCTCCTTTTACACGCCTAGTTTTGGCGATTTCGGCCAAGAAGGCTATCAAGAAAATTAATTCCTGGCTCTCAGACAAGAGAGAGCAAGGCAAGAGTATGTTTTGTCTTCCACCCTCCAGATTGGCTCATCGCAGCCGCATGTGGTACGAGACTGGAGAACGTTTTTCTTTGGGTGTGTCTGCCTCCGCTCAAGGAGACTTCTCCAGTCTAGTGGATTCAAGTCGTCACACGGCTCTTCAATCAGCGAAGATCTTTTTCACGCAGTCAGAGTTGGATCATCTTCTCAAGAGTATTTTCGCTGTTGTGGAGGTCATCAGTTTCCTTGATTGGTCAGTGGCGGCTCTGGCTAGGAAAGTCAAAGAATTCGGACTTTCGGATGCGCAGTCGACGGATTTCACTTCGGTAGTCGACTGCATAGACAAGGGGGTATGCGATTGTGCCTTGGAGCTAACTTCGGTTTTTGCAACCGGAGTTCTGAAGAAACGACAACTCTGGTGCTCTTTTTGGCGAAGGGTGTTTCCCGCAGCCAGAGGTCTGCTCTCCTCTTTGCTCCTTTGTCGAAGGACCACTTGTTCCCGAAGGAATTAGTTCGAGAGACTGCTGAAGCTCTCACACAAAAAGCTACACAGGACCTGTTGGCTCAGTCAGCAAAGAAGCCGAAGAAGACTACTCCGGTAGCTACTTCCACCAAAACTTCGGTGTTTTCGGACACTTCCAAGACGTTCAGGGGCAAGTCTGCTTCTCGGCCCTTTTCCAAGTTTCGTGGGAAAGGAAAATCTTCTACTCGACCTTCCAATTTTCAACAAAAGAAATGAGTGTGCTGTCCTCCACATAGCAGTAGGTGCCAGACTCCAGTCGTTCTCGGAAGCCTGGCAAAAGGTCACTCAAGATCCTTGGACCTTACAGGTGATCCGAGAGGGGTACTCCATCCCATTCCAACAAAAGCCCCCTCTATCGGACACTCCAGTCGTTTTTCCAACATACTCCAACGACTCTCAGAAGTTTTTGCGCCCTTCGAGAAGAAGTAGAAGCACTGCTAAGGAAACAAGCCATCGAGTTAGTGCCGACCCCATGCTCTCGGGTTTTACAACCGTCTCTTTTTAGTTTCAAAGGCGTCGGAGGTTGGAGGCCGGTTCTAGACGTGAGCGCATTGAACGTTTTCGTAAAGAAAACGAAATTTTCGATGGAAACGACAGAGTCAGTGTTAGCATCTCTTCAACCGGGCGACTGGATGGTCTCGATAGACCTCCAGGATGCGTACTTCCACGTTCCTATCCATCAGGAATCAAGGAAGTTCCTGAGGTTTGTTTTCCAAAGCAAAGTTTTCCAGTTCAGAGCTCTTTGTTTCGGACTGTCAACTGCACCTCAAGTGTTTACAAGAGTTCTGTCAACGGTGGCGAAGAATCTTCACTTACAAGGAATAAGGATGTCAATGTATCTGGACGACTGGCTTCTGAAAGCACACTCCAAAGCCAAATGTGTGGAGGACCTAATGAAGACATTATCTCTGGTAAAGGAACTAGGCCTTCTAGTCAATGTTCCGAAATCGTCCCTGTCACCATCACAGCAGATAGTTTATTTGGGAGTGAGAATGGACTCTCTGACTTTTCGGGCTTCTCCATCAATACGGAGAGTAGAGTCTTGTCTAAGCATGATAGACGACTTTCTACATCGCGAGGTTTGCTCAGCCAACCAGTGGATGAGCTTACTGGGGACCTTAGCCTCGATGGAGAAGTTCGTAAAACTGGGAGACTCAAGATGAGGCCTCTGCAGTTTTATCTACAAAGCCAATGGCCACATAAAACCCATCCGGATTCCTTTCTTTTCAAGATCTCAGATCAGATCAAGAAGGAGCTGTTCTGGTGGAATTCAAGGGAAAGGCTACAGGAGGGAATTTCTCTTTTTATCAAGAACCCAGACCTCACACTCTTGTCAGACGCTTCGGATCAGGGGTGGGGAGCGACTTTAGACAACAAGGAATGTTCGGGCCTGTGGCAGGAAGAGCAGAAAGAACTGCACATAAATGTGAAAGAGCTGAAAGCGGTACATCTAGCCCTGATACAATTTCAGCAAGAAGTAAAAGGCAAGGTTATTCTAGTTCAGTCGGACAACACGACAGCTCTTGCTTATATCAAGAGGCAAGGGGGCACTCATTCCTTCTCCCTGTATCAGACGACCAAGGAACTTTTAGAATGGTCGGAAGAGAACGAGGTCACGTTATTGACCAGGTTCATAAAAGGAGAGAGGAATGTAACAGCGGATCTTTTAAGCAGGAAGAACCAAGTCTTGCCCACGGAATGGACCTTACATCCGCAGGTTTGCAAACGATTGTGGAATCTGTGGGGTTGTCCGCTAGTAGACCTATTTGCAACAGACAGAACAAAACGCCTCCCAGTATATTGCTCCCCAGATCCGGACGACAAGGCACTTTGGGTGGATGCAATGACAATGAGTTGGGATTGCCTAGATCTTTACGCTTTTCCACCGTTCAAAATTATCAGGAAGGTCTTGGAAAAGTTCAGGAACCACAAGAACACCAAGATGACTCTAATCGTTCCCTTCTGGCCATCGAGGGAATGGTTCCCAGATCTTCTCCTCCTCCTCGCAGATTTTCCGAGGATCCTCCGTCGAGGAAAGATCTACTCAGACAACCCCACTTCCTGAGGTTCCATCAGAACTTGTCCGCTCTACGGCTTGTCGCCTGCAGACTGTCGAGCGACTCCTCAGGAAGAGAGGTTTTTCAAAGGAGGTTGCAAGCGCTATTGCACGACCCAGAAGAAAGTCTTCCGACGCAGTATACCAGGCTAGATGGAATCAGTTTAGAACCTGGTGCAATAGACATGGAGTTTCGTCTTCTAAAACCTCTCTAAATCAAATAGCGAAGTTCTTGCTATCCCTTTTTAAGGAGAAAGGATTGTCTTTGAGCACGATTAAGGGGTATCGTTCAATGCTTGCTTCGGTATTTAAGCACAGAGGTCTAGACATCTCGAACAATCAAGATCTAACAGATTTACTTAAGTCTTTTAATACCTCGAAGACGAAAGTTCCTAAACAAATAGCATGGAATTTGGACATCGTCCTTAAATGGATTTGTTCAGATCAATTCGAGCCTTTTAGCAAATGCATCGCTGAGAAACTTGACTAAGAAAACTATTTTTCTAGTAACACTCGCAACAGCCAGGAGGGTGAGTGAGGTTCATGCATTGACAAAACTATTGGTTTCTCTCAAGGAAAAGCTGTTTGTTCTTCCTCTCTTAGGTTCTTAGCGAAGAACGAAGATGCGTCAGACCATGGCCGAGGTCTTTCAGCATTAAGAGCCTTTCAGATCTTGTGGGAGAAGGAGAACAAGAGAGATTGTTGTGCCTGGTGAGAGCCTTAAAGTTCTATATTCACCGAACAAAAGGTATCAGGGGCTCTTCGGAGAACTTGTGGTGTTCTGTGAGAAAACCCGTCAAGACCACTTTCTAAGAATGCTCTTGCTTTCTTCTTAAGAGAAGTTATTTCAGAAGCCCATGTGAATTGTCAGGACTCAGACACGGGAACTCTGAAAGTGAGAGCACATGAGATAAGAGCTGTAGCTACTTCTTTGGCTTTCAGGCACAACCTCTCAGTGCAGAAGATTGTGAATTCTACATTTTGGCGATGTAAGTCGGTCTTCGCATCGCATTACTTGTCAGAATTGAAGACTGATTTTGACAATGGCAGCACCTTAGGGCCTTTAGTAGTTACTGACACGGTGGTGGGTGAGGGAGAAAGAGGGGCAACCCTATCCGACTAACATTTTCTCCTTGAAGTTGGAAGTTGAGTTTGGTTGCGTCGTTTGTAGGTACTATGTTGTTGGTTTAGGAGTACCTACAATCTTTTAATTTTATGGTTGAAAGTTTTTAATTTTATATTTTGGTGATGGAGGTGATCCCTTATTGTTAATTTGGTTCTACGCCCAGAGCAAGGGCATACTAAGTCTTGTCCGTCACGGCGTTGTCCTCACGGCAGTACTAACAGATTGTATCTGACACCCGGATCCTTTATATCCTGTCTATACAATCGAGGGATAAGCAGACTACAGAGGCAGTAACCACTGAGTCAGCAATCCTTCAAGGTAAGGAACTAAAATTCATGTTTTTGATTTCTAACAATATATGTGGCTGACATGATCCCACCTCCTCTAAAGGTGCCAATCAGCTATATGTAACTACCAGGTAAGTCCTATAAGTAAAAATGATATTTTTATGATAAAATAAGGTTTTACTTATACTTACCTGGTAGTTACATGAGTAAACCCGCCCACCTCCCCTCTCATGTCTAGTGGGCTTAAAACTTAATGGGTTCTAGAACATTGTTGGGATAGTTCCTTGTTACCTATAGAGGGCGCTGGTAGAGGGATCACCTAGATGTTTTTAGCGCTAGCGCGAAATTTAAAATTCTGCCGCGCGTCAGAGACGACAGCTATATGTAACTACCAGGTAAGTATAAGTAAAACCTTATTTTATCATAAAAATATCATTTTTATGATAAAATAAATTTTTAGGTACTTACCCTCCATCATTGAAATAAAATAAATTTTTAGGTACTTACCCTCTATCATTGAAACCCTCCCTCCTCCCCTCTTTTGAGATTAAGAGTAGAGTGAGCCACCGAAACATTCACTGTTCTACCCCCACCCCACAAAGGGTGGGGTGTAACTATTGGGAGCGTTCATTAAAGTTGTTTCAATTTTAACACTTGTCGAACCTGTGCCAAAGTAGTTGCAGATAAAGCTAAATGATAGAGGGTAAGCACCTAAAGATTTTATCTTAAAAATCATTATTTCTAAGTACCCATCCATAAGTTTTTCTGGAAGTACCTCTGCTTTACCCTTAAGGAGAAAGTGTTCCAATTCAGGATAATTTGTTTTGGGCTCACAACCTCTCCCCAGGTGTTCACTCGAGTGTTCACCTTGGCTCAGCTTGGGCCCACTCGCGGGGGATATGTCTTCTGAGCTACCTGGATGATTGGCTTGTCCTAGTGAGCTTTTTCGTGGTTGCTCCAAGACAGAGATCACCTTCTCAGCTTTTGTCACAACTTGGGGATAGCAATCAATTTTGAGAAGTCCGATCTCACACCCATGCAGAGGGTAAAGTATCAGGGTATGCTGATAGATACAGCAGCAGCAAGAGCCTTCCCTTCAGACTCTCACATCAGCAGGTTCAGGGAGGCAGTGTAGATGTTCCTGTCTTGGCAGGAACAACCTGCTCGGCAGTGGCATGTCATTCTCAGTCAGCTGTCATCTCTGGAAAAGCTGGTCTCTTATGGTCAGTTTCACCTTTGTTCCCTTCAATGGAAAATGAAGGAGTTTTGGTGTCTGGCAAGGGATCTTCTGTTCTTCCAAATTCCTATCTTGGAAGAAGTAAGGAAAGACTTAGCTTGGTGGCTAGATGACAGGAGCCTTTTAAAAGTGCTGTTAGGCACTCCCCTCTTGAGATGCTTCTGTTTTTGGATGCATCACTTGAGGAATGGGTCGCACACCTGGAGGAGTTGCTGGTTTCGGGTGTGTGGAACTGGAATGACAAATGCTAGCACATTAATGTCATGCTCATGGTGGCTTTTTTAAACCCTTCAAGAGTTTAAGGACTGAGTGATGGTGTATGGGCTTTTTCTTACACACTGTTGGAGATGGGTGAGAGGGAACAGATGTACAGGTTAAAGAAAACTCTTATTCACTCATCCTAATTTATTAACCTTAAGGGGATCGGCCGGTTTCCGACTTTTTTAACGACAGGTTGTTGATATATAGGGGGTTTGTTAAAGGATATTGTGTGGAACTTCTGGGGAAAAAAATTTTGTTCAGTGACCTTAGGTTTTGTGACGCCAGAGCATTTTTCGGCCAAAAATGGCCATTTTCAAAATGCATCTCCTCCTTTGCTTTTTGGTTTTAAGGGATGAGATTTGAACCATGTATAAAACACATATGGACCTTCGATACAAAGCTGGGGATTTTTGATTTTTCAATTATTTTTCGAGATATGAATTTTTTTTTTTTAATGAAATTTTCCCGGAAAAATTACAGAAAAAAATTGCCAAAAATCAGAAACTCAAAATATTAAAAATCCCCGGCTTTGTTTTAATCTACCATGTTTCCCCATGTTATATTTAAAATTTCATTTAGATTGGTACAATACTAAGGGAGGAGATGCATTTTAAAGGCGGAAAACTTATGTTTTGAGAAACGGGCCTTCAAAGTTTTAGTTACATAAAAAAAGTAAAAGGGACTTCAAAGACTGTGTTACAACTAATTCTATGGTTTTAATTTTTATATTTGGGTATTAATTAATGCAAAATGATTATAAATAAGAATATTAATTGATTATTTATGTGCCTAAGACACATTCTTATAAATTTTAGGTTCCTGGTCCCCTGTCTGATCTTGCTGCAAGGTATTACTCTAGGGTATCATAGTTGCCTACACTTTTTATTAGTGTCTCGAATCCATTCCTTGCCAAATGGATCCTGGGAATTACTTTACATTCACAATTAGGGATTCGTGATTCAAGTAATTCATCAAGTCTTGCTTCACTTATTATGATCATTTTATTTTCAGGATCGTCTATAATATCAGCCTCCGAGCTACTGCTTTCTTTTTCTAAAATATCTTTGCCCTTTGGTAGTGACGAACAAATAAAGAGGCGTTTAGGGGTGGATGTGGTTGGTCTCTGGTCAGCAGAGATCGCTGCCTGCGCCGTTTGATGGGCGACAGCTCTCTCTCTCTCTCCGTCGCTCCATTCCCTCTATGGCACTAATTTCTTGAACTCTTTCTTCTACTTCTCGCCTGGACTTTTCCACTTGGCTTTTCCACATTCTAGAAGCATGAAGTGAACTCTTGGACCTTTTAGGCACGGTGAAAAAACAAAACACCGCAGAAAATACAGAGTTCAGTCAAGGCTAGCGAGCATGAAAAAACGTGTCCTTCTAGATTGGAAGTTTATAGGCAACTCTCGGCCACAGTCGGCGTCATGGTATGACGTGTGCGTTGTCATGGCTAGGAATAACTAAAAAGGTGCCGAGTAGGATATTATTGACATTATACATTTCATTTCAAAGGAAGTTTTCGTAATATATATCGCAAAAACTATACCAGACTAAATCATTTGCGCTACTGGTGTTTTATGGGTATATAGTTATTGTTACATTTTAGGCCATAACTAGAGAAATATGGCAAATTTTAGCATAATATTTCGTGGACACATTCTTGAACCCTATACGAAGCCATAGAATTTTTTCAGCAAATCGAATTTTTAAAGATTATTGGGTTTTTGGCGCCGATCCCCTTAATACTACAGCTTATCAACTGTTCTTAGCAAAATGTAGCCTATTTCATTAATCTTAATATTGCAGTTTTTCCCACGACCATCAAAAGAACTTTAACCTAATTTATTAATCTTAATACACAATTAAGTAAACACAACCAGAATATGGAGGAACTACGTCAGTGGCATCCAAACACATAAACACAAATCCCGATTGAGGTTCAGTTCAGTACAATTCCCAATCTTTCATCAATAACAGCCATAAGTGGTTGGCTGTGATGGTAACTCTGGCATATGTCCCAAAATAGTTCCTTGTCATTATTAGCACTTCATCTCAGAAGAATTAAAAGGTAATCATGAAAGTCAACGTATAATTTGGGTAAACACCAAAGAATTTGGTTTAACTATGGCATCCAAGCAGAGGACAGAAATTACTGTGGAATCTCTTCATGCAGTCTTTATCTACACAAAAGCACTTCATCCATTACAACGAGAATCTGAGATCTCATTTACGACAATATCAACATACAGATATTTTAGCACGTTCTCTGACCCCCATCCCATTTGAGACAGACACTGTCTTAGTAACTGCTATATAAATCTTGGAGTGAAAATTGAAAATGGTGTCGGTGTCTACAGCTGTTTGACTGATTTGGTAGTTGCCAATGAAATCTATTACAGGCGAAGGGGAGCTCAACCTTCCATCACTCAACTGCAAAAAAATTAAAAAAACAAACATGAACCCTCAAACACATCATGCATTCACAAACAGATACATGCATACAAAACAAACATAATGGAAAAAAACACAAAGTCATCAGATGAAACAAATATGAGAAACTAAACACAAATTTCATCACACAAGCCCACTTTCCAAATGCCACCAGAATGGGGCATTCTGTGGTGTTGATAAGCGACGACACCATGGTAGTGGCATATGTTAATCAGGAAGGGCTAGTTTCCTGCCAGCTTCACATGTTGGCAGTGCAGGTGCATGAGTGGGCAGTAGTGCACTCAGTAGAACTGTCAACCAGGTACATTCTGGGGACCCAGAATGTAGTGGCAGATGAGCTCAGTCGCCAGGGTCAGGTGATAAGGACGAATTGGTCCCAGTGCCAAGATATAATTAAAAAGTTGTTCAATCTTTGGCGCCTCTCAATGTTAGATCTGTTTGCAACCCAGTATAACAGGAAGTTGCCAGTGTTTTATTCTATTGCACCAGATCCATGAGCAGCAATGGAGGATGCATTCCAGCACCCATGGGACAATCTGGAAGTATACACTTTGCCTCCATTCTGTCTGATTTGATGGGTTATCAACAAGGTCATGATCATCCTGAATCTCAGGATGACCTTGGTGGCTCCCAAGTGGCCACATGCTGAGTGGTATTCAGACCTGCTAGCTCAACTTTCCGAGGAACCAAGAGAGATTCCCCCATGGCACAAACTGTTGTGTGATCCACATGCAGAGGTATCACTAAGCGGCGGAAGGAGTGGTGCTTCATGGCTGGAGACTATCCAGCATCTCTTGCGACCGAGAGGCTTTTCTCGCTACACAGTGACAAAGATATCTGGATACCTTCCGAAGTCTTTAGTGGCTGTGTACTAGAGGAAATGGGCCATCTTCTGTGGTTGGTGCCATTGACTGGATGTCTCAGTGGTTGGAGATACTCTTCAGCATGTAGCGGACGTTCTCATCTTTCTTTGTCGTGAGAAGCTCCTCTCAGTATTGGCCATCAAGGCCAAGTCCTTCGGTTGAAGGAGGTAGATCTCTTGTCCTTGTGGGAAATCTCCATGCTTTTGAAAAGCTTCAAACAGTGTTGCCCTCCCAGGGAACTCAGTAGAATGTGACTCTCATTTTAAGGAGTCTGACCCATGCACTGTATGAGCCTTTATGAGAGTCATTAGACAGGGATCTGACCTTTAAGACTTTTCTTGCTTGCCCTGGCATTGGCGAAGAGAGTAGGCAAACTTCATGGCCTTTCCTATGATGTTAAACCCTCGAATGGATGGGGATCTGTTACGCTCGAGTTTGTCCTGGAATTCGTAGCGAAGACTCAAGTCCATCTCAGTTCCTTCTTTGCAGGACTTTGTAGGTGGTGATCGTGACAAGATGCTACTTTGTCCAATTAGGGTGCTGTGGTACCAACTTGAGAGGACTCGGCATCTCAGGCCTGAGTGTCGATGACTCTTCGTTGTTACTGGCTCGACCAAGAAAGGGGTGTCTAAAAATGCGGTTGCTTTCTGGCTTTGTGAGATGATGGACATGAATATGATCTGGGCGAGAGCTCACAAGGTTAGGGGCATTAGCCCATTCCTCGCGTCCAGGAGAACCTGTCTGTTTTACAGGTATTACGAGGGGTGTGTAGTCCTGCCAGACTACATTCATGTCGTTTTACCTTCAGGACATTGCCCACAGTTGCCCACAGGTCCATGGACACATTTTCCTTGGGTCCTGTGGTGGCTGCTCAAGTTGTGTAGCTCACCCAGCTCCCCTAGAGGAACAAGTAGTATCTCGCCAAAGGTGAATGGTATGGTAAGCGAGAGAAAATATATATGAGTTACTGGTCTCCTCCCTTTTCTCTTTTACCTTTCTCTCTCATAAATAATGTAAATACTGTTATCTCTTGTAAACAGCGTAAATACTGTTGTTGTTGATGGCACTGATTTTTCTGTTGATTTTTGCAATGTTACTTTTGTTGTGAATCTGTTCATTAGTTTTTATGCGGATTTTATGTTATTTCAATTCTTTTGGAAGACACTGAGCTGAACCCTGGGCCTGTTACTCATTACAGTAAAAAAAAAAAATTGCAAAGTACTTTACTCAAATATTCGGGGCTGAAGGTTAAATTTTCTTGATCTCCAGAGTTGTGCCCATAACTATGATTTGATTGTTTTATCTGAGACTCTTGTAAGTACATAGCAACAAGTCAAAGGTTGAATTTTTAATCCTGAGGTTTGATGGCCCTGGCTTTATCGTCATAACACCCCACATGCACAAGGTATGTATACACTCAAGTCCAGACGACCTATTTATTATCAGAAAAATTTGGAGTGTAGTTGCCATGAAGTCCTTTATTTTGAAATTTTCAGTAAGTTCTACATTGTTTACGTATTTGCTGTTTACCACAATCCAAATATTGACAATTCTATATATGACTTAATCTTTTGGAAAGGATTAATATGGCTCAGTCACAGGATGTAAAAGCTTCATTCGTTATTTGTGGAGATTGTAACGCAAAGCACAGCGAGTAGCTAAATTCAAATTCCACAGATCAACATGGCTGGTCTGCTCTCGAGTTCCGTGTATCCTCTGATTTTGTCCAGCTAATGTAGGAACCCACACACGTTCTATTGTGAAGCCCAAGATTGGTGGATATATAGGCATTTCGGATCATTGCATCATTGAGTTGGACGTATCTGTCAATCAGTATATTCTTGATGTTGCCATTGGAAAAATGGTATGGCTGAAATCTAGAGCCAATTGGATTGCATTATTAAAGTCACTTAATATTTCTGATGCTTTATTAGATCCTGATCCCAAGAAGCTGTTAAATGACATGCTGATGGCTATTTTAATAAGATATGTCCTTAGAAAGGTTATCAAATTTAGGACAAATGACCAGCCATGGTTTGATGAATACATGTAGACAAGCCTACCTGACAAACAGACCAAATTCAACACAAGATGAAACTGTTCAAATGAAAATTACACCATTTTTGTTGCATCTCGCCATACTGCGAATAGAACTTATCATACAGCCGAGAGAAATTACAGTACTTCCATGAAGAGGAAACTTGAAGGAATTAGTCAGTCTCATCTATGGTGGACCAAATTAGCATCATCTATCTTTGGGTCAGGCTCGTCTCCCATTCCAACACTACTAACTGATGATGGTAGATTGGTTACTGGCTCTAGGGAAAAGGCAGAACTGCTTCATGGTTACTGGCTCTAGGGAAAAGGCAGAACTGCTTCATCGAGCTTTTGAAGCTAATCAATCCGCTGAGGATGCCCCTCTCCCTGATACTTGTCATCCTAAACCTACAGTCGACCCCAGGGATTTGTTGGGGATAGGGACCACAAGCCCCCTGTGAATAGCTAAAATCTGCGAATACTTGACACGTCCCTCTAAAAACGCTTATAGCTGCTTATTTTAATAGTTCAAACACCAAATGTCTACCTTAAACTATCATCATACACCAAATATACCTTAAACTATCATCCTAAAACACTTTAACATCACTTTCAAAGTCATCTTACAACATTACCCTTAAAAATATATATGGCTGACAGCTACATGTGAAAACTAATCAAGTTCCCCTATACTGTATTCAGGCATGTACGTTTTCATTCATACAGTTACTATACAAGCCATCCCCTTTTTCTTTTATAGGGCAAAATTGGTAATTTACAAGAGAATGAGAGAGAGAGAGAGAGAGAGAGAGAGAGAGAGAGAGAGAGAGAGAGAGAGAGAGAGAGAGAGAACAGAAATACATATGCACATTAAAAATATTTAATATTAAGATTACGTAAATCATATGGATACTCACCAGTGACGAATGTTGATTAAAGAAGATGATGATGGAGTTTACCTCCTCTGGGGATGCCTCTTTCCCTTCTTCAGGAGGGTTTCGCCGGGTTTTGGAAGGCGCCTTCATGTTAAGGTACTTATACATTTTCACAAACGTGGTATGATAGGGCTTCATGAGATCTTTAAGGCCATTTGAAAAATTAGTGGAGCTTTCCTTAGAATCATCCCATGCCTCTGTCATCGTCTGCAGCTCCTTGGGTTTCTTGAGAATTTCGTACAGACCTTTGAATTCTGCAAAATCCTGCTCCGTTGGGGGGATAGAAAGTACAAACGAGTTCCTATTCACCTAGGGCCATCGTAAGTATTCTTTTCTCTTCATATTCCTTCTTGATGAAGAAGACAGCACTTTCTTTCACACCATAATGGGCTGCTACTTCTCCATGACTTTTGCCCTCTATTAACATTACAATAATGCCTGCCTTCTCAATTTTCATGATTTTCCGCTGGCATTTAAGGCTCTTGTCCAGATGCTGTAGAAGAAGCAGGGCATTTAGGAGGCATCTTGGGGCATGATTCAAAAAGATACGTGAAATCCGCACCGATACTTATGTACACAATGTGCAGTAGAGGCATACGCAGTGAACTGAGAAGCTGGGCAGAGATGCTAGGTCATTTGCACATCATGTACAGTACATACGTATGTGCAGGGTAGTGTGCAGAACAACATTGATATTCTGCGCATACGGTACACTTATTTTATTGATATTTTGCTGTGTTGTAAGATGATTTTGAAAATTGATATGAAAGTGTTTTAGGATGGTGATAGAGTGCATATAAAATACGTAGGTAGTTTGTAGAATGACGGGATTATGGTTGTCTGTGGAACTTGTCAGTTCTGTTTTCATGTTATATTTTCATGACTAAATACATTTTTTATGATAAAAAAGATTTACTATTTTCAAATATTACAGTACTGTAATATATTAATGTAAACAGGAAAATATCAATAAAATGTATTTGTTTTTTCTTAAAAAATGCTCTACCTAAGCCAAGCAGTCGAAAAGCTCTAGCAAAAGAAAACATCTTGAGATGCTGTATACCCAGGTGCAGTGCTACGTGACATGCTATTGGCTATCATTTGCAAAGCAGCCAATCCAGGAGTGCCATTCATTTTCTTTGGCACTCATTGGCCCTGTAAGGAGGTAGTGCCATCAGAGCACCTTGTGCGGGGAACTGTAGGCATTATTTAAGGTTCTTTGCAGGATGCCTTTGGCCCTTAGCTGCAACCCCTTTTGTTCCTTTTACTAAGCCTCCTTTCATATTCTTTCTTCCATCTTGCTTTCCACCCTCTCTTAACAATTGATTCATAGTGCAACTGCGAGATTTTCCTCTTGTTATGCCTTTTAAACTTTTACTGTCAAATTCTGTTTCAGTGCTGAATGACCTCATTGGTCCCAGTGCTTGACCTTCAGCCTAAATTCTATATTCAATCCAATTGGCACTCATTGGCTGTATCCTTGGCGCTGATTGCCTATACCCTCCAGGCATTATCTCGTGGAGATGGGCTGCGGGTGCCTGCATCTCTGCAAGTTCACCACACAGACCGCTTGTTCGACCATGTCACTGCATATCTGTGTACTTTGCTTATCTTTTGTGTTTTTTTAATCTTTGTGTATCTCTTTAATCATGCCCTAAGATGCCTCCTAAATGCCTTGCTCCTTCTAAGACTTCTTGCAAACAGCCTAAGCGCCAGAAGAAGGTCATGACGTTTGAAGAGAAGGTAAAACTTATGGATATGTTAAAAGAAGACAAGAGTTACACAGCTGTAGCCCACCATTTTGGTGTGAATGAGAGTACCTTGTGGTACATCAAGAAGAGAGAGACGGAGATAAGAAAGGCCGCGAGTGCTAGCTGCTTTGGTATAGCAAAAACAATATGTAAAGTGTGTGATCAGACAGTCATTAAGATGGAATCTGCATTGGTGTATTGGGTAAAGGACTGCCGTAAAAAGATCCTCCCCCTCAACACTAACATCATTTTCAAAAATAGCAAGACAGCTCTACCAGCAGTTTTCGACTGCTAGGGAAGGTGGCGACGTACAGGAAGGCGATGATGCATGGGAGGCCTACTTCCTAGACTTTGATGAACCTGCGGAAGAAGATGAGGAAGCGCCACTAGCAGGACTATCATCAGCTCCTCAAGGTTTTCAGTCCAGCAAGGGGTGATTCCACCAGTTTCTGAGGCAGTTCCAGCTCAGGAGTGTTTTTCTGCATGGGAAAGCAGCATCCAGACATGGAAGCAGCCGCGCAATATCCTGAGACCTTCAAGAAAATCATCAGGGATAAGGGCTACCATCCAGAACTGGTGTTCAGTATGGACGAGACTGGCTTGTTCTGGAAGATGGCTTCCCGGACATACCTCAAATAGGATGAAGCCAAAGCCTCCAGGTTCAAGGCCCAGAAGGATAGGGTTACCCTCATAATGTGTAGGAATGTGGCCGGCTTCTTGCTAAAACCAGGCCTCATTTACAAGGCTGCAAACCCCAGGGCCCTCAAGAATAAGAACAAGCACTTGCTGCCTGTGTTTTGGATGCACAACCCCAATGCCTGGAACACCAAAGTCCTTACAGATCACTCATTCATTCAGAGCTTCATCCCTCAAGTTGTGCAATACCTCAACAAATTGTGCATGGAGGTCAAGATGGTGTTGATTATGGATAATTGCTGGTGGCCACCTTCTGGAGCCTTATTACGAAGGAGTCCAGCTCGAGTTCCTCCCTGCCAACACCACCTCTCTCCTCCAGCCTGCGGACCAGGGCGTGATCTGTGCCTTCAAGGCACTCTACACCTGGAACTCCCTCGAGCACCTTGTGAATGCAGTGAATTGAAGGAGTATTGGCATAAATTCCCGATTACCACATGTCTAACCGTCATTGACCAGTCATTGAAGGACATGAAGAAGGAGACCCTGAACACCTGTTGGAAGATGTTATGGCCGGGGTCTTTGCATGATTATGAGGGCTTCTCTCCTGAAGAAATTCAACATTCAGCCATTGATAAGATGGTCCAATGGGCGAGGATTCTTTGTGGAAAAGGCTTCGATGACATTACCGTGGATGAAGTAGGCACCCTCATTGATGCCCACTGTGACCCCTTAATGGACCAGGATTTGGAAGAGCAGACAAAGTCTGCCAGCGAGGAAAAAGACATGCCAGGTTCAGGGAACGAACCTTAGGATGAGGGTTTGTCTTTGGAACGTCTGCCCCAACTTATGAGGATGACAAAGGAGCTGAAGGGGCCGACTTCGGCATGAGATCCTTATATGGAACGCTCTGTAAAGTTCAGATGCCCTTGATGCAGCAATGGCACCCGGTAATAACACCCTCGTCAGCATGAAGAAGCAGCAACAGCAGCTGCATATCACCATGTTTATCAAACGAACGAAGGACCCTCCCAAGCCTCCCCAAACTGATGAAGAAGTGCCTTCCCAAATGCCTGAAGGAGTGCCTTCCCAAGCCCCTGAAGAAGGGGAAGTTTCACCCCCAGAGGAGATGTAATTCCTCTGCTTTGCTGTGCAGTCATACCTTCATCATTATCATTGGACTGCACAGCTAATTCATCATCATCTTTAATCAACATTCATCACTGGTGAGCACCTGTATGATTTATGTAATCTTACAGTATTATTATTATCATTATTACAGGTACAGTATTATTATTATTTAACTTATTACTGTATTTAATCTTGTTATATTATTACAGGAACTGTACAGCATTATTATTATTATTTAATCTTATTAATCATATTATTATTTGAAAATTAGTACATACAGGTACTGTACTCATTATTATCTGTACGTATTATTACAGGTGCAGTACAGTATTATTATTACATTACTATATAATTTAATCTTATGTAATATTATTATTTACTGTAATCTTATTAAACTTAATATTTGAAAATTAGTACTGTAAATCATTATTTTATCATAAGAAATGTATATGTACATACAGTATGTAGTCATGAAAATATGTAATTACAGAATATTGCTCTCCAAAAAAAAATCCATGAATAAGCAAGTTTCCCGCTAATAATTTGGAGATAGGTTCCACAGAAAAATCTGCGAATAGGTGAAGCCACGAATCCAGAACTGCGAATAGGGCAGGGGTCGACAATTCTTACAAAATTTGCATTTTGATCCAGGGATGTTAAGAAAATTCTGGATAATCTTGATAGCTGGGGTGGAGAAAATGCTGATGGTTTCTTCCCTTTGTCTTTTAAAAAAAAAGTTTCTAGTGTGTTGTCTCCCACGATTAGTAGATTCTATAGATTTGTATGTCGACGTAGTATATTTGTGATTGAGCACAAGCTTGGTAGTACAGTGCCTGTTCCAAAGAGTGGCATATCTGCAGACTGCAGTAACTACCAGCCAGTCTCTTCTTGATTTTTTGGCTGTTGGCTCCTGATCACAGTACTGTAATTTTTACCTTCCTAGGATATCTTCTATCAGAAGGAAAACAAATATCAGGTTATGTAAGAATGATTACTGTGTAAGTAGGATGCTGAAATTTTGAGGTGGATCAACATACTGTTTGTACCAGCTGCAGGGGTGCAGAGTGTGATCTAGACATTAGATGTGAGGAATGCAGGGATTGGTCTAAGGACCTTTTGCTTAAAGTGTCAGATATAGGAAAAGAAGGGAAGTAGATAGATTGCGGAAGCAATTAGTTAGGGCAGGTCATAAACCTGTCTTTTCTTCCCTTCCTAGTGACCCTTTGTCTGTACTTAGCTCTACTCAGTCTATTGCTAGGCCTAGTAATATAGCTAGTATGGAGACTTCCTCGTTAGCTCCACCTTTCACTCCCCTTTCGGTTCAGAAAAAGCGTATTGAGAAACTAGAACAGGATGTAAACATTATTTTAGAATCCGTTAAAGGTTTGAATTTATGGTAGGGAGCTTTACCGAGCCGCCCCCCCTGGTGTGCAATTGTTTTTGCATTCCCCTTTTTGAGTGAGGTGAGATCTTGGTGCCGCTGCCTGTATGTAGCTTGAACCTAGGACTGCCCTGCGACAGTTGGAACAGTCCTGTGCCACCCAGTTCTCAGGGTGATGGGGTTCTGTGCCCTCCGACTCCTACCTCTCCTTTTTCACGATTTGAATCCGTTTAATGCGTTTGCTGAAAGATCGCTTTGGTAAGCATAAATCTCACTGTATTTCGACTTCGCTGTCATCGATAGCTAGTAACGAGGTTGCTAGAACGGTTAAGAGTAAGAACGTAGGTAATATAGACATTGTTATTAATGGTAATATGCCTGTAGCAAGTTGTTCTTCCTCTGTTATGTTGATTCAGTCAGTTGTTGAACCTATTTTGTTTGCAGCTACATCTCATTCTAAATATTTCACTGCTATTTCTCTTCCTCCTTGAGATGCACCTGTTTGTTTGTTACATGCTGTTGGAAAATCTCCTTCTGACGCTGTTAATGTTTCTCTTCCCCCTCCTACTATGGTTACAGATTCTACTGTTGCTTCCAAACTAGATGCTATTCTAGCTGCTTTACTTTCTAAAGATGCGTTGTCTTGGGATGACCTTAAGCCAGTTGAGATGCTCTTGGATGAGGTGGTGGAGTTAGGTGTCATCTACCCATCTCCCCGTCCCTCTCTGTTACAAGTCCAATTTTCTTTGACGCCTGGTGGCACCTTGTCTTCTGCTTTGCCGACTGTTATCGCCTCAAATGGACAGCTGCAGACTACTTTTCATGGAGTCCCCTCCTATCGAGTTGAAATTTTGTTGCGAGGAGTTGGCTGCTGTTACCATGAATCCGCAGCTTTCGGAAGAAGAGTTTGAGTCAGAAGAGTCTCCTTTGGTCTTTCAGCGTTTGCTAGAACGTTACTCTTCTCTTTATCCTCATTTGGTGGAGGAAAGAAGTTCTATAGAGACTAGGTCTGTTTTCTTGTAGTATTTCGGCGCCTGTTAAGTCTTTGAAGGAGCCTAAGCTTTCTCCTTCAATTAGAGCGCATTTTGACGAAGTGACTCATATTCTGGCGCACTAAACTTCCTCCAAGTATGCCAGCTCTAGTCTTCCTGGTTTTATGAAATCATGGACTTCATAACACAGGCTCGTTACTGGTGCTTAAACCTCCTTCCGGTGACGATTCTGATTTCCTTGCTTGTCTAGATCCTATGAAGAGACGTGCTCTTGAGAATGGCAAGGTGCTTTGGTCTAATGCAGGGGCAGAGACTTTGTCCAAGTCTTTGTTTAGAATTATTTAAGTCTTGTCTTTTACTGACCTTCACTTAGTACTGTTGCTGCCTCTCTGTGCCAACTTAAGGACTTTCTGGCGCCAGCAGGTATCAAAGCTTGGGAGAAGCCCTTAGATTTTTTTACTTGCCTGTACAAGGCTATCTCGGACGCAACAGGCGAGTGTTTTTATGCTTTTTGTAACTCGGTCTTAAGAAGAGAGAACAATTGTGCTCTTTCGTCTAAGGTCTCTACTACCAAAAAAATGGCATAATGTGGCACTCCCTTCCAGAGTGAACGGTCACTTCATGCCCCTTTGAATTAGCATTTCCCGAAAGCATAAGACCCTTCCTTCCTTTCTGTATCCTTTCCATGTACTTAACATAGTGCCAAGAGGCACCCGTGACCTTAGTGCCACGTCTGGCACCATGCCAGTCATCCCCAAGTACAGTGGCATCACGTAATATAAGCCCACGAGTACTTCGTTTCAGATGCCTCATCAAGGCAAACTAACTGCATGACTTTGACTACACAAAGTCATGTGCCAGAACACAATTAAGTGCATGACTGACCTTAGAATTACTTTAGCAATAATTTTATAAAACTGTTTACGTTGTTACTTTGATTTATATAAGCATGAAATATTTTACTTTGAGTTGTAATAATCGCTGCAATAATGAATTTTATTACTAGCAGCACTTCATTCTACATTAACATGAAATTCTGAAATTAATGTAAAATAATTTGCAATAGCTTTATTTTGTAGAAACCCTAATTTTAAGTTAATGAGTGTAATCAAGGGAAATTTAAAGAGAGATGAGCATAGTCAGTCGAGTTAACTTATTTGTAGACATTTGAACCCAATTAAAGGTGCGACATGTCAATTAGAGGGGAGAGTTACTACGAAGGGACACCCTTCCCAAGCTGACTCTCCCACCTAGCTTCACAGAAGGAAATGAAATAAGATATAAACCTTTATGTTGTAAGAGAATAACATAAAAAACTGTTATTTTGTTCAAAGAAGCACAGTCGTTCTTCATCATATTGCTGACTGACAGGAAGGCTATGGAAAATATCTGTCCCTTCTTAATCTATAACTTATTGCTCCCTAGACACTCCTTAACCTCCTTTACTTTAGATCCGTGACTGCCTGAATACCTATGTTTCCAGGAACAAAGCCATTTGGAGGCAAATCCCTGCTATAGGCTAAGATGAGCCGGTGAAGAAGATTTACTCGAAGAGAAAGCTCAGGGGCCCTTAGCAACTGACCACGTGGCCCTAGCCCTGCCATGTGGTAACCAGGTCAAAGAAAGCGTGCCAACAATCTGCAGGTGCAATCATAGAAAATGGAGCGTCAAGAGAGTGGGAAGTTAATCCTCCAAAGGTCATATAAGGAGCCATGAGATCGGAAGACAGACGGAGGCATCTTGACTACTGCACCCGAAAGCAGCTTCCCCTTGACACGTGCTCCTCTGGGCCATATCCCCGACACGTGACTTTCTTGCTCAAGCCCAAGTTTTCCTACCAGTGAGAGCCCCCCTAAATTCCTCCTATATTCTTATCTGTGGTGAAGACAACTCTCCAACAAAGGCAACATACCCTGATCAGAAGTATTTCTTAATCAGTCACGAACTTAATCTTTTACCGATTTTTCCATTTCATTTCAAAGTGCAAAGTTAAGTATATCTTAGTTTAACCAGACCACTGAGCTGGTTTAACAACTCTCCTAGGGCTGGCCCGAAGGATTAGATTTATTTTACGTGGCTAAGAACCAACTGGTTACCTAGCAACGGGACCTACAGCTTATTGTGGAATCTGAACCACATTATGACGAGAAATGAATTTCTATCACCAGAAATAAATTCCTCTAATTCTTCATTGGCTGCTCGGAGAGTCGAACGCTGGGCCAACAGCGTGCTAGCCGAAAACTTTACCCACCCCTCCAATGAAGAACTATTTCAAAGTGCAAATTTCCATTCTAGACTCTCTTACCAAATTTTCCATTCATTTCAAAGTGCAAATTTCCATGCTAGACCTGACTTCATTATTTCAGTGCATTAATTTACTCGTAAGTGTGTCAGTGTCGTATATTGAGATACCTTGGCACCTTCTGTTCACTTCTCGACTTTTCCTTTGATTATGCTGTTACTTTCCATCATGTAAACTTGTGCATTCTCCATTGGAGACAGAGAAGCTTGCTGTGGAATCTTCCCTTTGATTGTGCCCTGCTTGCCATGGTCTCAACCACGGCCATTTAACTCTACAGCGCCATTGAAGCGAATTTCTTCGACACCTTGCAATTGTTGTTTGTTAATGTGAATTTGTTATTTAGCAGGACCTTGTTTCTCTGCCTCAGTTAATTCCTGTTCTTCTGATTTTGTTGTTAATGTGAATATAAGTGAATTTGAATATAAGTGAATTTAAAGTGAACCTAAGTGTTTATCTACAACTTCTCCCCATTGAGTAAAAGCCTTCAGTCGGGTATAATAGATTTCCCCTGGTAAGTGAAGCATTCTCTTAGAAAAAGCATAAATGTAAATTCCTGCTCAGAATCCAAGCTCCTCACAGGCAAAACCATAATATATATATATATATATATATATATATATATATATATATATATATATATATATATATATATATATATATATATATATATATATATATATATATATATATATATATATATATATATATATATTATATATATATATATATATATAATATATATATATATATATATAAAAATATATATATATATATTATATTATATATATATAATATATATATAGAAAAAAAAATATATATGTAATTAATGTATAGTAAAAAATGAGTTAAGTAAAAGATGGCTAAGACGTCAAGTCACAACCTAGTGATATGTACATCCGAAGCTTCGACCGAGGTGCCTTCCTTCCACATACTTATAAAAGGGACCAGTTTTGAGAGGGGTTAATCCCAAGCTGGGTGAAAACAAATGCAAACATGGAATTCATTAGCCGTAGGGCTATTGCTGCTAAACAGAAAGAAAGTAAATGCATGAACGTAGCATTTTACATTGGAATTCACTTACACACTGGCAAGTTCAGTGCCTTTATGGCATCTTCTGTAGACAGAACACTGCAGGTGTCGTCAGAGGAGAAGAGGGTCTTTGTTGTTCATCCTGTTTATCTATTCTGTCGCTAGGCTTTGACCTGTCGCTTACCGATGCTGCCCTTGAGAGACCGTTTAATCTTTGTTACGTTCAGTAGCTGTGCTCTTTGATGCAGAACTAAGAGTAATTCGTCCTGAATCCTTAGTTGGAATCTGGAGGATTTTTCGTTATGTGCCAGCAAGGAAAATGGCATCCTTTTTTAGAACTGATATGAGAATCATTCTAAGCTGGAAATACTAATCCATTTTGATGTTTAGATTTTGATAAAAATATGAAAACGTTTACATATTTTGTCATGTTTGCTAGAAGCCTTATTCACCGTATTAAGGTGACTGGCTTTAAAGACAGAAAGCGCTTTTAAGTGAAATACAGTAGGATAGTAAAAACAAGGAATATTAGCGGGTTGTTTATATTTATCTTGCTACCAAGCGTTACACTGTTTGCCATGCTTGTTTGATTGTTTGTGAAGCCTGTGAAAAGTGTGTTGTTTCGGAAATTAAAGCGAATAATTAGCCATGGTGGGAGGGTAAAGCAATGGGTACATAAGCATTTGGATATAAATTGAAGGAGAGGGGAATGCAGATGTAAGGTGAAGGCCGTGTCATGTGAGCGGGTTCGGTTTCGTCTGACTTCGCAGTGTGTTGACCACAAGGACACTCGAATGTTGACCATTATGGTGTATAGCTGGGCTTTTATAATGGAATATGTAGCCATGATTTTACCTTTTGTAAGTTAACACAACACATTTGTTCTTATCTTGGAGGAAGACTGTTGAGTGTTGACTATATGGAAATTCTAAACGATCAGTCATAAATAAAGATAATCACGCATGTGCAGATAGTAGATAAATTGCAAATTAAATAGGAAGGAACTCCTTGCCATCATAAGCAGTCATGTGCTGATAAATAGTAAAGAACTGAATATAGAAATTATAATGTAGTTTCTTTTGTTATTTTATACTATTATTTTTGTTAAGCATTCTCATCCGTCTGTGTCGAAAAAATTATAAATGATTTAGAAATATGCATATGGTAATAATTATGATGACAGTTATAAATTGCTTAGCTGCTTATTAATATTCAATTGTTTATATTAAATTTTTTGTTTCCCCCAGGTTCTCCTGCTTCAGAAAGGTAGGATCCACCACGATACAGGCGAGCCTTGGCTTTTAGATTTTTCCCATCAGTTTTTGGAATTTCAGAAAGGAAGGCCGAATTTTGGTTGTATAGTATTTCATTTACGGTATGATAACACTGTGCCTCGGAAACAAAGCTGTCTGTCATAATTGGCGGGGCGTTATCCAGTGGTAATAAGGGAAATTTCAACCATGTACGAAAATATTAGCCACTGTTGTCTGTGGGGGATTTTTACTCAGCAGGAGGTTTCACGTGTTATTAATCGTTAATATGTTGGGAATTTTGGTACCATAGGTGACAGTGTTATTTCTTGATGCGATCAGCTATTTGCGTTATTCGGACAGGCATGAGAAGCAGTTTGAGTATTTTATGCTTATTACCTGTATTAGTGTATTTAGTTGTGTCATTGGCTACATGTGATTTATTAATTGTTGCTTTTAGTGGGTGTATTACACTGGATTTATAGTGTTAATTTTACACCATTATATGTTTTGCCATTTTATACTTTCATTGTTATTTGGTAATTTGTGAGTTGCACAAATATTGATGTATTTTATAATTTTTGCAATTATTTATTAGTGTATTTAGTTGTGTCATTGGCTACATGTAATTTATTAATTGTTGTTTTTAGTGGGTTAATTTTACATCATTATATGTTTTGCCATTTTATATTTACATTATGTTGTAATTTGTGAGTTATACAAATTCTGATGTATTTTATCATTTTTGCAATTTTTATTTTTGCGAAAATGGGTGTGTATTTATGTGTAGTGAGTTGAATTTGCTAGTCAAGGCTCGCCGTATATGATGCTACTCTGAAGGCTGCTCTTAAATAAATAATGATAATTATTATAATTGCTTTAGTTGCTGAAACTCAGAAATATAATGTCAGAATGATAATAGTTTAGGTATTTTATTTTTAAACTTATTAGATAAAACAAATTGAGCTAGTGAATTTTACGTACGTTGCTAGTTAGAAAATGCAACTAATCATGATCATTGCAGACTTACTTTTAAATTGTAAATCTATGCAGTTTTTGCATCTTGTGCCAACCATTGCAGCGTTATCATCCCGCATTTTACAGAAGCTAAGTTGCATGCGTTTTCCTGTTGTAGGATTCGTTGGTTGTTGTTGCTGGCTTGTTTAGGTGCTCTCTTGCGATGCTTTGTTTCGTGCCATGTTCCGTGTACTGTTATTAAATAGCCTGTGCTTGCTTTAGTGTTAGTCTGCTTGCGCTGCCGGTTTTGACGCCCGTTGGTCCGGTCTCTCGCTTTCTCTCTCGTTTTGCTTTTGGATGTAGCTTTGTGCGTTTTTGTTCTTCTGTAAGATGATCTGGGATGATAACTGTTCCAAGATTGTGGCAACTTCTGAGCATTAGTTTTGAATACTCATCAGGTTTTCAATAAAGGATTTGAATAAGCAAAGAAAGAGCTTAAGACGCGTTACAACATACTTGGGACTTCATTTTGGAAGTTTTACAGATCTCTGACTGGAATATGTGAAAGTAATTAAAATTATTCAAATTTTGCGGCAAAATAGCATGAATATACTCATAACTGATAAATTTCTGCTTAATTCAAGATGAAGAATATTAGACTTCCCAGCTTTAAACGTATGGCAACCAACAATTGAAATTACTGTGTTTTTAAAGTTAAAGAAATTAAATTCATCTCTTGAGGTTTTCATATTTTTGTGTTGACATTTTCCTCTTACAACTCAGCCTTCAGGGTTTCATCCGTGGTGGAAAAGGCTCCACGCGCGGCTGTATTTGGTGAGTGTTATATATTTTCAGTTTTTAAATCCGGGAATTTTTAATGAATTTGTGCACATATTTCTTTTCAGGAGAAAACATTTGCTTTTAGGTTTTGGTTCAGTTTTCAGATTTTGGGTTTCGCCGCGCTTTCAAACCTTTTTGTTTTGATACAAACGGCGTTTTATCCGTTACGGTTTAGTATGAATTTTAAAGTTGGTATTTAAGCACTGAAACACCATTTTAATTGATTGCAAGAGTCGGCAATCCCGTCGATGTGTTAAGAAAGCCCCGCAATAAGTTCCGAATTGTCGGTAAACGTGCTGAAATGATACTGAACAATTTCGAATGGCGAACGTGCGCTTTGGCTTAGTTATTAAGAAAAAACATATATTGCATCGGAATTAGAATACCTTACTGTAAGTGAAATGCGAATGTCTTCGATCAGCTTTCTTTAAATTAAATGAAGAGAATTCTCCTCTCCTTTTATTGTATATCCGAAGCGTTAAATTAGTTTCGTTATGTGTAAAATTTCAAATAAACCAAGTGCATTAAGAATGAGAAAATGAAGGGAGGGGATAGAAGGGTATTAGATCAAGCTGCAAAGCGTAATAACTCAATACTGTCGACCAGTTAGAGGATTCAAGCGTGACCTTGATGTGCATTGGGCGTGGATTGTAAAAGGTAGTATATCGTTTGGGTCACATACTGCAAGAGGGTTGGGTTGTATTATTTAGGTTATAGTTATTTATAGGTTTTCTATTGGTCGGTCATGATGTTAGGTCATATCAGCCAGGTTAGGTTAGGTAACTCAGGTCTCTAGGTTTTGTTTGTGGTTGTTGTTGGTCCGAAACCCAGGGAAAGAAGACGGAAACCCGAAGCGTCATCTCGAGAGACCCAGAATCCACATCTCTTTTCAGGTAAGGTTATCTTCACGCTTCAGACCTTTCTGTCTACTTGAAGAAAAGGAGAGCTGTCAGCTGTCTTTCAGTTATACATGAGCGCTAAAGCTAATACAAGTAAAAAAGATTATCTTGCTTCTTCTACAGAAAAATGTCATTAAATTATTTTATCTGTATTAAGGATTTGACGACAGTAATCATATTTAGAAGAATAACATACGTACCGAAAAGCGGATTAAGGTTCCGCTAAGTATTTTAAAAGCCGTTCGATCTCTCCTTCACTACTAAGTAGACTGAAAAGTGTTCTTTCGCTCAGATCTTTTAAGACGATGAATAATGTAAATGAAAGTTCTACTCCGTGTGATACTTTTCCTAAAGTTTAGAAATATGTTCGAAGCAGATAATTACAGGAAGATTTGATGTCATTGTTGATCGAGTCCATTTTGTTGAAAACCTTAAACTCTGTACACTTTTACTAAATGATTTTGAGAGCTTTTTGAGGATTTAATATTTAAATTGTAAAAAAATTTAGTTTTACTACTAAATTTGTGAATTTTCAATTTAATTTTCATTATTATACCAATTATTCAAGGACCTTTTCCTAATTTTTTACAGTTAATAAAATGCATCGTCTTAAATTTTCGCTTGTTGTGATAGTTTCTTTAATTCGTATTGTTTTCTCATTTCTAACAGGTGGGATGTCATTGAAGCATCTTCAGTCGTCTCTCTAGAAAATTTGTACGGTGGTTCGACCAGGAATATCTTTAAAACATTATAACGTAAGTTTTCTCTTGCTATTTTATCATTTCTTTGGATGAGTTTTGTAATTCCGTATCTAAGTTGCGTCTCTTTTATTATTGGAGGTTGTTAAAGTTTTTGTGTTAAATTTATGTTTAGTTGATAATCCTCCTCGAAGAAATTACCCAATCTCTTTCTCACTCTTTTCGTGCATTTTTCCACTGTGTAATTTCTTTACTAATTACGATTAGGAAGAATTGCCATCATTTCAGACTTAGCCGGCATTGACTAATATGCAGTGGACTGTATCAGGTTTTCAGTAAGCGCAAAGCGAACAAAAACCTGGAACTTAAACTTGAGCTTTTATAAGACATTTGAATGTTTAATAGACGAGCGGGGTATATTAGATTTCCTTGTTTATGAGTGACTGACAAAAATATATACGGAAATCTTTTTGCGTGCTGAGGTGGTTGAACATTTTTAAAGTGAGAAAACGTGTGTGTGTAAGATCTGCTTGTTCACGCATTTACATAGATTAGGGGTCTGTGTAGTAGATTGATAAGCAAGATTTTAAATTGCAAGTTGTTTTGAAACTTGTTCAGGAATAAGTGATATGTTATAAAAACAACTTTCATGTTGGCGAAGATAATTGTCAAAATATATATTTGCTGCTAATGTTGAAGAGGTACTTTGTCATTCTAAACAGAATTATTTTGTGCTATGTTGTTTGCCTATCTACTAAGAGGTTTTGTTGCAAAAGTCAAACTGATTTCCTCACCGTAACCTGATGGTTCGGTTTAATCTTTTTCCTGTGATCCGAGTAAATAGATCACTTCAATGGAATAATGGAAAACATGAATCTTGTACACCTGTTCCAGTATGTTTTCCGTAATTCTCTTCAGATATGTTGTGTAATACTGAAACGCTTGTCTGCTCTTTTATTGAACATTTCAGCACGCTGTAATTTTGAAGAGATCTCATTATTCTGTAATGCGACAGGTCAACTTGCTGAAATTCTTAACATATCTGTACGGTATTACGTTGGTCGGATTTGCATACTGTTTTGTTGAAGGGATGCATTTGCTGTATATCCTGTTTGCGCCGATAGAATAATCATCCCCCTGATTTGTAGCAGTAATAATTCATTTCTTTCATTACATATTGAGCGGATAGTGTTTTATTCTTGCATAACAACATCGATACTTGATTAGCGCAAGATAATTGTAACCTTTTTGTAGTTGAACGTCAACGTTAATTTCTCTTTCGTAGCTCTGATAATAATAATAATAATAATAATAATAATAATAATAATAATAATAATAATAATAATAATAATAATAATAATAATAATATGAGATTTGGATGGTCATACTCTTGGGGCTACTTGTCAAATCTGCCTATTTGAAATCCAAGATGGCGCAATTTTTCGAGATGGCAGCTATTTTGACCTTTTTAAAGCCGAGTTTTCTTATAGAAATTGATGTAGCTGGTCAGTCTAAATACTCTGAGCATCTTTATCTTTATATATATATATATATATATATATATATATATATATATATATATATATATATATATATATATATTATATTATATATATATATATATATATATATATATATATATATATATATATATATATATATATATATATATATATATAGTATGTATATATTTATGTATAAATATATATAATTATATATATATATATATATATATATATATATATATATATATATATGTATGTATCTTTATATAGATATAGATATATATTATATATATATTGATATATCTAAAGATATATATATATATATATATATATATATATATATGATATATCTAAAGATATATATATATATATATATATATATATATATATATATATATATATATATATATGTATCTTTATATATATATATATATATATTATATATATATTGATATATCTAAAGATATATATATATATATATATATATATATATATATATATATATATATATATATATATATATATATATATATATATATATATATAGTATATCTATGTATATATATATATAGTATATCTATGTATATATATATATATATATATATATATATATATATATATATATATATATATATATATATATATATATATATATATTATATATATATATATATATATATATATATATATATATATATATATATATATATATATATATATATATATATATATATATATATATATATATATATATATATATATATATATATATATATATATATATATATATATATATATATATATATAATGATGCTCAGAATATTTAGACTGACCAGCTACATCAATTTCTGTAAGAAAACTCTGCTTTTAGAGAGGTCAAAATATCTGCCATCTCGAAAAAAATTTCGCCATCTTGGATTTCAAATAGGCAGGTTTGACAAGTAGCCCAGAGGATGTGGCCCTCCAAATCTCATACTTGTATTATTATTATTATTATTTTTAATATTATTATTACGAGCTTGCTAGCACGCTACGCGCACTAGAAACTCGGCGCTGCTGTCTCCCCTGCCCTCCCAATCCCCTATCTACCCTGTCCCAGTGCTTGGCCTCAGGCCTAGACCTGGTATTTTATTCTAATCCTTCAGGTCAGCCCTATGAGAGCTGAAAGTCAGCTCAGTTGGTGGGCAAACTCGCCTCTCGATTTATATATATACATACATATATATATATATATATATATATATAGATATATATATATATATATATATATATATATATATATATATATATATATATATATATATATATATTTATTTATTTATTTATTTATATATATCTGTGTATGTTGGACGTGTCTGTATTTGATATCATACTTCGTACATTTGTTTTTAATGATGAATATGGTCGTTCGATACAAAAGCCTTGATTTGCTGTACGGTAAATGTTGGCCATTGTCGTGTACAAACCTCTTTGGAGTTTAGATGTTATAGTTGAGTCTTGAATAGACCAGTGGCTGTGCAGCTTCTCTTACTGCACCTTAGAGGTCTCTGTGTTATTTGCTGGCTTCATATTGTACCTTTTGTGCCTTTATATTCACTATTGTGATGCTGTGCTGTGTGCAGAATCTTTTTATTTCTCCTGTGTGGCTTGTCACAGCTAACCTCTTTTATTGAGCATTTGTGGTTCTTTGGTATAACAATTTTATTTCGTACAAAAGCTATATTTAAATAACATGCAGGCATGATTTTCAGAATTACTTTTATTTAACAAAACTGTTTTGTTGGGTATCCTTTTCATTCACAATCTGTTGAGGTTGGAAGAGGGATGTTTATTCACCCATGTCGATTTGTTTTGTGCCTACACGATTTCAAAGAGATTTGGTGGTTCTTTTGGGTGGAGGTTGAGGACCAGACATAATTGGTTATGGCAATATTTCTCATTGACTTGCTGACTTGTTATGTTATACTGTTCTCGAAAATATTATATGACTTCTCTACTTATTTTTTATTTTTACATTCGAATACACATTTCTTAATGTGATATCAATTAGACAGGGTTTTTGTTTTCTGTAAAAGAAAACTATTGAGATGGCTTTGTCTGTCCATCCGCACTTTTTCTGTCCGCCCTAAGATCTTAAAACTACTGAGGCTAGAGGGCTGCAAATTGGTATGTTGATCATCCACCCTCCGATCATCAAACGTACCAAATTGCAGCCCTCTGGCCTCAGTAGTTGTAATTTTATTTAAGATTAAAGTTGGCCATAATCGTGCGTCTGGTAGTGCCATAGGACATCCCACCACCGAGCCCTGGCTGCAAGCTTCATGGACCGCGGCTCATACAGCATTATACGCTGTTCAGAAAAGGTGGTTGCGCCGAAGAAACTTTGGCTCATTTTTTACTTATTTGTTATTGGTAACGATGTACTGAAATTATATTTTAATTCTGATTGTGAGTATGGGCATAGCACGGTCTAGGAAGAACACTCAGCCAGGGAGTGTCCTAAAGTCAGCCCCATCTGCACACCTGCGTCACATAGCCAGCGGTATGGGAAAGGAGCTTGGTCTCTCTCTCTCTCTCTCTCTCTCTCTCTCTCTCTCTCTCTCTCTCTCTCTCTCTCTCTCGTCTTAATGAGATAAAAGGAAACGCGTGAGAATGTATTTTATGAATTGATTCATTTCTGCACACCGGTAACTGTTAAATGGATTAGTAATTTCGTTGTTATTTACAAGAAAAACCTTGAGGAAACCAAGTGTAAGGGAAATAATACAACACTGCCTTTTAAATACTAATATAATTTATTAATTTGCAATTTTCATTTTTTTCTCATTGCCTCCCTTCATCCTGTGTCGCGTTCTGTATTAGATTATCAAGACATTTCATCCGAAAATATGCTGACATCGTAGCAAAGAAGGTTATCACGCCATTTGGAACTTTCACACCAGAACGTTTTATTTCAGAGCAAAGATTAATGCATTCGATCCACGAATCAGCCTGATCGCCTATTTCATTATTTTTATTTACGAAATTTGGGTATTTCATGGAAGTGTTTTTTCGCAACATATCCATTAATATATCTAAGAGGCTCTTCTTCAGTTACTCCCCCAGCATTTTTTTTCTTTCATCCCTGTGTTTGACTCGGTTCATCCAACTCTAAAACTTCATTTTCGAAGTCGTAATCTAAATTCCTGAACATCTGCGTAGTTAAACATATTTCTAAAACTGCCTCCCTCTCTTATGGCTTTTTTTCATTTCGTGGTTACTGCTGGATTCATAAGATGTTTCAGTAGTTGTTGCAACATTACTTGCATCACTCACAGCTACAATTTCCTTTCCGGACAACAACTTTTTCAGTTTAAAATTGTAATTCACGGCATTTGAAAGATCATGGTGACCATTCGCTTGCCTAGCACATCCTTGATTTAATCTCTGTGTCAGTGTGCAGTCGACATTATACGAGACTTTTACTATATCATACAAGGAAGTTATTGAATGATGGTAAAATTTCACTTTTCTGAAAAGACTTCGTTTTGGAACTTACTCGCATACGACTCATGACCGTGATTACCCGATGCAACCATTCTTGTTTATTTATCAGTATCGATACCAAATGCAAAGAGCTGAAAGATTTTAATGCTTTCCCTCCACAAGGCTTTATCTATGTATGTATAAAGATCCTCGCATAATAAGTAAATCAGAAAAAAGTTCACCAAGAAAGTGTACACAACTGTCCACGATTAATGGATTTGATTGCCCTTGCAAAAAAAACCTGTGTCACGCAAATTATTTCTAACCAGTTTTATTAAATGAGGAAAAGGTTTAAACTCATTCGGAAAACAAAAAGATTTCCCTATCTGCCTTGGGATTTTTGAAAGACATCTTGTTTTGAAGAGCGTGAGTTTTAAACTTTCCAAATGCAAGCAGCGGACTAAAGGTTTAACCTCTTTCCAAATGCAAGCAGCGGACTAAAGGTTTAACCTCTTTCCAAATGCAAGCAGCGGACTAAAGGTTTAACCTCTTTCCAAATGCAAGCAGCAGACTAAAGGTTTGTTAAGGTGCGTGGCTCGAAGTTAGGAGCAAGTGACGTCACGAATGCTACTGCATGAATCATACACTCGTATACCTTCGCGCTGGCTGACCTGTCCTTTCTAGACCGTGGTTTATAGCATCGTTAAAGAGAACACCAAAAATAATTATTTTCATTTTCTAATGGAATTTATTAAGATGTTTATTGGGAATTCTATATTTTTCGCAGTATTCGATTATTTTAGTGATCACCATATTTTTCTTTTTTTTAATTATAATAGTTTCATATTAATATAAAATTAGCAAATGAATTTTCATCAGACACGATTTAAAAATAATTTATGATAAAGCATTAATGGAATATTCATTGAAATACATTTTTAATATAACCTTTATTGCCGAAAATTATTTTAGAATGATCACAGCATTTGCAAAACAAGTATCTATTAGAATAAATATTTTTGTAAACCATGAGGTTCAACCTTCCTGTCAAATTTGTGTCGTATTTAGTAGCAAACTTTATAACATATACCAAAGATTGGTCCTTTAAACTTTAGAGATATGGATCCACAACGCTAACAAAATCCATTCAACTGGATTTTAGTCGTTGGTTAATCTTTTAAAAGCATTCGTACTTATGAATCAGTCTTTGAGTCTTTGCACTGTGCATTAACCCATAGGTGAACAGGAATAGAAAGAAAATAAATTGTATCATCATGAGCATTCGGGTTTATTTTTAGAGGCCGTCCTCTATCGGACCTCATTTAGTCCTAGGTCCCTTATTATTTCAGTTATATTTAATAGTTATCTTGAATAACTAGTTCTCTTCTGTCATGACTTTTAAATAGAAATGTCTTTTAGTTTCTTAAAGCATCTCTCCGAAGTTTTTACATCTTAGCCTTTGGGCAACATGCAGTGCTTTTTTTTTCAGTTCATTGGTCTCTTTCTAGTCCTGGTGATATTTTTACTACAGTAAAAATATCAATAAACGGAATTGGGATGGGATATAGCACGTAGTACGTTTATTCCTTAAGTTTTATGTTAAGACCTTGAGGAATGAGATTGTCAGTGGGCACACCTTGTATAATAAGGTGGATCAAGTTTACGCTTGAACGATTGGTTAATTTTTGCGCTAAGATCCATGGGCTAGGAATTAGCTCTCGTTTTCGTCGTGTCATATATCTCTTACTACTGTGGGGAACTTCCACTCTTGGACTTACCACCTGAATAACTTGAATTGGTGTGTTCTCGCCTCGTGATTATCAGCTTCTGTATTTTCCTGAGGTGCTGTGATGTGCTGTCCTGTAATAGAAGGTCTTTATTTTCTTCTTTGTGTGGGCCTAAGTGAAAGTCGAATTTAGTAAGAACAGTTATGATATTAGTACGATTGCATGCGGCACTAACTAATCGTGAGACATGTAGCCCCTCCTAACCCTCAGGGAAGCATCTCTCTTACCTGATTTCATACCTGATGATGAGCAAAAGTGCTCCCCCCCCCTTTCCCCTTAGTGACCTGTCTATTATCTGGCCAAGTTAGGTATTATTTATTCTTAATTAGGCTATTGCACCTTGCTTCTATGTTTTTGTCAATGTGTTGTACCTTCTAGCAAAGTGTAAGTGACCTATTTTAAAATCTAACCCTTTTTTGAGTATATATATATTTTAATCACTGAAGTCAGCATAATCTTCAAATTGAACATTATTACACAAGGCAGTAGTAAAAGTAACTAGGTCCATTGTAGCCCCAATTTGTAGGAAAAAAGTAAAAAGATTGAAGGAAAAAAATGAGCCAAATGACCTTAAGGAACAACTTGAGTTACATAATTCAAGGGCCTTCGTCAGTACCATAGTTGTATTGCCAGTTTACCTAACCGATGACCAATAAATCTAAGAATGAGGGACTTTGTGAACAGAATGTTCAAGCAAAATATCTTCCATTTCTCCCCATATGTATATACTGTCTTGCTCTCCAGATTATCTCAGCCCTTGCTAATTTTTCCCTGGTACCTCAGAGAACTGTTTTGTGTTACCTGCAAGTACTGTAACCATTTAGTAGATACACACATGTCAGCCTCATCTATTATCCAATTTTTATGTTTACCCCAAGAACTGCAATCCTTTGGTAGGTACATACATGTCAAGTTTTTCCTGATGTAACCAACTTGTAGGTACCACATACCCACCACTTCCCTTAGCAAGTTTTATTTTAGTACCTCCAGAAATTGTAACTGGTTCACGGGTACCGCATATCTGCTGCATCCCTTAGCAAGTTTTTTCTTGGTATCTCCAAGAACTGTAACCAGTTGGTAATTACTACATACCCGCCACATTGTCTGTCGAGTGTTTCCTACCTCCAGAACTGTAACATGTAGGTAGCTACCACATACCTACTACAACCCATACTACTTCATACTGTATCTCGCGCCGAGTTTTTCATGGTACCGCAAGAACTGAACCCATTGGTAGGCTCCACATCCTTTGGTATGCACTACATAGCTATTGCATCCCATGTAAAGATTTTGCCGTTATCTCTAAGAACTGTAATCCAGTATGAGGCATCACATACAGTGCTCCTTGTGTTACATAGTGTAGGCAGTACTAAAGGGTTGTTGCAACATCTCTTCGGGCATGATTGCATTGCTTCATGTCAGATTTATTTCTGTTTTCTGTAGTCTTGTCTCATCCGGTAACCCAGCGTCAACTTTTTCTTTCCACGGTTTTCACCTTTTCATTAAAAAAAAAATCCCAAAAGCTAACCATATAAATCCCCGATTATCATTATTATTCAAGTCTAGTTCAAGTAAAGTCTCGACGAGAGGAACTGCATGGAATACAAGACGTATGTCGTAACTCTCCGGATCGTTGATTCTCTCTCTCTCTCTCTCTCTCTCTCTCTCTCTCTCTCTCTCTCTCTGGCTTTATTAATGAACATTACTCGTGTTAATCGATAAGCGTCGCTGGACTTCTAGGATTCTTTATTGCTTTGTTTTTAATGGGTACATGATATATCCATAATCATGTGTTTTATTTATTGATTTATTTTTTATTTTCTTCACTTTCTTGTTCCGATTCAGTCAAATGAAACTGAAACTAAAAGAAAAATGGTTGCTGCTAAAAGCATTTTGAGTTTGATTTGTTGAACTATTTCTTCACAGTTTTTCTCAGTATTGAACGTTCCTTTCTAAGAAGGCTTTTATTATAAGTAGATGACCGGTTGCAAAACAGAAAAGTAGGATAAAGGAAATAAATCTAGAAACTGAAAATTTCACAAGTCAGGGATTTCCATGTTGGTTTTTTTTTATTACTCCTTTCTTTTTAGATATTTGTTGGTGATATCAACCACCTCACACTCCAGACAGTCACGTTTGGTATCAGACTTTATAAAATACCTTCAAAGGCTTGTAGAAATATATAATTCATGTGGCTCATCTTACTGTTAAAGCATTCATTGTTGTCCACACCTGCCTACTGAAACGTTAGGGGCCAGCGGTATGCCCCCTCTCTCTCTCTCTCTCTCTCTCTCTCTCTCTCTCTCTCTCTCTCTCTCTCTCTCTCTCAAAACTTCAAAGACTGTCTTTGATAAACGTTTAGCATATAAGAGTAATCTGGTATGCGTGTATATCATTATTTGCGGAATAAGTTATTAAATTTCATGTTTGGAACCAATGCACGTTTGTTAACAAGACGAGGGAATGGTTACATTGAAGCTTTTACTAGAAGAGAGATATTATGTTGTCGATAACCTTTTCATTCGACCTGAAGAAACAATGTCAACTTACTTTCTTTAAATTTTTGGCTGAAAACTGCTGTGGACAGTCAGCAGACTATAAACCCATGAGGGTTCCTAAAGGAAATTAGTCTAAGGTGAAGGAAAAGGTTAGAAATAATTAAGTATGAGGTAATAAAAAAAAAAATAAGACGGATGCACCGGAAATTCAGGAGACGTCAGCAGAGAGCAAGAACGAATTTGCTCCTCGCTTAAATAATTGGAGATCAGAGGATGTCACAACTGCACCTGGCAAACTATTCCACATTTTGGTTGTGGTCGTAGCAAGCAGAGTAGTATTAAACCTGATGCTAGCAAAAGTCAACACTGTTTGCAACAGCAGCCTACCTAGTGTTGCAAGCAAAAACAGCTGGCTCAGGTAAAGAAGAGAGCAGAGGATGTTTATCGTTGTAGTAAATTTTTTGTAACAAACATAATGAACTCAATTGACGTCTAGGCCAGAAGTCTACATTAAGTGTTAGCAAAATAAACTTGACTGATGACATAACCATCCAAGAGTCAGCACCATAAGACCACACTGGAAAATAGTACTCTAAACAAGGAAGAAGAAAAAGAGTTAAAATACTTAGATATGATTAGCTTCATCACGAAACATTTAAAAACATTGCCACAAGATACCATCTTTTAAAGAAACCGAGGAAGCAATATTATACATGCTTCTCAAAAGACGTCTTATCGAAAGTTACGTGTAATATATGAAGAAAGTCTCTTTAACACTTAAAACCATACTATTTAATGTAAATCAAAGCAGCCTCCACTATGTGCCAGATCTCAATTCATGGGCTCTGCAACCACAGCCGTAAGGAGTGGAGAAAGAACAACAGCTAGAAGAGTAGCATCATTGGTGTATGCAATTAGTTTGCTCTTCAGACCTGGCCACATGTGACAAGTACAGTATAGATAATAAATAGCAAAGGTCCAAGAACACTACCTTGAGGAACACTTGAAATGACATTACTGAAGCTATACTGGCCATCAATACAGACCTTTTGGGTTCTGCCCCTTAAAAATTCATTTAGAATATTAATAAAAGATCTACCAACTACCAATAACCTTAGCATGTAGGTAAGCGTTTCATAATTCACACGGTCAAAGGCTACACTAAATCTAGACCGACCAATTGTGATTATTAAGAGCACTCTGTAAGATGGTAGATATTGAGAAGAGTGCATCACAAGTACCAAGGCCTATACAAAACCCAAACTGTAATACTGGTAGCAGGTTGTTCTCTTCAGTAAACCTACATAGACTCTTAGAGAGCATCTGCTCAAAATCCTTGGATATGACAGAGTAATTGGAATCTGCTGATATTTAAAGGGGCCATGAGGATGGACTTTGTCCTTTAGGTAATGGAGTTGTATTGGCCTTCCTCCAACTGGAAGAGAAACTTGAAAGTCCAACTAATCTTCTGAAAATAGAAGTAATCCTAGGAGCAATGGAATCCAGTATTTTTAAAAAAGATGAGAAAGATCCTGTTAGGGTTTTGCTGTCATAACTGTTGAGACCAAGAAACAAAATTTTGACTTCTCTAGACCTTGCGCCATTGAACTCAACTTAGGCACTGGAAAGCATGACTGAGGCAACACCAAGGACTCTCCATTCAGTTTGCTTACAAAAGACTTGACCCAAAAGTTCTGCTTTTAGAGCAAAATACAACAGGTTCATCAGTTCCTACTAGAAGAGGCATGCTTGAATCAACTCCAAAGAGTGATGACTTGAGGGTTGACCACCACTTTTGGTTTGGTCATCACCACTGGAGAGCAAGATCTTCGCATCCTTGTAATAAGCCCTCTCACCTCTCTCATGGATAACATAAGCTTGATTTCCAAGCTCAGTGAAATAACTCCACAAAAAGTCTGATTGATTGTTCCTCCATAAACGGTAAGCCTCTTGTTTTTCATGGTAGGCAGGCTTACATACAGCATTAAACCATGGCTTATCTTCAAAATGAAAGTTAGGGATTTTAGAAAGAAGGCTTCTCTTGATGATAGTCTTAAGGTGATCATTTAAACATTCAGTAACATTCAGACTTCTTTAAATATAGCTCCACCTGAGCTCAATAAGATCATGATGGATACCATCCCATTGGCCAGGGATTTCAAGTATACTTTTCTTGAAAAACTAACATCAAGAACATGCTGATTCATCTCCACAATATAACCTTAATCAAACGGTGATCAGATGATTCCACAGGCAAACCTACTCCACTATACAATCCCTGTTACTTCAGTGAATACAAGGCCAAGACAGTTGCCAGATTGGTGTGTGGGTTAATTTATTAGCTGATCAAAACCTTAAATAGTGGAGAAATATAGATCAGCAAACACACGATTATCTGTGGCAGTAGCTGAGCTAAGTCATTCCATGTGGTGAGAATTGTAATCACCAAGGAAAATGAAACAAATATGAGTCAGCTTCCTGAACTGCTGTCATTTTGGTAAGCAAGTAATAAATAGTCATCCAAATCTGAGTTCCTAAACCTAGCAAATGCATAAAAATCTATTTGTCTTCCACAGACTTTAACTACTTGTGTTTCATGAAATCTACACTCCTAAAGTGGCCTGTGAGATGTGGAGAAACCCTCTCTAATATACAGAGCCATTCCACAGGCCCTTTGAATAGCTTTATGCTTGAGTAAAATGGGCTTCCTAAACCAAGGAATCAACAGTTCTGAACAGATAGCTGTAAAAGAAAGATTTCCAGTTTGTGTGGTGTCCGAATGTATATAGAATATGAATGGTATGAAAATGTTTAGCATGCTGTCATCTTTTATGAAAGAGTTAGAAGCAGGGTGCTTTGCAAACAATAGAGAGATTACACTACTATGGTCATCAGCAGAAGTAAAGGGGAGACTATAGATTATAGAATCAAGCTCACACATCATCAGGGATAATAATGATGAAATAAGCAGTGATAAGTTCTTCAAGGTTAGACCAATGCTAGATCACTTGAGGAAGAAGTTTCAAGATCTTCCAAGGCAACAAAAAATTTTGCGTTGGTGAACAGATGATGAATTTTCAAGGAACATACCATGAATCAATACATGCATGAAGCTCAAAAAGTGGGGGTTCAAGATCTTTGTTCCTGCAGACTGTGGGGGTCTTATTCATGACTTCATTCCTTATACAGGGTCCAATCAACCTGTGAATAAAGAAGATATTACAGACCTCAGTGCATCTTCAAGCATCGTTTTTCACAAGGCTGAAACAATACAAAGCAATTATAATTACTTTTTATATTTTGATGATTGGTTTGCCTCTGTCCCATTTCAAAACCATCAGGTGCTGTGGGACAGCTGGCATCAGATAATGATATGAAGAAGAAAGGTCGAGCCACTGTTGAGGAATGGAGGTCATATGGAGATGGTAGTCAGCTGACAGTGGTCAAATGGTTTGATGATAAAGGTATGACCATGCTCTCCACCTTTGCCACCTTTGCTGAAAGTCAACCAGTTCATACTGCATGCCGTATGACAAAAGTGTGAAGAAAACTGTAGAGATTCCACAACCAGAGTAAAATTTTGCAACAAAAACATGGGGGTTATTTATCTGGCTGATTGTCTTTTATCATTTCACAGAATTCCAATGCGATCGAAGAATTATTGTCATGGATAAATTTTTCACATGACTGATATGACTATCAATCATGCTTGGTTGATATACTGAAGACGAAGGGTGCCTGAGTCACTCATTAGAGGAGGGTCGGAAATGTTCGCCTAAAATAGGACGTCCACCTTTAAATGAGAAATCCAGTGACCCACACAAGAAGCGATAGCAAAAGATGAGTCAAGTCAAACCACAGATGGACGGGAGACTTGACAAGTAGATCACTTCCCAGGAACAAAAAATCCTCGCTTGAACTGCAAGCGATCTGGATGTAAGGGCTGAGCAAATATCATGTGTATCAGATGTAATGTTAGCTTGTGTCTGAACGAAAGAAATAACTTTCCTTCAGTTTCGTACCTAAAAGTCCTCTTTTTCTCTACCCCGCCATTGTTCCTAAATAGATTTTATATTTAATTTTAAGCAGCCACATAAAAGGAAAATGTTTTATGCACGATTGCTTTGTGAAGCTAATGTTCACTCATAGTAAGAAAATGAATGTTAGTGCTTTCAGTGTACAAAACATGAAATCTAGTACTGCATTGACTGGCAAATTTCTCTTCCCTGGTGACCAGCATGACGGAATCGTTGCATGATTGTACAATAGTGAACACTGAATTAAATTTTTAGATAAATGATTTTTGTACAATAGTGAACACTGAATTAAGTTGTTAAATATATGATTTTTGACATTTGCCTGGCCCATATAAATCTAAAAATCAAAACAACTTTTTGAGTCAGGGAAAGTACGTGTGGGCAATATAGGGTAAAGGTAGAATTTAAGTACTTGACGACTGAAAAGGAGTTGGCTGTGTTGAGATTTTGTCTGAGGCAGTATGTCCGTTTTATATGGTGTGAGGTTTTGTGTAGACATCACCAACCCCCAGTGTATTTGCAGCAAATGAAGAATGTAGGTAGATGAGTGGCCTGCACACTTGAGGGCTCGAGTGAATTTGATTAGGCTATGTTGCTGAATATATACCTGGTGGAAGGAATGTGATTGCTGATACGTTGTCTCGGCTGCCTCTGAGCAGGAATGAACGAGAGTCTGATAGTGTAAATCAAGAATATCTACCCAAAGGTTTAACTGTTGTAAGAGAAAGTAGAGGCGGTGGCGATTCGATGTTCGAAAATGTCAAGTGTTTGGTGTGGGTTACAAGAATTAACAAAAAATGGGTTAGATGAAAGGATGAGTCGCAAAGGAAAGTTATGGATGAAGTATGTGAGAAACCTTAACTTATTGGTTTGAGGAAAGTGAGGAAGCACATGAAATAGTTATAGGCAATGTGTGAACCGGGTGTATTCCAGGACAAGAGGTGTTGAGGGTAGTGACCCGTCTGTTTGGAATACTTGTGAGTGTTCATTTTGGAATGGAAAACCCTTTGTTATATTTTACAAAGTCAAGTATATCTTAGTTTAACCAGACCACTATGCTGGTTAACAGCTCTCCCAGGGCTGGCCCGAAGGATTAGATTTATTTTACGTGGCTAAGAACCAACTGGTTACCTAGTAATGGGACCTACAGCTTATTGTGGAATCTGAACCACATTATGACGAGAAATGAATTTCTATCACCAGAAATAAATTCCTCTAATTCTCCATTGGCCGCTTGGAGAGTCGAACGCTTGGCCAAAAGCGTGTTAGCTGAAAGCTCTACCCACCCCTCCAATGAAGAACTATTATATTGCACAGAGGAGGTGCGAAGTGAGTATATGCTAAATTTGCAATGCCTGAGAGGGATACACTATCACTGGGGTGTCAAGGAAAATGCACGAGACCAGAAGTATGAGACGGAGATTACAGAATTAGTGTAGTAGATGTGGGTGATTGTGATTAAGAGATAGAAGAGTCCGAAAGAGGTGAACTTTTGTGTTCATAGAAAAGGTCATGGTATGACAGTACTTGTAGATAGAAATGGGAGTGAATACTGTGGATTGATTGACACGGGAGAACAAATTTCTTTGGTGAGTGCAAGTGTTATTTGTGAGACTGAAAAGTATATGAATACGTATACTTGAGCGTAAGTTTTTAGTGTAACCATATTCATGGAATAGGAGTAAAACAATTTGGTGGCATGGGAAGAGATTAGTGGCTGTAAGATTTTGTGTCGGTTGATGCAGTGCTAGATGTTTGCCTGTGTTTTTGCTGCAATTGAATGTGTTATTATTTTTAATAGTAATTATAATAGTTCTGTCCATATTTTATACCAACGATAGGTTGCAGTAAAATCTTGAAGTTGTCTTTCATCGTTCTAAAATAATAAAACGCACCAGATCAACGATTATTAATAAATAAAATAAAATTGCGTGATTATTGCTAAGGTATTATTGTTGTCAGAGAGATAATCATTTATTTAAAATTCCTACAGCAGTAAGCTTTTTACAGTTTTTGGATTTAAATTAGTCTTCAGCGTTTTGAAAATATTAATTGTTAAAAGTGACAGTTTGTAACGCTATATACCAGGGCTTTATTTAATACGGTATTATATCTGTTAACCTCATGCCTTGTAATTGGAAAATAGAGTGGGATTTTAGGAATTTACAACTCATTAGGTTTAGAGGCTATAATTACTATGCTTTTGCAATAGCTCTTTAGTTTTATGTAAGTTTAGATAACATTCTTTTTTCTGTTTAAACACCTTTTTGTCATCTTGCCCAGTCGTAAATAAGAGGAAAAAGATGAATGAACGATAAGGTCATGGAAAACAGTAAGCAAAAAGTTCCCATAGATTCTCGTCTGTTGAAGAAGAGTATTTACTACACTGTACAATTAAATTTTCGTTTTGTAAGGACGTAAATCTTTGATGGTTTTCTATTGGGGATTTTTAAATATAAAAGTGCTATTTTTACCAGTAAGATTGCTTCTTTAATTAAGTATATGGGAGAATGTTAGCCACTGTATATTTGAGAATATTTGTATAGCATAAATTGACACTTGTATTTTTGTGTATGTGTTACGACTGGCTTTTATGTGACCCAGATTTGACATTGCTTAAAGATTTTATATCAAAAGAACTGAAGTAACATTTCTAATTCAAAGTTAATCTCTTGCGTTGGTTAGTACAGTTATCCAATATTTGTCAAAGTTCTTCTCGAACTCTCAGTTGAGGAAAGTTTTCGAGAAGTTATGTTGTTAATTTTTTCCAGACGGTGGTCCCTGTGATGTAAAAGTTAAGGAAATGTTTTATGATGTTGGGAGGGTGTTGGCAATTGAAAATTATTATAAGTTTGTTTATGTTATGGATTTTTCTCACTTTACTTCAGAAGGAAGTTAAAGTCCTAGTGTTGTTTTGACAACGTCTGTGTGTATGGTACCAAAATATCTCGAGAACAGTTGAATATGGGCAGATATGGCAAATACTTAATAAGGACCATTTCTGATGCTTACTTTTTGGTAGTAGTCTATGAGGGTTTTCTGTGTCGCTATTAAAATTTGGGTAACTCATGGGTCGATATCGTACTCACCTAACACTCTCCTAGGCCCGCGTTCGATTCTCCGGCCGGCCAGTGAAGGATTAGAGGAATTTATTTCTGGTGATAGAATTTCATTTCTCGGTATAATGTGGTTCGGATTCCACAATAAGCTGTAGGTCCCGTTGCTCGGTAACCAACTGGTTCTTAGCCATGTAAAATAAGTCTAATCTTTCGGGCCAGCCCTCTCTAGGAGAGCTGTTAATTAGCTCAGTGGTCTGGTTAAACTAAGGTATACTTTATGGCTTATGACAATCATGCAGCTCGTTCATTGTTGGTTCTAGAGGAAGCATGATCTCGAGTTAGTGCTATTATTTATTAAACTTCACAATTCCGGGAGTGAAGCAAATAGTTTTGTCTGTACTATTATGATGATGATGATGTGTTGGTATGTTTTTTATGACATTTTTTTCAGATCTTAATTAAATTGGTCCGGAAAGTACCCCATGGTCCCTGATTATATTTATCTGACTTATTTTCAAGGTCGTAAATACAACGAGAACGGCAAAAATAATTTAAAAAACGGATACAGATTCGTCTTTAAAAAGAACAGTAAAACGAATTAAAATTTCATATACTGTCAGTTTCCCGTCATGTCATCCAAAACATTGGGTTGAAGTGGGTAGATTCCGGTTTCCAAAGTTTTTAGAGGAAATGTAAAACTGAAGTTTGTGAAAAGAATATCAGAGATATCATAGTCACATAAATATTTAGTAAATGTACTGTAAAGTTATGTTGGTCCCTTTATTATTTTTAATTTATTGAGAATCGCCAGGTTAAGTGTCACCAGAGATATTACTAATGGCCTGTCCACACTAGCGGGCATGCCCGTCGGGCACTTTCAGCTGTTTATATTTTCTCTCGCTTCTGAAGCATTGTTACCAGACAACCGCATCGTTCTGGCTCCATACTTGGTCGGTCAGTATAGTGGAACGGGTTATGGGAACGGTGTTTGCCCATCGGTCAGTGCCCGCCAGTTTGGACAGGGCTTAAGCAATTTGTTTCTTCATTGTCTTGTAAAGTAAGTACCCTTTTTTACCATTTTAACAGCTTCCTAGGGCTGGCCCGAAGGATTAGATTATTTCATTGTCTTGTAAACACCCTTTCCATCTCCCTCGTGAATTCGATTGAAAGCTTATGTAATTATGAAACAAGGTCCGTTTCAGTAAATGAAGATGAAAAAAGCTGTGTTCGGAAATTCTTAAGCTAAGTGTTATGAATTTCACCATTCCTTTATGGGTGAGCTCTTTTAATGTGGCCTTTAGTTTGGATTGAGACTAACCTTCAGGCTATACATAATACATAATACCAGCGAAAGAGAAGCCGTAGCTGTCGTTTCGAAAAATAGTAACATCAGTCACGGGTAAAAAAGCAAGTGCTGTAAAGCACTTTATCTTTAGACGAAATACTTCATTTGTATTAAATTGGACTTTATGACCTAGTTCGACAAGTTCTTGGTAGAGGTTTTGAGAAAAATGAAATAAGCAACCAGTTACCTGTACGTCAGGAAATCTTGAAATAAGACTATTCATGAGCGGATTTTCGGAGTCCATCATACCTTTTAGGCTGCATATCAGGGCAAAGAGTAACTAGCAGAGAAAACAATCGATCATAAGTTGCTTGCCGCATGTTGGGTAACAATGCGAAAACACGAGGTACATTCACATTACCTATTTAAATGCTGATTGTTTATAACTGGTAATATTAAATGTGCCATCGCCAGCCCAGTCACTAATTTTAACAAGATCATCCTGCCCTTGATGAGACGAAAATTAGCAGTCTTTCCTCATCTTCCACGCCAGTTTCATATTACAAAAATGGTTCCCCCCGATTCAAATTTGCAGTACAATAGCGGGATATCAAAACCATATTCTTGTAGAGAAGAACATTCTATCGCAGCCACAATTCTCATGGTCTCTTGTGATGAAGACAAGGCTTTGGCTCTTATAGAACTGAGGACAATTCTTGATTTCACTGTATTCACGAAAGCGCTGTGAAAGTGTTCCCCTGTTGAAGATACTATTTCTAATGGGTCTTCCTCAGCCATCGTCTGAACGCGCGCTCTGCACATCTTTACTTCACATAGCCACTCTTTTCTTGATATATCAGCATTCTGTCTGTGAAATTACGTACATAGTTATCATCCACAAGCTTATTAGCTCCTTGATGAGATTTTAGATAATATGGCATTGTGAGGGCTAAAGAAAATTTTGAAACAGTTGAAAAGTTGATAAGAACAAAACCTACAGATTTGGCAAGTACAATATATATATATATATATATATATATATATATATATATATATATATATATATATATATATACACACACACACACACATATATATATATATATATATATATATATATATATATATATATTATATATATATATGATTTCGTTGAAAAGCTATGAAGACTGTTTTTTGTTTTCTGGACGAACAGTAACTAAGATTAGCTGTGAAATTTAAAGAATGCTAGTCAGTAACTGAAGAGTTAAATTATGACCGTTACTCCTGTAAACTAAAAACTTGACAATTTACTTTATCAATAACTATTTTTAAGTGGGTTATTTTTTAAAGTGAAAGTAATTATGCCTGTTATGAGTTGTCCTATATATCAGTTGTCCAGGTATGAGTTTTCCGGGAATGGGTTGTTTTGGATTATTCAAGGGTAACTGTGCAACTGAAGCGAAAAGGTCTCCTTTAAAATGAATGGTTTATGAGCAGAAACGCTACATATTCGATAATCTTTTGATGAGCTCTGAAAGGGACATGTCGACTTTGATGTTGAGATGCTAAAATAGGATTAACCTTCAAGGAAATGTGTTTCATTAAATGACATCGTTTGATTATATGGAACTCAGAAATACGCTTTTGGTGAAGATCTGGTGTCTAGAAAATGTTTATTTTAAGCGAATAGTTAATGGATTCTCTGATTAGCACAGTGTTGTCTCTCACTGGAAATTAGGTTAGAAATGACGCAAAACGTGTGGGACGGAATCGATTCTAAATATTCCCAGTTCTGGTGTTACCTAATACAGTTTTAGATGGAGAACTTCAAAGGTGTATATTTATTTTAATTATCTCGTACAGATATTAAATTTTCAGTTATTTTTATTCACCTATCCTACCTAATACAAACATCATTTCTCACACATACATTTGTATATTAAGGGTCTAGCTTTTCTGTCTTGTCTCAAGTACCTATTTATGAAAATATATATATTTGATTATTAGAATCTTAATCTTTCATATGCATTTGCCTTACTCATCTTGTGTTTCCCTGTTTTCGTGCATAAGAGCTTTATGATTTCTGATTACCAATTTATGATTAATTCCAAAGAATGTAATTTTATCGTGGAATAATAATATTAAAAAAATTGCTTCACAGAATCCACTGTTGTAAAATTATTGAGAAGTTGATAGACAAAATTATATTGTTAGATTTCTTTGCTTGATATTCCTTCACCTTTTTGGTTTTCAGTATGAAATTATTATTTTTACGATTGGTCAGGGTTTTCAGGATAGAGTAAATGTGTTTTATGAAGTATAGTTTTTTGGTTTTACCACAAATTTAGTGTCTGTAAACGCCGCTCCATCCTTTATGCCCGAGCATTACTGTTGATGGAGTGTAAGCAAGTCATGGTGACTTATGGCGCAATTATTTCATGTAGTAGACTGTCAGGTTTATAGTATAACCTATATAATATTTTCTGCATGCACAGGTGACTTGAGTAAATATAAAGTTAATCATCTCCAGCGTACCCCTGCAGGTTTACCTGTTTAGGTAGACCTTCACGTTTATACTTGTGTGCAATTAAAGTCTGTTAAGTTTTTCGGTGGGCAAATAAGACCGCTACATAGCTACAGATATACCGTAAAGTTGTACTTTGAATACTTGAACCTGAAGAGGTATACCTGTAATAACACACCTCCATCCTTGCAGCTCCTCCATCCTGCCACACTAACATGGCAGATTCTCAAGAGATATCTCTGAAACTGTTAGGTGTGGAGTTGGTACACATAGGTAGGCCATCTCCCCACACCATAAAGCAGGCAGGGTAACACAATATAACCAGGTGAATTTTTGTGAGCATTCAGCTGAGTCAAACTGTCTTGGTGAAGAAGTCTTAAGCTGGTCTGACCGTATGAATTCATGTTGATATTTTTTCATCGAAAACAAGGTATCATAAGGAAATGAAGCCAGTTATTATTTTAATTTTTCTGTAAGCGTGCTGTTTTTGGAAGATGGCTGAATGCCAGTTATATTGCAATTTTTGTGAACGTGGTCGAAGACCAACCAAATGTTTAGAAAAAAAAAAAAAACAGCATATTATTAAGCATTCAGGTATCTTCCAAATGTTTATTGGCTAACCAAATGTTTAGAAAAAAAAAAAAAACAGCATATTCTTAAGCATTCAGGTATCTTCCAGTATTGGCTAAGTTTTTCAGGATCTAGTTTCTGTGTTTTGCGACATTGGTTTTTACCAACAATCGAGTATCGACAAATGCCTTTCGGTCTTTGATATCCTTGGCTTCGTTGGGCTTTACTGCTCATTGTGTATATGGACGTCATGGTGCCATATGGCCGCAGCATACCTACTGGTATGCCTTTGTTAGTTTACCAGTACATTTATGACTAGTTCTAATCTGTAAATAACGTACTTGAAAACCGTAATTTGTTAAAAATTTAGCAAATGAGAATAAGTACATAGATATCCACCTCATTGAAGTAATGGTGAAAAAGGAAAGTATATCAAGAGAGAAATAAATAGCCTTGGATGCAGTGTGTTTTGACAAATAACCTTCAGAAATTTTGTTTGTATGGGGAGTTGAGAACATATGTTATTCTTAACATTGATTGAACACCAATCCTACGCAATACTGCCATAGTAGATGAAAGAACAATGTTTCATCTTTTGAAGGCCAGCGAGATCGGTAACAAGATATTCTTTGTAGAATAGAAGAAATGATAAAAAGAAATCGGGTTTTACTCAAAGGAAAAGATAGCCCTTTTTCTCACATTAAGGAAAGTTTTCGAATATGGGACCTCAGTGAGGGTTGTATGATGAAAAGAAAAAAATTTGTTCTTTGTTACTCACTCACTCTGAAGGCTTTCCAGATATCTTTTGGGCTTGATGTCTAGCACAGGACTTCTAATGTGGCTGAAAGGCTCATTAAATTTTAATTTAGTTAATTTTATCATATTTATTTTACAAATCAGAGTCTCATTACTCCCTTAAATCCAGGTCTATGGAAATCAAGGACTACAAAAAAAAGTTCCTCTTCTGCCGTGAGCATTGAGTTTTGGAGAATGTACCCACAATGGCCCATAAATAAAGAGTGAAGTGTGTGCAAAAAATGCTCGTATTTGCTTATTGGAGGATCACCATGCTTGTTTAAATCTACTCATGTTGGTGATTGGGGTTGAAAGGTGTCCCGTGAGACATTTGGATAGGATGCAAGCCACTTTGCTGCTTTCTTATCAAGTTTTGCATCGATCCTCGCAACCACCCCCATCCACCCAAACAAACCCCCCTCTCTCTCTCTCTCTCTCTCTCTCTCTCTCTCTCTCTCTCTCTCTCTCTCTCTCTCTCTCGTGAAAGCTTTGCATGAAACCATCAGTGAAAAACTCTCATGTTTGAGTGGTCACCATTTCAAAGATAGTTAATTGCTTCGTGTCTTTGTTGGATGAATAGAATTTTCAGGTGCATTTCTTCGTGCGAGTCTGTATTGATTTGGATTTTTAAATTATTCATCATTGATTCTACATGTAGCATCCCATCCAGTACAAAGCTCATCACTTACGGTCAGTGTTTTCAATATTTACCAGACAACTTCAGGAATTCCCAGTTGAGAGTTTTCGGGAATTTGGATTTCTATTAAGCCATTGATGCACAATTTTTAAATTCAGAGATAACCATTTCAAGTTATACGTTTACTTTATATAATTGCGAACGAAATAGTTTGTCATTATTTTTATTATTTCCGTTGGCATCGGTAACCAGTTATTCAGATCAGTTTGGTCGTCATTGGTCAGTTCTTGCATGGGTGACAGACGTCTTCGACACATATCCACCTTAGCTGAGGGAATAGGCTTATTAACTTGGTTGGGCTCCAGTTCAGTGGTGAAAAGTGCCTTAGGACAGGAATGGAATAGTCTTCGGACACCAATGGCTTCTCTTCGGGTCCAAGGCAGGAAGGGTGTTGGAAATAGGCTTGCAGTCCCTCTCCTTGGATTTCATCAGAATAAAGTGTTTTGCTCTGATTGATTTCAGTGAGGTTTACATTAATTTTGGTTTTATTTATTTTTCATTTATTAGTTGCCCATTTTTCATTTTTTGACATAATTATGTTAGGACTTTAAACACATATCCATTTGTTTATAAAAATAAAATATTTATCTGAGGTAGATTAGGTTTCCAGGCGCTAAACTTTATGTAGATTTTCACTGCATAGAAATGAAGGAGACAGCCAGGGATTCTATTTCTTTTTCCAGTGAGCATTATTGTTGAATATATATTTAGATGAAATTGTAGACGCCTTGAGGAATTTACATATATATAAATTTATATATATATATATATATATATATATATATATATATATATATATATATATATATATATATATATATATATATATATATATATATATATATATATATATATATATATATATATATATATATATATACTGTATGTAATTATGTGGAAGAAATTTTGTCACTAAGAACACGCGTGACCTTTATATATTCGCAGATATTAACCCTCAAATATTGTTCAGTATCGGATTAACCGTATCTTGAGAACAGTTTACATCCAGAAGGAATTATAATTCATGAGAGCTTCTTCCCCGGTAATGATCCGAACTCGCGATTCTAGTCAAGAAATAACAATAGACAGTCGACTTTGACAACTTGGCTTTGCAGAGAGGTATAAATTGATATCGACCATGCCATACGAGTACAACTTCTTGTCGAATTCAGGTTCCGTTCTTAGAATCGATATCAACCCATCTCCACCATGGTAACTGATTGTTAAATTAGTAACACTAAATTATGAATTTTTGTCGCATAGCCTACACCCGTCACTTTTCCATATGACAAATATTACCCCACAAATATAGAAGACTGATTATTTATTTGATAAATGTGCCTGAAAGTTATCCTTCAAATTTCTTCTTGAACTGTTAAGTTTGAAGATATTTGGCTGGAATCCAGCGAGTCTTTTTTTTTTTTTTTTTAATCGATCTTTCCTTTGGCAGTCGTATCACACTGCTCTGAGATTATGTTGAATTTTCAGAAAATGAGATTTTGGATGAGTTACAAATATAGTTCTAATTTGTGTTCGACTGTATTTTAATTAAAGTTCTAATTTCCAACGAATTGAAGACAGTTTGAAATTGGATTTTGGATTAAACTCCTTTCTCTGGTATAAAAATTTATTTTTGACGGTTTAACGAAATGATTGAAGTCTGAATTCAAGCTAGGTTGTGCTGTCGTCCATAAAGCAATTGTGAACGAGTTACGGAAATAATCTGATTTTGACTTGATTGTCTACTAAAGAGGTGCAAGACAAGTGGTTGTCGTTGAGGATCTGAGATAGCTGGAGTTTGTATTTTCCTCTCGAGTTATTTTTCCAGGTGTTTGTCTTCCTTGTGAAGAAAAGCATCGTTAAAAATGTGAATTAACTTTGAGATATCAACAACAATTTACAAATTTTTGTTTAGATACTATATGATTCCAATAGAATTTTCTCTTTTAAGATTTAATTTTTTGTTTCAACATACACAAAAAATGTATTTTATTTGACCTCGAAATTTGTCGAAAGAAATTTATATGATAAATATTAAAAAGATTTTAGCACCCTCTTCTGTAAAAGGTACATTTTATTAAAAATATAGCCCTTTTTTTGTCTTAGGTTTTCTCGACAGATATTTCTTTTAAGATTTATCCCGTCATATAAAGCCATTTGTTTCCTTCTCAGCAGAAAGTTGTTACCTGCAGTTGTATTCATCAGCTTGTATTTGCATTATTATCGTGTTTTTTTTGGCTTGTCTGTCCAGAAGGCATTATTACGCGAATTTCCATAAAATCTGTAAGGAATTTCACAATACAGAGTAGCAAATAAATATGCAACGACCTATTTACGATGAGTTATGAAGAAATTCTCAGGATTACTTACCAGTCAATTAACTTCCATATTTAAGCGAAGATTTTGCCACGACGTGTGCGAATTTAAACGATAAAGCTTTTCAGTAGGGTTAACAGTATTGCTCTCTCTCTCTCTCTCTCTCTCTCTCTCTCTCTCTCTCTCTCTCTCTCTCTCGGTTTAAGAGTTAGCACGCTTTCCTCGCTGGTAAGAACTACCGAACCCTGAACAAGTGTAATATTTTCCTGTAGTGTTTTTGTAATTTATTATGAACATTAATTTCCTATTTGACGGCAAAATAAAAAATCTAAACAAAATTGTTGCTGTAACATTGTGTCAATATGACTTATCAAGGAATTTTCTTTAATAGTAAAAAAAGAAAATGTTATTCATATTAAAGAGAAATGCAAGAAAAGTGATATGTGATTTTTGAATCATATATCTATTTTAAATAATGGGGGAACAAAAATAAGAATCCAACACGTTAAACATAAATTATGATGCAGTGACACAACAACAAATAACATTCATACTGGCGAAGCGTAAATTCAAATCAAACGATTTTCAGCCTCATCGAAATTTACTTTTCCTTTGAGCGAAATTGCGTCGGTTCCTTATAATCAGAGGTGAACATCACAAGCGACGCAACTGAATGGGATGATGACCTTGGGAGAGCGGACCGTGTTATTCGATTGTCGAAGGGAAAAGGGGACAAGAAATTCTGGCTGGATTCCAGCCAAGTCATCTTCGTTCCTTGTAGCCGAATCAAGGCAAAAGGCACTGGGTCGTATGGAAGGACAATTGTATGGTAAATTACTAAGGTATTTGGCAGGAAAAATTAAAGGTAATTGTGAATATTCTCGAGGAAAATTCCAATGAAATTGTCAAAGACATTTGTGATAGAAATAATAAAAGCTGTCATATCTTCTTAAGTGTAAGTTAGTTATAAAATGCCCCACAGTGATTGTTTGTACAAGGAAAAATTTCACAAAATCCAGGTTTGTCGGCAGCAATATGAAATATTCCCCCAAATAATTTTCCAGCTAGACTCATCATATAACTTATCCAGACCAAGTGGAAGCTGTGAGCTTAACATAGAAATATAAAAATTATCACTACCGATCGACAAATCGAGAAACAAGGGTTTTGCTGTACCCCTCCGACTGCAGTGTTTGGGGTAAATTATCTTGAACCTACTTAAACATTTACAAAATTGAAAAGAACTGCAAATGCGTTTTTAGGTTAACATTTCATCTGCGGAGAAATTTTCCAAAATTAGAAAGAAACGCCCAAAGAAACTAAAAATCTAAGCAATAGATTCGTGGTGAATTCATAAGGTGACTATCAACTTTTAAGCTCGCTATTCCTGGCACGAATAGATTCCTAATTCCGTAGATTTCCCCTCTGCTGTTATAACTGTTAAACTAATGCGCTCTCTCTCTCTCTCTCTCTCTCTCTCTCTCTCTCTCTCTCTCTCTCTCTCTCTCTCTCTCCCCGCCGTAACATTAAAAGGTTTTATTAATATTGGTTTATAACTTTTTAAATAAATTTGGACTGCTGATACTGTGACAGTGTGCTAACTGTAAAACACTAAAGGGAGCCTGAACTCTGCACCGCACATAAAAACATCTGGGATCTGTAATCGTAATCGGATCTGTCTAAAAACTTATTAAGTTTCAGTGAATTCCATGGAATGTAGTATGGATTACTAACGAAGGGAAGCGGCTGATTTATATAGGTAAATAGAGGCCAGTATGATGGTGAGATGAGTTGTGGAATAGAGAAAAACAAGGAGATCAAGATTAACCAACTTTCCTTTATGGGAGTGAAATGTAGATGGTGAATGCGAATGAAAGAAAAAGGTTGAATCAGTTGAGATGAACTGTTTGACAAGTTTACCTAGCATTAGAAGAATTAAAAGTTTGAGGAATTTGGAGATACAAAGAAAAAGTGGCAAAATGTGTAGTGTGTGGGTGAAAGGTAGGATCTGAGTGTTTTGAGATGGTAAGTCCATGCAAAAAGAATGGAGGACTATAGGCTGATAAAGAAAAATACATTCCTGAAGTGTTGGGAGGGAGGAGAGGAAGATTTAGAAGCGGCTGGCATTTACCCACGCATACACACGCGCGCGCGCGTGCACACACAACTTTTGTGGCATAAAAGGAGCCCTATTCGCAGTACTAACACCACAAGATCTTAGTGTACTATCGCTAGCACTAAAGACGTTTTTTATCTAGGTCTTCAGAAAACATCTTAATGTGGAGATATTTATGGCTTGTTTTTTGGGTAAAATTTCCCATTAAGATATTGACATGCGATCCATGTGAAAGACGGCAGAACAAAAATCCTTAAGATATCCCTCTCACTAAGTTCACTTGGAGAAAATGATCCTGCTGGCTGACCTATGATTATCTCAGAATTAAGTGAACTCTTTGGCTCATGGCTACTTCCTCCACACAGTTTCGTTGAAATGCGCAGGTAGATTTTTGAGATGTTCCTAACACTCCGGAGGGCGCCTTTCATTTGGGCAAAAAAATGTTATCATTCTGACACTCATTATTTCATTTGGGCGAAAGGCACGTCTTGATCCCGACGTAGACCCCTAGTGGCTTTAAGAATTTTGTGTTTGAAATTATTATTACTTATATAATTGTATACCTGAAATTATGTTCTTCATCATAAGACACCTGAAATCTTAAGTTACATTGCACCAACTAAACATAAGAATTATGAGTTTGAAGGCCTAGCTGTTATGTCAACATCTGCGCTTCTCTTAACCTGCACTCGAAGTAGCTGAGCTTCCAATTTCTTAGAATCACTGGGATGATTGTGCTCCGCCATAGCTTTTATGAACGTTTTTCCACTTTCGTCAGTCCTAATTCTGGCTTTACATCTGGTTTTGTTGTTTGTGCACCTCCACGAAACATCATTCTTCAATATGGTGTCTGTACGAAAATAAAAGCCATAGAATATAGAGCACCTTTTTCGTCGGTTTGTTTCTGAGATATTTCCTTCCATGGCCGAGTAATGAATAACTAATGACTCTCGGTGTGAATCTACACTTTTCGCGCCACTGACTGGAGAACTGATAACTAATGTCTATTAACCAGCTAACTACTGAGTTATCAGCCAGGCGATAACGGAGTTTTCACCACGTGAAGACATGTCCTAAAATACTTCTGCCTCTTTTGCCTTACTCTCGCCCAAATGATTGGTGCCAATTTGCAGGATTTTGATATTTGTCGAGCAAACGATGTAATGAGTAGTCGCCCAAATGATATATTGATTAATCCCCAAATTCGCCTAAATGAAAAGCGCCCACTCCGGAGTGGGGTAGTGCCGTTAATGAACACCACTTGGTGCGCAAAAGGGATTACGAAAGGTTGTTTTCAGCTGTACACACAGTCTAGTCTTATACTTTATCTCCGGTCCCACTTTTTGTCTGTCTTGCTGTCCAACCACTCCAACCTCCGTTTCCACTGTCTTAAGCTGAAAGTGCTCCAGTGTTTGCCTTGATATCCAAATTGTCATAGATCAGTCAATCTCTTCCTGACAGACAGACAAAGAAACAGACACGGCTGAACAGAATATGCCTTGAAAAATCATTTTAAGTGACCAGCCATTCGCTGGAGTAACTGTTTCTTTCGATCTTATCCCAGCACAAGGGCCTCCCCGACATACATTAAGAAGTTGCAAAAGACTTTCCTCCCTTCTGAAAATCGCAGATGACTGATGCAGTTGTTAATCATCTTATTGAAAATGGAAGGGATCAGTAATAAAGTATAGGGGGAAAAGGTGTTTCCGTAAGGATAACTGATCGCAGAAGCCGTAGATTTTGTTAATATTTGAATTTTGTGTGTGTGTGTGTGTGTGTGTGTGTGTGTGTGTGATGAGAGAGAGAGAGAGAGAGAGAGAGAGAGAGAGAGAGAGAGAGAGAGAGAGAGAGAGGGGATATTTTCGAAATATCTGATGAATGGTTAAGTCGGTGGGGTGTGGATTGCCCGCGGAAGTCTTTCCTATGTCTCGATATTTGTTAATTTCTTATTTATCTTCATTTCCTTTGTCGCTCTCAATTCACTTCCAACGGCGGCCACGATAGTCAGTGTAAGGCAGGAAACACAAATGGTTTACAGGATCGAACCCTTGACAACACCAACCAAAAGAGAGAGAATTAAAATAATCTTTCCACATAAAAAAAAGAAAATTTACTCGACTGATTTTCTATAACTGACGTCGCAACAACACTGGAAAGCATCGAGAATTTAGCTGGCCGGCATATTTTGCTTTTTATTATAATAAATATTAAACCCAAAAACTTTGCACCTATTACATTTCATAGGAACATTGTGTTGACCAAGAAATTCGTTGTGAATAATTCGATAGGTAACGAATAATTACAGCAAATGCTCCGAACCTTTCATGAACTATGTAGAAATATTAGAATCATTTTGAGCTATAGACCAGTTAAACAAACCCCCTGTGTGATAATGAAGAATTTGGTTCTTTTTAATCTAATGGTGATTGACATGAACCAGTAAACTGTCAGTAACCAGCCTTTGAACCCTGTAAGACAAGCAGTTCGAACCTCGGACCTCATGACATAATAACGCTATAACATTAAATTACAAAATTCAACTAACTTAAACTACTCTGACGTGAGGATTTTAACGTTCCCAACGACGAACAATTGAAGCAATTAAAACTAACTAATAAGAAGAGTCTTGCCCTACACCTCCAAAGGAAGAGCAATACAAACCTTTTTGAGCTGTTGACGAAAGTATCATTTCAGGTTCCTAATGAGGAACGACGCCAATCCTTCAGTCGTATTTACTACGGAAACGAAACCTTTTGTACTGTTTCGAGATGAAGGAAATCCCGATGGGCATGGAAGCTCCCATGTGGAAAGAAGATTGCATTTTGCTTGAGAAGTATGTAATTCCTTAATCCAGAGGATAATTCCGTTGTTTAAGACCCTTCCTACCATGCGATACATGTCTGTCTCTCAGAAATGGAACCTCAGTTCAGTTTCCTACAGCGAAGGCGTACAAGAGGATTATTTTATTTTACAGTACTTTGCGTCACCAGGATTTATACGCTTGAGAAATAATAATGATTATAGCAGTATCTCTCTTTCTGTGTATTATATATACATATATATATATGTATATGTATGTATGTATGTATATATATATTTATATATGTGTGTGTACTCATATATATTAATTTATGTACTAAAACTGGCGTATTATATTTAAAATATTATATATATACTCATATATATATAATTTATATACTAAAAATATATATATAACATGTAAAAATATTATATAAATACAGTATATATATATATATATATATATATATATATATATATATATATATATATATATATATATATATATATATATATAAAGTATATATATACATAGTATATATATACATATATATATATATATATATATACACACAAAATGTTCTTTGATTGTAAAGGCAGCCAAACCAGTATGACTTAACCTGCATTAGGCATTATACTTACAGGTGCATCTTTGTGAGAATCAACATGCAAGACTGAAAGAAATATGGATAATTGTTCGTGGATAATTGTTCATGCAGTAGTGGAGAAATGAAATTATGGTTAATAAGAAGCATAATCAAAGTGATTGGTCAAAGTTTGATGAAGAATTTAATTAAATTTACTGTTACGGAAGGACGGCAAAGAAAGAGGTTAGAAAAAAAGGTTGCATAGATGGTTGGAAGAAGTGTGAGAAAGAAATGGCCTCCTTAAATTGCAAGGAGAGACAAATGAAGCAATTATTGGTCAGGGGATGGACAAACTACTTATGTGCCGTTACTCTTTGCTCATGAAGATGCAGTGTAGCTATGAAATATATTTACATATGGGTTTCACTTTTGATTCTTTAGCAAGAACACGAGTGGGACGATAATTACGTATTTACCTACTGTAAATGTAATGTCTGTTTTACTGAAATGAAATCATGCTCTATCTATCTTTCTATATATATTCTATATATATATATATATATATATATATATATACATATACTGTATATATATATATATATATATATACAATATATATATATATATATATATATATATATATATATATATATCTGTATATATATATGTATATATATATATATATACATATATATATATATATATATATATATATATATATATATATATATATATATATATATATATATACATACGATTTAACCTGGGAAATGTTTATCATGAGTCAGTTATAGACTCTAAATGAATGATTTCGTTACTTACCTCAATATATGTATAATATCTGACTGCTGTTGATTCAGAAAATCGTAAAAACAAAGAAAAGGGGGAGTGTAACTGAGCTGATGGCTCTACTCACAAGGCATTTGTAAGCAAACATTGTAGGATAAGTTTAAGGTTTTGTATATATACAGTAAATGACCAATAAAAAGATTAATTAAACAGGTAGATCTGTCGATGTGACGATGCTGATTCATGAAGGGCAAGGCACAATGAAGGAAGGATTTCACTAGGATCCCTCTGTAAACAGAGACGTTTACGAATTAAAGGCCAGTAAGGACACAGTAAAATATGCATAGGACAAGGTGGTGCACAGAGGGTACCAAGGATGCCTTGAACACACAATTGTACTCAAAAACACTGGAATTTTCGTAACACTGCTCTAACAAGGTAGGTCAATATGGAAATACTGGCACTTAGAAATGAAATTAGGAAGTATAGGGCGAGAATTAAAACAGTGTGACTGAATGAAAAGAACCTTTGAAACAGATCACTATACCTTATAGAAGAGGTGGCTTGAACGTGGGTAATGGAGACGGAGGAGGGATAAAAGGCTTCATAGGTAAGAATACAAAGGCCTTCTACAAGCTAGGACCATGTGGTACGGGCATGGCTCTCTGAACGAGGCAGGAATGCAAAGGGAGGATGGTGTCTCGCTCGCATCCAGCTATGTCTCTAGCTCTCGTTCTTTTGGTTAGGCCCTCTTAAGACCTCGGGTCGGGTTACGATACCTTCCGCATGTAAGTGGGGTTAGTGTCGTTCCCCTATGCATGTGTATAATTTGAATCGAGGTCCGCCTCTTGGCGAGCCCATTCCAGGTGTTCCTAGGAGCCACACCTTTCTCCTAATCTGGTTCATTCTGCCTCTCACCAGATATTAATCTCCTCCCGGCCTCGTGTCCTGAAAACAAAGGGCTTCCCAAAGTCACATGTTCCAAGAGAGAAAGTGGGGGAGATATACAGATTGCAATTAACGGGATTTAGGGAGGGCCCATGTTTTCCTTTTCGCCCTTTCTTGTCAGGCAGTGCTAAGCAATGCACTTTATTTTTATTTTTCAGCTTTAAATTAAGTGTTTGGTAGCTGGAATTTTTGGGAAGACGTAGCAATATCTATCTATCTATCTATTATATATATATATATATATATATATATATATATATATATATATATATATATATATATATATATATATATATATATATATATATATATCTGTGTGTGTGTGTGTGGAAAGAGAGAAATGTTCCTCTCATTTGCTTTTCCTTGATAATATCTGAAGGAAAGTAAATCGAGGAAGGATCCCTTTCTCAGAGGGAGACGTTCTTAAATGATAGGAAGGGTTATGCATTGTGGAATTATTCTCTGAATTATGGGTATTAATCCTTCTCTCACCACTTCAATCTTCTTTTCCACTAGGGAGCTTCCGTCCCCTTCAGGATTTCATTCATTTGAACATACTATGAAGAGTTTTTAATCCATAGTCATTACGTGCAAGGGGTTCGAGTCATTCTTCATTAGGAACCTGAAACGATTTTTCCGTTATTAGCTTAAAAAGGTTCACGTAGTTCATCGTTAGGAAACCGAAATCTTACTTTATTGTTACATCGAAGAGCTTCAGTTGTTTGCCATTGAAAACTGGATCATTAAGTTGAAAACATTCAAATCTTTTAGCGATATTGGAACTAGCAGTTTAGAAATCAAAGCGATGAGAGTTGCTCGTCTGAAAAAATTGGAAATGTTTGCATTTTGAGAGGTTATTTAATTAATGAATCTGTCATTAGGCCAAAGATGCCGAGTCCCCCATTATCATGTAAAGGAACTGTTTCGTTTGTCTGTGGCTTAAAAGGGTTCGGAACCTCGAAATTTTCTTAGAAAGTGGTCCCATTTGATGTTTGTTTATCATCTGTGAACTTTTTTCTAACATGATCGATATAAATTTCTAATATATATATATATATCTATATATATATATATATATATATATATATATATATATATATATATATATATATATATATATATATATATATATATATATATATATATATATGTGTGTGCACATATATATATATATATGTATGTGTGTGCACACACACACACACATGAAATCAACTACTTAATTCCTCTACCATTCATTCATATTAATACTCGTTCTGGTATCGATCTTTTTCTAGCTTCTGCAGTTTTTGTCCTGTATCCTCCATCATTATGCTTCATCTGTAAAAATTAAGATCCACACTCCATTCACTGTTCGCATTCTTATTCCTCAACTTTGCACTTGTTTTCCTATCTAACTTATCACACCATCCCTTCTGTATAGAATTTGAACAGCCCGGAAGGCATAAGTTTACTCATGAAAGCCACTTTTCCGTCCACATATTTTAAAGCGTGTCACTTCCGTCATCAGAACTTTTAATTGCTCTCAACTTTTCTTCTTCGGTGGGAGAAAATACTCTCACTCTTCTCCTGAGGTAGGTGGCAATCAAGCAGCTCTTCAAATGAAACTAAGAGCATCTCGAAATGTGCAAGGGCAATATATTGCAGAGATATGGTAATGGAAGTGCGATTGAGGGGCTGACTAAGTGTGTCTGAGTAAGGGGGAAGAGGAATGGGGGAAAGGAATAAGCGTTCATTTGTGTAGGGGTGATGGTAGTTAAGGAATTTTGGAAATAGCAGGGTTTGGAATTATTAATAGTAACACACTGAATATGATGTACTCTTATATTCAGTTGACTTTTTGTATAATTTCTTCCCAAGGCAAGCTGAATTCGATATTAATGGTTTATTTGTCTTAATATTTTAAAGGATTATGTAGGTTGATGAAAGGAGTATACCTTTCAATAGTATCGAGAGGGGAAAGAAGAGATAAAACTACAGATTTTACTTTTAATCTTAATCCTCGCATATAGCTTTTTCTTAAAAAGCACTGCATCCACCCATACACCTTTTTATTTAAACCGTCGTTGTATTGCTATTAATCCTTCTGAACTCTGTTTTTTATTGACACTCTCCTTTATCACATTTTCCCCTATACAAATGG
>NC_089770.1:24421684-24446684 GCF_040412425.1 Macrobrachium rosenbergii | reverse complement strand
CTTGTATTTTATGCATGAGAAGGTTCGTGAAAAACTACGAAAACGACATCACACTTTTGACCTTTCGTCATGGCCGTTTATGCAAGCGTGGAGAACAGCATAGCATAGGTTGTTTGCAGAGTTTTTGGTAATTTCAAAATTCATGCAAATATCCATTAAGTCTGTTGATTTATTGTGCATTATTTTACAAGTGCACGAGTAATTTTCTGTGTAATTTACTTTGAAAATGGTGTTGCGAATTTCTCTGTTAATTTCCTTTCACAGTCCTTGATCATATCTCAGTAGCTTTGCTTATTAACCGGAAAATTTAGTCTGGAATCGGAAGGAAGGATGGCAGTCGATCTGGCTGGAACCCAACAAGTCTTTTATTCACCCATTTTTGTTCGACATTCGAATCACACGGTCTGCTCCTCCAGTTAATTCCCGTAAATAGGGTCCTTTACGAAGTTATGAAGTTGAATTTGGATAATTTCGTGGACAGGACAAGGTATTTTTGATTAGTTACAATACTATTCCAGTTTTTGGTCTTTTCGATAATATGAGAAATTACTTGTGTTAAAAAAAAAACGGAGCGAATGCAGCGGGAGGGGTCAGAGCTAACGAAGTAGGCATTTCTGCAGTAGGGAATAGGACCTAACCAGACCTACCTTTACATAACCTGACCTTGGACACTGTGCCCTAACTTGGGCCGGAGGCGGGGTGGGGGCAGGGAGGGGAGTCCACCCTGGACCCATCCATGTATTTCATGACCCCTCACTCCGCATTTACCCTAAAAAGTTTTACAAATTATTGTCAAAAAATCAAGTTTTTTTTTTTTTGCAATTGTAGTCACTCAGTAACGCCAAGTTATTATGAGGAACGAGTAATAACATCAGTTTCGTTTTATTTCTCACTTCATTTCGATGTTGCTTTAGAAAGCAATAAAGTTGATAACTAGAACGTTCAGTCAGAGATAGCAAACCGCCTGTCAGTGCGATTAGCGTACTTCAGAAATCCTCTACGCCATTTAGATTTTCTCTCACGGAATCAAGAATGCAGGATTAACCAAATAATATCCATTCAAATTTTCTTTTACAAGCAGCTGAAGGTTATTTTAATTGAAGACGAAGTGCTGATAGGGGTTGATCCAGGTCCAAAGTATGTTTTTAAGGTGGAATATTTCAGTAGAAATGATCGGTGTAAATGTGGAATATAAATTTTACAGCAATTCACAAGAAAGTGCGAATAGCTAAAAAACGCCTCCCTTACCAAATTTGCAAGAACTTTGAAAGCTCGCGTCCAGTTCTTGGGAAGTGTTCACTAAATCAAATTGAAAACAAGTGCATGGAGTAAAAAAAGATTCCTAAAATTATCTGGTTGTTTGTAGATGAATTTAACAGCGAAGTTAAGGAGGAGCTGAACAACATTTTAGATTTCATGTTGGTCCTTCGTGTCGAAGAGTGTTTGTCCTTTCTAAAATGAGACGAGAGCCTTAGGGTGCACTTATCTTCTGTCAAGTGCAGAGATGTTGTTCGATAGTCTCGTCATTCCTGTCTTGTTCTGTGGTTTGTGAATAGCGTAGTGTGGCATCTGTTAGGAGGAAACAAAAGAGGCTACAGAACAAAACTTGGCGCACACTTTAATTTTGTTTTCTTTTTCTAGAATATTCATCGTAAACTTATTTTCCATAGGACATTTGTTGTTCAGAATCTTAATTTAAGGTAGGAGAGAGATCTCTCAAGTACCTTATGCGTATGCATATTTTTGTGTAGTTTTTAGATATTTGAATGGCGTTCAAGTCTGTTGCCTGACCGTTATTCCGTGCGCGCTTAGCAGTTCTTGTTATTGACGGCGTTGAAATCCATTATTACGTCCCTTGCTTAGACGCAGCGTGATGACATATACAAGATAAGGAAGCTTTTTCCTGTTTCCAAAGCTGTTGATGAGCCACTATTTAGAAGTCAATCAATCAGGCATTCTTTCTTATATATATATATATATATATATATATATATATATATATATATATATATATATATATATATATATATATATATATATATATATATATATATATATATATATATATATATATATATATATATATATATATATATATATATATATATATATATATATATATATATGTATGTAGAGAGAGAGAGAGAGAGAGAGAGAGAGAGAGAGAGAGAGAGAGAGAGAGAGAGAGAGAGAGGTAAAAGATTAAAACCTTCCTCTTTATGATGGTTTAGAAAATGTTGTTGCATTCGACTCTTAAACCTATTATTTTTGTAGGTCTGGGTAGAGTACTGTGTACTTGGTTGCCAGGATATTGTTATGGCTTGCAACGCAACCGTGAATGTCATGATAGAAAAAAAGAAGAGAGATGGAAAATTTACTGGACGTGGGAAAATGAACGCTGTGCCCCATCAAATATCCCCACATAATTATATGAGGGAGAAAATTCGAAGGGAAGTCCTCACCCCATGTAGGTGGAACGATTCATCAGATTTTCATAATGTATACTCTCTCTCTCTCTCTCTCTCTCTCTCTCTCTCTCTCTCTCTCTCTCTCTCTCTCTCTCTCTCTCTTATACAAATACACCAAAATCTAATGCTCATATGTCCGTTCAGTGTTAGTGAAGCACCTTCCCCCACGACTTTATTATCGATTCTTTCCCTTTTCAATCGGGTTATTATTGCTTTCATCAGTCACCTGTGAGCTTCAAAAGAGAAAGGGGTGTCCTTTGCAGCTTATTAATTTGTTAGGGGCAGCCAAAGGACCTTTAATGGTCTTCGTAATGGAGCTAGAGTAAGATGGAAGGAAGTGGAAATGTTGCTGTTTAAGCTAGTCTTTCAGAAGGTTTTCCAAAGGCAGGGTGATTTGAATAATGTTGGCTAAAGGCTTTTATTCAGCGCGTTTGTTTTCTTGTTTGCATCTGTCTGTTTTCCCGTCCAGAGGTTGTCTTCAAATATTACGAGGAATTTCAGTGAAATATCGTGGAAGGAAGGTCTCTGGTTACGGTAGAGGCAACTAGATTTTGAGAATGAATTGGATCAGAGTCCAGTGTCATTTTTCATTCTTAAATTCGTGGGAGGGACATTTTTCGGATTTTTGTTCGCTGCTGTCTTCCGTGAATCGAGGGCAGATGTCTCCCTATGGATTTTCCTTCTGACCTTGAACATAACAAGAGCTTTTGGCGAAAGCAAAGGTAATTTGTGCTGTTATTGGTAAGAAATGACTCTTGCTTGCTTATGGTAAATGTTGATTTATTTTTGATTGTAGTAAAGCGATTTGATACGACTTCTTATAAGAAGTGGAATGTAAACTGAATGAAACGATAGAAAAATACGTTATTTCATTTATTGTTAACAATTTAAATTGAGTGTAAGTATTTTTGCAAAAATGGGGAAGGCATCAGGAAAAAAATATACAGCAGGAATTACACAAGGTGAAGCCAAGGGCCGGGCATCTTATAAATAAAACAGTTCATTGGGCGACGTGTCGCGACTTACTTTCCAGTCGCATTTGCAAGGCTAGAACGATTTTAGACACTATAAAATAGTTTGTTTACACTGAAAACACACTTTTATATATTATATTGAATACACTAAAGCACAGATAGTGAATGAAAAGATTTGAGATAAAAAACATTGAGTCAACATAGAATTACACACTAGAACCTACACACTAGAACCCACCCGAGCAGTGAAAGTGGGGAGACTGAAAGAAAACATGTCAGACTATGACAACACGTCTGTAAAACACCAGATTAGGCCACAAACAGTTGCGTAGATGCCAACGGGGCGGGTAGACGTGGATTCTAAAATGTTCAGTTATTTTTCATTGTTTCCTCTTCCAACAACTGTGAATATATATTCTATGTAGGTTTTACGTATTTTCGAGGGTTTTCTTATGTTAGAATGTTCAGGGTTGGACAACCTACTACCAGTTCTAAAACTTAAGTCCTCTATGTGCTTCTGTGTAAAACCTCAGCAGCTTCCTCGTGCACCCAACATAGGTCCCATGATCACAACCCCGGGGACGTATACTTGGACAACATTCGAAGGCAAAAGGGGCCTGAGACGATCCTTAAAGTGAAACATTAACCCAGTGGTTAGTGGGTTTTTATGAACAAGTCTGTCTGTAGCAGTGGGAACTTTTTGAAATGTATGTAAACATTTTCTCGTAAATATACTTTTATGTAGGATAAGAAAATAGTGTACATTTTCATTTTTGGTGCCGTAAAGATCGTGGGTGATTTATTTTTTTTTTTTTCATAGGGCATTTTCCGTAGATCCCTTGAAAACAACCTCGAGAGAAAGCAATATCTTTAAAATATTTCGTTAGGAACAGAATTTCATGGTGGAAAGCAAACCAGTTCGGTGTATGAGTGAAGTAAGTACAGTAGTGTCTTTGCAGAGTTGTGAGGAGGAAAAATGTTAGCAGCGTGTGAAGCGGCTGATGGTTGCAGAGGGTACAGTGTTGAATGGTAAAAGTGAAGAGAAGTTGGAAAGACCAGTGACGGAAATTGAAATTTTTTGTTTGCAAGAATAATAATTTGAACTCGAGTGGAAGCTAAGAATGTTCGTATGGGTGTGATTCATACGGAGAAACTGAATTGCAATTTTTTATGATTACTAGTGAAAATGACCAAAATTTGACCATTACTATTCACTTGGAAAGTTGTGTGTCGAGTAAAGTCATGTGTCTACCATGAAGCAAGGAGAGGGGATGGTTTTTCTAGTGCTAATTAGCATTATTAACCACCAAAGCTGTATATATTTATTATTATTATTATTATTATTATTATTATTATTATTATTATTATTATTATTATTATTATTATTACAGGATAATTATCGAAACTAGTCTAGTATATAAAAATAAATTGAGAAGTAAAGCATAATCTGTAGAAGATATTGAATGAATAACAAAGTATAGCAAATTACAATATATAACAAACTATACAGTGCAACTCATGTCAGCACTCTCAACAGTTTTACAATTGTTCCAGTCTGATTCCATTTCAAAAAGTTATTTGCATAAGCCCTTCTTTTATTCATTTCACATGCATAAAGAAAAATTCAGAAATCCACCAGTATTCCCCATTTTTTTTTATTTAGTTATCTTTAACCCGGGAGGGGGGGCGGGTTAGTTCCCCTAGCTGCACCTACGTCTTTAGCTGTTTACTTACCTTCGTTCTGGCTTCCTTTCTTCACTCTTACTGTTCAGCCTCTCTAACTTTTACTTCTTAATGCATCTGTAGGGTTTTCTCCCAGTTCCACTTGAAGATCCTGCACTTCATCTCCTTTATTTTCTGGATCTCTTTTATCTTACTGTTCAACCACTCCAACTACTTTTCAATGACATGGCAACTGGCAGGAAGAGCCTCGGTGCTTGGCTTGACAGCCTAAATTTCACAAAATCAATAAAATTAAAAGCATGTGCAGATGTGATACAGTTGATAAGGTCATTGGTAAAGAGGAAGAAAAAAGTATATGTGAAACCCAAATCCAATACCAGGAAAAACAATAAGAACAACAACGGTTGTATAGTTGTCGGATAGAACGTAAGTAAACGAACAAAATTACGAGAGAAAATTCACTGGAAATGGAATGCCTCTATTATCTCTAATGAATTATTAGAGGGTTGAAGCAGAATTAATTTCAGTTGAACGAATCAAAAACAGTTGCACAATATTCCACCTTTATTTCGCCTTTCATTTCGTTACCGCGGTATGAAATTGGTTCCTGATATTTTCGCATTATCAAATACGATTTACTTTTAGAGGCTTCAAGTTTTATAGATTTAATTGTTTCGGTTTTTAATTTTAGGGCCATTTGCCGTGGAGGTAAAGGGAAACATATTTTTATGTGTTTGGAATTCATAGAATTGTGGTTTCCAGCGATCTTCCGCCTGAATGAGTATAAGTAGTTTTTCCCAGTTTTTTGTTGCTTTTTTGTTTGGTGGTATTCGATTTTATTGTTCATCATCTTTGATTGGAAATACAGCAGTTTCGGATAGTGCCCCAGAAAGGTTCATTAGCTGTTTGTATATGTGTTATATAAGTGGATATTGCAAGTTATTTGTAATTTATGAGTTAATGTTGGTTAATTGTAGATCATGTGGCAGTTGTTTTGTCGTTTATTTGTAGTTTATGTAATAGCGGTCGGCGTTTTGTATTCCGTCACCAAAGAGGATTTGGTGGTATGGTACTATTAAATTAGTTGTTTAGCCTCGTATTTAATTTCTGTGGATAGTTAGTAGTTTTAATTCATAAATGAGACCAGAAACTTCTCGTGGAAACAGAAGAGAGGGACTACAGGCTTCAAGTACTAAGGAGAACAAATCGTTTTCTCTTGATTACAAACCATTCACATTTCTGATAAATACTGATGTTCAATTGGCTGGTATATGGCTTGCTTCTGGTCGTGGTTCTTTGGTGAATGGATGAAACTGGCGTATGTCTTTCGCTATGTTAACCCTTAGTGTCAACTCATTCTGTATTCCATCTGAAGGTAATTAAATCATTTAAAGCAAGCAAGACTTATTCTACCAGCGGAGTTCAAAGTAAACACGATTCTAGGCTCTGCCGAAGGCCAGTTATAACACACAATCGTACAGCATGGTAGTAACTATGAAAGGGCCTTCAAAAATAAACGCCCACAACTCTAAGGTTATGAGAGTCATTGGAAATAAGGACGGCTTAACAATGGAGGTTAATATGGATGGTGGAAGAATAGAAGCAAATGATTTATGAAAATATCTGGGAGTATAAGGGAAGAAGTTGGTGTCAGACTAGGCAAAGGAAGGGAAGTCGTAAGGTGTTTGTCAGAGACCGGGAAGAGCATCGAATGTTCTTGGGGAGGCAAGGTTGGGATATTTTTAGGAATATTATGCTAACTTTTCTGCATGGATGTGAAGTATGGATGTCAATTGGAAAATAGAAAAGCTGAAACCATTGACGAATTGATTGAGGAAATATGTATAGTAAAAAGAAATCAGGGACTGAGTAATAAGTTGGTTTGTGCAACTGGTGAAAAAAGTGGGTAGTGGTAAAGGTGAAATTATAGATCAAGAATGTTTAGAGACGGCTCGGACTACAGACTGGTGAAAAGAGTGTTTTGAGAAGAGAGGATTTTGGAAGAAGAGCCCGAGTATCCAGAGGAGCGATAGTGCGTGTAATATAGAAAGTTAATGGCTTAGTACATTTAAAGATTCGACGCCATGGTGGGGACACTTTAGTAGACGTTTTATTCGTGGGGTTTATCTACTGTTTAGCTGTTAAGAAATTTGTAGCCACCATTGTCTTTCTATTTTAAGTTGGTTGCATATATATATATATATATATATATATATATATATATATATATATATATATATATATATATATATATATATATACACACATATATATATACATATATACACATATATATATGTACATATATATATATATATATATATATATATATATATATATATATATATATATATATATATATATATATATATATATATATATTATATATATATATATATATATATATATATATATATATATATATATATATATATATATATATATATATATATATATATATATATATATATATATATATATATATTTTGAAACGGGGGTTGGAGGCAATGCTTAACATTTAAGCAACTAAAAATATATAAGCCTTGTAATACAATGACCCTGTTCTTAAACAAGTGAGGAAAATTAAGGTTATGCTACTCTAAAGAGGCATCAAGCAGACACTAGGGCCAACTAACAGAATTTATTTACATTAAAATAACTCAAATTAACACTCAGGGGACGCAGTATGGTGAAATTATAATGTGTTTTAGGCAAAACTATAACGCTTGATCAGCTTGGAACCAATTTGATGAAACAGCTTCCAAAACACAACTACCTGGAAGGGGATATGCCAGAATTAATTACGATGGTAGCATGCACATGTGAATAAATGTTTAGACGGCCTTAAGTGGCTGATGGGCCAGGGATGTGAAGGATATTCTTTGATTAAGTTAAGTAGGCCCATGGCTCTCAAAATGGTGGCATGGGTTTTAGCAAAGTAAAGGAGAGACAACTATATATCTCGAAGAATTAATGATGTTACTCTAGAGGTTAGCCAGTGCCAAGAAGGGGAGAATGAAATGAAGTTACTATATCAAGGGTGGTTTGAGTGGGGAGACTTGGAGAGCGGTATTGAAGAAGAACGGGGTTTGAGATAGAGGCACAAAGGCATGAGGGACACAAGCTTCAGTAAATGTTGTGCTTTCGCACTATCCCACGCAGATCCAAGCAATAATGGAAGAGGGCTTGGCAGGGGTGCCTTACTTTGGTGGTTCCTCTGTGCCTCTGGACAGCAGGCCAGTTACAACTCCACCATGTGATCCTCTTTTGATTCTCGAGGCTGCCAAGAGCGCTAATCCCGTCGTCTGGTCGGGGCAAGAGGTAAGAGTTACAAGGGGAAGGTTGAGGGAGGCTTGTTGTTGTATTGTATTAAGCCAACTCTTGTGTTGGCACGGGCCTTTCCCTTGTTTGGCCCGTAGGTGATCTGAAAATTTCAGAAGGTCATTTGTTATAGGAAATGTGAAAGAGATTTAGTAGTAGAGACAGTTGTGGATGGAGGAAGGATGATGGTTGTAGTGGGAGGGGGCCATCATGTCACGGATAGTAGTAGTTTGAAGATGTAAGGCCTTTGAAAGAAAAAATAGAGAAACATTGCAGGTGGGGTTGTCCAACCCTTTAAACCCTAGAGTCCTGCAGAGTATTCTTAGTGGTAGAGTAGTTTAGTTGGAATAAGACAGAGATGATGTGTATAGGGCCTTGGTGGTGAGGGGATGGGATGAGTTGAGGAGGATGATGGTGGTAGTTAAAGAGGGCCGTCTTGGTTAGTTTGTAGTGGTAGTATGAAAGTACATGTTAAGTGAGTTGGTGAGCCAGTGCCACTCTGAACAATGATGTCATTACATTACTTAATTCAGCTGGAAAGTAGAAAGTGAGAAGTTTAAATCGTATTCTCATTGCATTGTTCTATCTTGGTGGCGGTAAGTTTACTTTTCAGCTGGGCATGTGTGTTGATGTCCTCGACTATTGCCTTTGCAAGTGATGCTGCTATTTTAGCTGCGTCTGGTGAGTTTACATCAGCTTGTACTTCGCCTCTGAGCAGTGCTGTCTCTCTGCATTCTAGCAGGTTTGTAGGAGAGGCTGCTGTGTTTCTTCCTCACAGTGCTCACATGGTCTGACACTGGGGTTAACAATTTCCCAGCAGGCTCTGTATCCTAGCCTTAGTCTGTGAATACATACAGCTAGTTTTCTCGGTGTGTGCCTGTCTATGGGGAGGCACTAGGTCGGTTGCCCATTTGTACCATCTGGCAGTCGGGGAGTGATCTGTCCATGCCCGTAGGTAGAGGGAGGCCAAGCGCTGCTTTTTTTATGGCCAGGTCGTCTGGGGCGGGCTATGCCCCGATTGAGTTGCCAGGTATTCTCTGTCAGAATTACAAGCCTCGGAGAGTATAAAGGAAAAGACAGGGTACTTGTTTGGGTCTAAGATGGCTAATTGGCAACCTTCAAGGCGTTAAGATTTACCCCAGAACGAGGAGACATGGTTGTTCTTTTAATAATCAACCATTTTATTTTAAGGTAGGCAGAAGGCCACACACACACATGTATATATATATATATATATATATATATATATGTATATATATATATATATATATATATATATATATATATATATATATATATATATATATATATATATATATATTATATCAGCAACAGAAGAGTTCCGTGGAAATCGGTAACGAATGATAAATATTAAAACCAGGGCTTGAATGAAGATCATCTTTATTAGTTGCGACTAGCTTTGGAGATTTACATTTCTGTCACAGGGCAATCTATAATGGGATATATGTTATATTTAAAATCAGTGAAATTATAAAGTAAAAAAGAAATTACACACTACAAGATATAATAACCTAAACACGCAGCAAAATCTTAAAATATAGAGATACAAATAGAAAATGTTTGTTGTCAAAAAGAGTAGAAATTAAAAGTCTCAAAACACAGCAGTTCAACAGCTCTTTCACTATTACAAAGAGAGGGTTTGTCTCTTATGTAGAGACTCAACCACTCCGAACCCCATTTCGTTGGTCCAGCAAGTAAGGACTGAAAAAGAATAAATTTATAGGATGGTCATATTCTTTAGAGTGTTGACGAATGGCGCTAAGTGATGGTTTGCTTAATGGTCTATTCGTCTTAACAGATCTTCTAATATGTTCGAAGATGCGAACCCTGAACTGCCGTTTTGACACTTGTACTTATAAACAATAAATGACTGCAGCTCAGTTGGTATCACATCCTTGAACTTGAAGAATTTTTGCAATGTAGATTTTGGCTTAAATACCACTCGAATGATTATTTGCGGGTAGAATTCATGCAATAGTTTAGTTAACCGTTTCTTTACATTAAAGGACCTATTTCCGACAAACGCGAAGGAAAAGTACATAACTGCTTTGTTGACAGTGACAGTTGTAGGTTTTGGAAGTAATCATTTTTGAAGCTCCTTTCTTATCTACGTGTTCCTAAAATTTTTCTTAAATCCATTGAAATATAAGCACTGCTTTATGAAATTAAACTCTTAGTCCATACTAACATAACTTTAACATATATTGAAAGCTTTTGATGTTAAGGGCGCAATCAAATTTCTCTTGAACTGAATAGGAATAAATAAGGACATCGGTGATCGTTGGTAGAATGGGTACCCATTGTAACACCGATCACCTCCAACCAGTACAGTGTAAAGGATTCATTTACTTTTGTAAAAGAAATTTGTGAAATGAATTATGAGCTATGTGTATTGGCTAGTTTTGACATTAAATCTCTGTTTGTTAACATACCCTTAAAGGAAACAATTGACATGTGTTAATGATTTGTTTAAAGATACCGTTAAAATTGAAAATTTTTCTAAACAGTTTCATCAGTTGTTATCGCTAGCTGTAAGTGATCGTTTCTTTGTGGTCAACAAGGAGGTATATAAACAGGTTGATGGAGTAGCAATGGGTAACCCATTAGGACCAACACTAGCTAATGCTCTCCTTGCTCATTATAAAACAGAATGGTTAAATGAATGTCCCGAAAATTTATATATATATATATATATATATATATATATATATATGTGTGTGTGTGTGTGTGTGTGTTTATATATGTATTTATAAATATATATATATATTCTGCCTATATATAATATAAAATGGTTGATTATTAATATATATATATATATATATATATATATATATATATATATATATATATATATATATATATATATATATATATATATATATCTGGTCGTGTGTATTGACATTTGCAGTGAACCTTGAAATTCCTTCAAAGCCTAAATTCAGGGTTGAATGAGTTCGGATTGTTTGGATTTGATTAGGGACGCAATTCGTTGCGACAAGCGGATGCTGTTGTAGCTGATCATGCAGAGAGAGAGAGAGAGAGAGAGAGAGAGAGAGAGAGAGAGAGAGAGAGAGAGAGAGAATGGACATTGTAAAGGAAGTGAGATATGCTATTATTTATATGTGAGAAACATGAGAACTGAGGGAAAAATCAGTACTCTGAGAATTTAGTATATTATGTTTCCGCGGCTGTTTAATATTTTTATAGATGGCGTGATGTAAGAAGTTAGGTAAGGATGTAGCCTATATACGTGTGAAGTTGTGTTATAAAAAAACTTAGTCTGTAGTTGCTGATGGTTGCGCATTAGACAGTGTTAGTAAATATTGGCAGGTATCAAGAGATGATGTTATGTGGAAAGAGAGAGAAGAATATTATGCTCACATAGAGAGAGGGAGAGAGAGAGAGAAAATTAAATGACGGAGAACCCTTAGAAATATTTATATTATTATAATTCTTTGTGTAATTTCTATGGTTATATAAGAGGAAGTTCAGTTTATTAATAATTAATGTATAACTTATTTACCTCATTGGCCGGTAAACACAAAACACCTGTCGGATGTGGTGTTTTTTATATTCTGCTGTTTGTTCGTCTTTTTGTGTTCATCCACAAGATATCTCTAAAATTTATTGTTGGATTTCATTTCGATTTAGTTGGTTGGCTGGTGAATTTCATAGCAGATATATATATATATATATATATATATATATATATATATATATATATATATATATATATATATATATATATATATATATATATATACAGTATATTATACACACACACATATATGTATATATATATATATATGTATAACTGAATCACGAAAATATGGAACGTGATGAATATATAAAGATAAAATCCACAAAGAAACAGAAACACTGGAGTGCTGCGAGGCCTGTCGACACTAAGTCCTTTACTTAGCAGAGTCTCCTAAGTAAAGGACCTAGTGTCGAAAGGCCCAGCACTCCAGTGTTCTGCATTATTTTATTTATATATTTTTATCTTTATATATATATATATATATATATATATATATATATATATATATATATATATATATATATATATATATATATACATATGCACACACATATATGTATGTGTACGTGTGTGTTTGGCTGTGTATTTACACGATTTTAAGGTACTAAACTCCTCACTTCCCTCAGCAGCGCAGTTGGGGAATGTAGCTTAGCCCTCTGTCTGTCTGTCCATCCTTCGCATTTTTACGTACTGGATATTTGCGTAATAAAAGTTAGATTTCTAAGTTCGTAGCTTCCATTTCTGATGAGCCTGAATAATTTATAACATGTTCCAGATTAGACACTTATTTTGGTGACAAAAAATTTTTATTTTACAAAATTTTGCGAATATTTCCTTGCACCTACAATTATTGAGGGCTATTTTGTAGATTGCTGTCATTTACGAAGACTTCTGCAATGCAAATATTTACAAAGTCCACAAATTATCAGGTGCAGGTAACCCCTCCTCCTTTGTTTCCTTGAAGTACACCTTTCTCATGTATGTCAGCAGGTAATTTTCTTTACTTTGCAAATGTTTGTAAATGTTTTCCTTATTTTTATATAGCATGGATGCGTTCTTGTCAGGTTTCTTCGTAATTTACGTTTTAAATGCTGATGGAATCAACATTGCAATATTTCATAGAATATTTCAATTTTTCATAGAATATTTTACGTTACTTTTCTTTCAAAATACCGTGGGATATTTATTGGAAAATGTTGTTAGATGTCATGGTAATTTATTTTACAAACGGTCATTAAAGATTTTAGGTAATTATTTTGTCATTTTCCATGTAAATGATTTAGTAATTTACATTGTAAATGTTCTATGAATTTTTTAGTAAATTACCTTGTTAAGGTCTTTGTAGAAATTTCTGAGTTATTCGTAACTTGTTTTGGAATATTCCTTGATAATTTTTGCAAGTAGTTAATTTCATTTAATTATTTCCCAGCCAATTTTGTGTTTGAACGTATTATAAATATGCTAAAAACTTTCACTGTATGTTTCCTTAATGTTCCAGATTCTCTCATTCTCCTTTCATTCTTCTTGTTAATTTGCCTTATGAACGTCAGTGCAAATGATGACCCAATAACTTCCCACTTGAATCGACAGAAATGAATGAAGATGACTTGGCTGAAGCCAGCCAGAATTTCCTTTTCCCATTTTTTCCTTCTGCAATAGAATCTCGCGGACTGCTCTTCCAAGGTCATCCCATTCAGTTGAGTAGCTCATGATGTTCACCTCTGATGACGAGGAACTGACAGAATTTGGCTCGAAGGAAAAGTCATTGGTTTTAGATTTATGGGTCTTCGGTGGGAAATGGTTATTTCTTATGTTGTGTAATTTATTCAAAATTTATGGGGCAGTGTTGACTTTTTACTCTGGTCTCGCCATTACGAAAACATTGATGTTCCGTGAATCACACACATTTTGTTCATGTTCATTTATAAAATCCCTTCAGTTAGAAACTGAAGTACATATATACAGTATATTAGGGGTTTAAGGCGCTGTGTTTCAGTTTCTGTCAGAGGTTTCTGTTGTAAGAATCACTTGAGTTTTACGTTAATGAAAAGAAATAGTTGTTCACAGATCATATCGAGGATTTTTTTTATTGTGCAAGATGTTTTGATATTTGCTTTCCCCATTATAAATATGTCTTTTGTTCATAATAACTTGAAAACAATATTTGAAGAAAAATACGTTTTCAGAAAATGGTGTCTTGCAAGTTCTGTACTCTCTCTCTCTCTCTCTCTCTCTCTCTCTCTCTCTCTCTCTCTCTCTCTCTCTCTCTCTCTCTCTCTCTCTCTCTCTGCAGTATCATTAACGAAATTTAATTACCTTTATAATATGGGTTTCACGGATATTTAGGGAAGTGAAAATCCACCTCGGGCAGAGTATCAAGATGTGAAGAGTTTTAGTTTTAATTTGCTCTCGTAAATCTTGTTCAAACCTTTCGTGATGATTTAGTTTGCAAACGTCTAAGTGAAGTATTTGTTGTTATACTTTGTAAACCTTAAGTTGGGGGGAGTGTTGTTTGTAGTGTCGTCAGTGCACCCCATGCGGTGCACTGTAGGCATTACTTAAGGTTTATTGTGGCTTCCCTTCGACCCCCAGCTGCAACCCCTTTCATTCCTTTTACCTCTCTTCATATTCTCTTTTTTCCATCTTTCCACCCTCTCCTAACAACTGATTATTAGTGCAACTGCGAGGCTTTCCACCTGTTACCTTTCAAATATTTTTACTGTAAATTTCCTTTTCAGCGCAGAATGACCTCATAGGTCCCAGCGCTTGGCGTTTAGCCTAAATTCTATATTCGATGTAGTATGTAAGGTCGATGGAAAGTGAATTGCGTCTATTTCTGTCAGTTGGCAGATGTTTTTGTATAGGTACTTTGCGGTTCATTTTGCTCGTATGATGGCCATTGGGACTATTTGCAGTTGTTTCCAGCGTTTTTCCTTCTATTTTTTTTTTAGGTAAATTCCCTTGCATAGGCCATTGCCATTCACGTTTTAGATTCCCTATTTAATTTACGCAAAATATACTTCTCTAAATATCCCGGGAGATTTCCTCGTAACTGTTGTTACCACATTTCTATGTGATTTATGCGATGAATATGCTTGCAGATGACCCTGTAAATTTTGTTTTTAATGGCTGGGAATGAAGACGATTTTGGCTCGACTCCAACAAGTCTCTCCTTCCTTTTCTCTCCGTCTTCTTCTTTTCCGTTCTGCATTGGAATCACGCTGTCTGGTCGCCCGGGTCATCCCCTTCAATAAGGGGGCTTTTGTTGACTTTGCGGAAAGAAACTTTCGGAATTTTGATGAAAGAGGAAGTCATTTTTTCTGAGTTTGTGTTCAGCTTTTTTGTATCAGATTGAAAACGCTTAGTAGATGCTTAAAAATGATCATTTGAATTAATTTTTTTTCGATGAGCTGTTATATGCTTTTTGTTTTTGTTAGGTTGTTTGCGTTTACATCCTTTAGAAAGAATAATACATTTCTGATTGGTTTGAAGATATTTTCTGCTTGAATTTAAGCTTGCGTTTTCGTTTAGAGAATTTCAAGAGTTATAAAGACGTGGAAGACAAATAATTTATTATAAAACGGTGGAGTGAGAGAGAATTCTTTGGTACTAAAAGCAATTTCTGTACCATTACTGCATTAGTTTAAGGGAAACATCAGTGTATGGGAAAACTTACGTTATCTTTAGCAAGTTGCTTGTGCTGGAGTTCATTTATGAACTCCGTTGAGTTTTGTGAATATTGCTGATAATTACTTGTACATTTTTTTGCAAATTTCTTCACTGTTGTGTTGGCAGTTTATATTGGAAATGCCTTAACAATTATATTTTATATAAGCTTTGAGTTTCATAGTAAATCCATAATAACTTCTTTGTCATTATTAAAATACTGTAGCAGATTTCCACGTATGGAGAAGTGCTTGCTTACATTGTAAATGTCCTTAAACAATTCATTGTATTTATGGATATCATAGTTTTGGATATTAGTGCTTAAAATATCAGCAAATTTAATTTTGAATATATTGCTTCATTGTATTTCACTTTTTCGGTGTCTGAAGTAATTCCCTTGTAACGTAGTAAATATTCTATAGTTTCGTATCAAATTCATTGATAATTTACTTTACAAATGATTTTGCAACTTGCCGAGAAAATTTTCCCGCCGGAAGTAAGAAAGTCGATTTGGCTGGAATCCAACAAGTCGCCGTCGTCGTCTTCCCATTTTCCTTCGAAAATAGACTCACAAAGTCTGGTCTCCCAGGTCATCCCCTCCAATAAGGTTCTTTATGGTGTTGAATTTACAGAATTTCGCTGAAGGGACAAGTTACTTTTGATGGGTTACGGAACTAGTTCAGTTTTATTGTTTGCGAAAGCACGTAGGGTGCTTATGACTCATAAATCTGCATTAATAATCTTTTGGATGGTAGTCAATATGGTTTTTAAATTTTTCTTAATAATAATTACGTAATGTAATGTTATAACGAGAAAGAGTAAATGAATTCTATTTGGTTTTGTTTCCCTAAAATTGTGATGCTCAGTGGACAATCTCTTTCAAACCTGGAAATGCCAGTTAACGAATGCAAACCTCCGACATTGCGATTAGCAAGGTCACTTAAAGTCTCCGCGCCGTCGCGTTTTCTTTTACTGAATGTGTGTTTGTCTGTGTGTGAGGTTTTCGTTTTCTTTGATTGGCGTGATTCGCGTTCTAATGCGCTGTTAATGACAGTAGCGACAAATGAAGCCATAGATCCAGATGCAGACCTGTATTCACATCAGAAGTGTAATCATTTCTCGAAATAATTATTTCTGAGGAAATATACTTGAAGAGGTGCGAGGTCCATTCGTGGAAGTCCATAATTGTGACCATTTTAAACACTCGATGATTGTGTCCGAGTGTAGGCCCTACATCCAGTTCTGCGACCAGATATTTTCAGTTGGCGAACGGAAAATGGTCACTAGTGATGAGGTCGGCAGTTACAAAAGGATGAAGAATGATTGTCATATTTTTTTACATGATTAAGGACAAAGGAGGTCCTTTACAGCAGCAAAATAGTAACTTTCAGATTCCTGTAAGCGCAGAAAATCAATTGGAACAGTTTTATATATTCGGAAGCGGACTATTTCGAATAGAATTCGGAAAATAGGTGCTAAGAGTTATCAATTTTTCACGTGACAAATTTACCTCAATTTTCGGTAGTTATTTTTTATTGTACATTTTCACCATAGCAGTTTCAAAAAATAGTAATAAATACCTCAGAACAAAGATATTCCGTATACTCTTTCAGCGTGCGTTTTTATCTAACATCCTTTGAATTTTAAAGAGTACGGAACTCGTTTTACCTGTAATGACTGTTACAATTAATTTGATTAATATTGTAATCTGTCAACGTTAGTTAAGGAGGAAATGTTTTGACAGTTATTTTTTCTCCATCTACAGCCAAGGAATTTCCTAGCTTATTTGATTGCCTTTCACTAAAGGATTGCAGTGCGCATGAAATGGAAATTTCCCCAAATTCCGTTAAGGCTTTGGAGGAAACCCTATTTTGCCCGTTTCAGGATTCTGTTTTCTTGTAACCACTGTTTACACCTTGTTTCGTTTTGAATATTATTATGTCCTCGTAATGTCTGCTTTTTCTTTATATGAAAAAGTGCGCTGAATAATCCTGATGGGTTCCGGGGCTTGGTCTTCAAGACGTAAATTTCATAATCAGTCAATTTAGATGAAAAAGTGAAATAATGTTTTAATAACTTTCAGTTTTCGATTTTTAGCGCTTTATTATTATCTTTGATATGAAAACAGTTTTGATAATTCTTGTAATTCTCAATGGTCATATTAATCATCGACATAAAATATAACTCAGTAACTATTTCAGTTTTAAGACTTGTCAGCGTTTCCTTCATTTACTCTTTCGGTGTTAGTAATTATTTGATATTAGATAACAGTTAAGATGTTTTCTCCTGTATTCTAAAAACATTGAAGTTGTGGTAGGCACCCTCATTTTTTCCGTATTCCTTTTTTAAAGTCACTGAACAAATTTATCCCATTAATCAAATTGTTGTAATCAGTAATTATTTTTATTTCCTGTCGCGTCCAGCCCAAGTTATACGACTGACTCTCTATTTGTTCAGTTTTTAACAAAATATTTATTCTATATCAATCATTTTGTTTAAAAATTAACATTAAACCCTGTACGCCATCAATTTCTGGATGTAGGACAGACTTTTTCTCCGCTTTCGTACTTTATATATGAGTATGCTTTCGCGAGTCTGAAAACTTCTTGATTTCCAATTTATATTCGTAAAATTGTCATTTGATCGCGCTTCAGTCTCCTATGATTTATGCATGGAAGTTTAAAGGCAAGGCGTCGCTGGCGAGGGGATGGAGGAAAGCATAGGAGTGGCTTCTTTTCGGTAATAATAATAATAATAATAAATCTTGGCATGGTTGATGTTTTTAGGTGACGTAGTGTTGAGTGGGTTTATAGAAAGGAAAGTAAATGTGAAAACGAGTAATGTGATGGTAAGTGGAAACCTGGAAGATGAAGGAATGGCTGTTGTTATTGATGCTGGAAGAGTGGAGGCAGTAGGGTTGTGTAGGCTTCTGGTAATCAGCGTAAAAGATGATTTCATGTAAAAGATGATGTCAGCATGAGAGAAAGGATGAGTCACGGAAACAGGTGACGTGAGGAAAGTAGAAGGGTATTTGCAAAAGATTAGGCGTAGTTTGATGTGTGTTTGCATACTAAAGTTTGAATGTATGAATGGATTGTTAAGCTAATAGCCTACTCCTTTATGGAAGTGACAGGTGAATGTAAAATGCAAATGAAATGGAAAAGAAGGAAGTTTTAGAGGTGAAACGTTTGTGTAGAATATGTGGCGAAACAAGAATTGAAAATGGGATTAACGTGGAAATAAGCAGAAGTGGTAAAAAAGGTCACTGTAGGTGAAAGGATGGTCCATTGTGTTTGGAGATAGTTCGGTCATGCGGCAGGAATTGAGGATGATAGATGGATGAACAGACGGAGGTGGGGGGAGGTAGGAGTGAGACCTAGGTAGGGATGAATGGATGGTGTGAAAGTTGTATTAGAAAAGAGGGGCCTAAGCATCTTATAAGTGAGACGAGGTATGGAAAAAAGAGGATTGTGAAAGCTTTCATCATCTACTGCTCAGAAGTTAAGAAATGAAGGTGACAGTGATCATAACTTCATCAGAATATTGATAGCCAAGTGATTGGAGATGTTCTCAAGAATTGTGGATAGGGAATATTTATAGATAAAATATCACCACTCTAAGAGTGAAATGAGAGTGGCTCAAGAAAAGTGGTAATGGTAAGAAAAAATACATTTTTTCATATACATTTGGGTCGATTAATTGTGTTGATGTTCGTACTCCAAAATTTAAACATGTTGATTTACAAGCAGCGTCGTGTAATAATAATGAAATGTTCACTAGCATCGATGTTCGATGGCCACGGGTAGTAGAGGACAGCAAAATTTCAGGTGACTATGACATCATTAATGTTATGAGCAACCTCAATAGCAACAACTAGTTATTTGGGGATAGTGGATAACCGGTATGAACGTGGTTCATGGCCCCATTGAGAAATGCAGCTCCCAAGAAAAGAGGCGCTATGATGAGATATGTAATACTGTAGTTGCTTGTGTAATTTTGCAAAGCATAGCTAACTTTTTGAAAGATGAAGTTTCCTTTCTGGGAAGAGACAAAGTTTTCGCTAAGTGTTATGTTACTTTAGCACTGTACTTGGGAGAGAGTAAAAGGAAACAAATCACAAGCATGCTTAACGAAAATCAGTTTTTTGGTAGAACTTAAGAAAAGAAATAATTTTTTTTTAATCACGTAGGCTTAATGTAAGGATTATTAAAGAAAATACATCACGTAGGCTTAATGTAAGGATTATTAAAGAAAAAAATGTATTTTCCTATTTACTTTAAGTAAATCTTTAAAAACAATGAAAATTGTTTTTGTGACCCTGTACAGCCTGCCGTTTTGAAATCGGTGATTAAAATATGTCTTAACCTCTCCTTGCGCTGAAAGATTTCTTTCTCATTCTCTGTGGATCGAAATATAATTGCTTGACTCAAGTGTTCATGTTACTAATCTGTTTAAACATCTGCTTGGCAGTGTCTTTTACTCCAAAATGTTACAGCTGTCCTTGAAATGCTCTTTCGTATTGCTCAATGAAACTGGTTTGAGAAAATTTGTTTTTGTGATCTAATAAAATTTAATAGAATAATTTTATGCGAAGTGCCGTATCGTTTTTTTTACAATTTCTCATACCGAATTTGCGGTAAAGTCTGAATAAAAATATCGGTTAGTAATTGAAAGTGAATTTACAAATATGCATATCTGTTTTTCAGGATAAAACACGGATATTCTGGGATTGTTCAAGGCACCATCTCAAGGCAAGTGCAGAAATGATTTTGTTTGTGTAATACAGTTATGTACGATTACATATATAAACCCGCCAGAGTCTTGGGGTGTTTGTGTTGAGGTTACGTTATCATTGCGTTGGCCAGATTTTTTTTAGCAAGACAGAATATAGAGTGCTGTAGATCATTTTCACTATCGACGCTTAGGGAACGTTAGAAGGGCTCACTGAAATGGTAATTATGATATAAAACTAACCATCCTCCAGGACGTTTGAATGAATCAATAGTAGAGCAACCGTTTGGGTGTGAAAATAAGTTAGTAGTAGAGTAGGTACATATTGCCGGATGTAAAATCAAGGTGTAGGTCATGATCACGTTTCGAGTGCGTTTTAATTTTTGGCAACCATGTGCGCCTTCAGTCCAAACTCAGACGTTTGCCAAGATTCCGGCATACACTTGGAATTCCGGCGGTGGTTTTGCAGCCACAAGCGTAGCCACGCAACATGGAGTGTTAAGGTTATGACCTCATTGTGAGTTCTCGTTGATTTCTGCAAACATATTGTCCAAAAAGAAATCATGTTGGCTCAGTGGGAGACAAAAGTACTCGAGTTTCGGGTCATAGCGTATCTCGAGGTCTTCTTTCTATTTACAGCAATTTAGCTCCCATAAGTTCACCTGAATGGCATGTTGTGCCTCGGAGAGAGAGAGAGAGAGAGAGAGAGAGAGAGAGAGAGAGAGAGAGAGAGAGAGAGAGAGAGAGAGTGCATCTTTATGAAATTGGTAGGAAAATGATGGAATATTGCGAAGCACCACTTGCCAGTCATAAATCTTGAACACCATAATGTCTCGATACACCTAATATTTTCTTATGTTTTCGAGAGAGTGTAGTTTTAGAACAAGTGTACTGAAATCTCAGTTCTTTTCCCCTTTTGCGGCGTTGATCCTCACTGCTATTCATGCAAATGTTGCTGCTCTCATTTTATCGTGAAGCCTAAAAGCATCAGTATTCTCGAGACTAAATGTGAGGTTTTTATATACATTTGGTTTTTAGTTCTGTGTAAAACTGAACTTGTTACAGTTTCATAATATCAATAAATATTTTCGATAATAAGTCACTTAATGGAAGAGTGAGTAATTTCAGATCAAAATATGATATTATTTAGTGCCATTTTTGACCTGGGACAATCAAGGATTATACCAGCGTGAAATATAGCAGAAGCCGCGCAGCTGCTGTATACGAGTATACAGGGACCATATCAGTAGCATGTCAGTTCCCCTTAAATATATCGATGTTCTCACCCAGTTTTGTTTGCACTCACCTCCTAGTAGATGTTAGTGTGCTTTCTTTCAACTCTTTTACCACGCTTCATGTCGACACTTTCTTCGTGTCAGTCTTCTCCTTCCTACTTACACGTCCGAATTTTGCACCCAGTTGACCAACCGGTTCCTCCTATTTTCTCCACTCGGTCTAACCCCCTCAACAAATAGCTATCGTTTCACCTGCCAGAAACCATTTTATAACCTCGTCTTATATATATATATATATATATATATATATATATATATATATATATATATATATATATATATATATATATATACACACACACACATACATATATATAATCTTCTTTTCATCCTACCATATTTTATATGAATATAATCATCACCATCGGTTCAACCCTGTGACGCAAATTATGTAACTGAAATCTTAGCTCATCTTCAGCCTCCCTTCTCATAGTCCTTATCCGAGTAGGTTTGGGTCCCCGTTCTCTTCTAGTGCCCAGTGGAGCCCAGTTGACACTGTGAAGTTCTCTTGTCTTTGGAGAGGTGTGAAAGACATGCCCAAGCCTTCTCCACCTCCTTTTCATCATTTTCTGACCTTCTTATGGGATTTCTATAATTTCCCATGTATCTTTTCGCTCTCTATCCAGTCATCCTGCTTGATACACCAGGCATGTGTGTATATGTCGTGCCCGACATATTTATTTCCCTTCTTACCTGCATATTTCTTCTAATTAGCCGAAACAGTCGTCCACAGCGTCTTTCCCGTCGTCGGCCGCGTACGAGTCTGTTATTTCGAAGGGAATTATATTAAGGTAATGATATCTCTCAGAAAGGCGTAATGGAGACGAAACAGTAGTTTTCTTTGCTTTAATGATGAAAGTTAACTACAAACTTGAGTACAATTTATGGTTACAGTTACTATCTTGAAATCACTCTTGCTAGACAGTTCAATTATTATAGTTTAAATGGATAATTGTAAATCTGCACATAAAACAAAGTATTTATATGACTGCCCATATTGTAGACACACTCAAAACATTGAACAACTCGTGTCAGTGCATTAATATTAAAATATCAGATCAATAATATATTGTAGAAAATTCATACATCATACAATGAATTATCATTTAAAAGAATATTCATACATACAGTGAATTGTCACATTGTAAAATGGTTAACTGCAATAGTGAATACATAATGAAAATCAGTAACATATAGAGAAATTGGCAATAAATCATGTCTACAAGAACATTATTCTTCTGCCTTGGCCCTTTTTATTTCTTTTATAATCTTCGCAACATTTGAAATCACTACACGTTTGATTAAAATTGCAAATACCACAATTACAAGTAATATGATCAAATTGAATAGAGACAAAATTGGTGAAACCTTTTTTTGTAGTAGAAAAACTCATCTACCAATGGTAACTTATTCAGTTGTTTTAATTCTGACTGAGACAAGTGAAACTCTTTGATATTCTTAGAATAGTTCATGTATGGGACATATTTCTTGTAACACAGTTCAGTGAAGACATGAGGTTCATAGTACAACTTGTTTGGTATTACTAACTTTGATGTCTTATCAAAAGCATGAACATTATTGAAATTAATCTCTGTACTTAGATTATGGCAGTTGATTATGGCTGTTACAGTATTTAGTGAACACACAAAAATTGACTGTTCTACTAAGATGGAAACAAAGCTGTGTTTGGATAAATTGGTACTTTATACATTTTCTTGATTTTTGTTTTCAATTATTTCTTGAGCACAAGGATAGGCATTAGTAGTTTCGTAAAGGTTATCAAGGTTGCAAATGTACTCCCTTTCCTTTGAAATTATGCAATCTTTTAATTGAACATCAGTAATAAATGACATCATTAATCCATGTTCCTCTAATGCAAAATTGTTTTTCTCCCTCTCTCTTCTCTCTCCTTATTCTTTCTCTCTCTCTCTCTCTTTATTCTCTCTCTCTTTGTCTCTCTTTATTCTCTTTATGCTTTCCCTATCTAACTTTTCTTTGCACCACTACATATATACATATATATATGTGTATGTATGTATGTATGTATATATATATATATATATATATATATATATATATATATATATATGTGTGTGTGTGTGTGTGTGTGTGTGTGTGTGTGTGTGTGTGTGTGTGTGTGTATATATGCTTTTGAAGCAAAGTTTTTCTTGTATGCAAATTTCGTTGAATTCTATGGCTTTTTGATTGTTGATCAACTTCTCATTAATTTGACAGTATTTTCTGAACCTTCTACGTTCTTCCAAATTCAGTTGATGGACGAAAAAACGAAGATTTAACTCTCTGTTCCATTTACTGTAAACTCAACACCACTGCTGTTCCGTCACTCGTCGTGACCTCTTCAAAGTGTATAATCTGGACTGTTGTTGTTTTAGATTTAGCCGGCCTTGTGCCAGCACGGGCTCTTGCTCCTAGAGCAGCCCGTAAAAATCTGGACATAGCGCCTTGTTATTTTGTTACAATGTGCGGACGGATATTTAGCGTCCAAAACAATAATAATATAATAAATCATTATAATATCAATAAGTACAAAATAAACAGTTTTAGTTTGTTTACAATTATTAAAGTTACAATACAGTAGAATTTACAATAAAAACATCATTTACTTTGTGAAAAATAATGAAAACAAAGTCACGTGTTCTGGTGGCAACAAACAAAACAGAAAAGGAAAAGCAGGTATACGGATTATGGGGATAGGAGGAGTTGAAAGGGGGCGGGGGGGGAGGGGGGGAAGGAGAGAAAAAGCGGGTGATTTAAAAGGCGTTGCTGCCGTTGTTATGGATGTTTCTTATATTGGAGTTGTTCAGTATGTTGTAAGGCGTCTGCTACATCATTGATTTTGTTTCCATTATTTTTCGCAAAGTGAACTATGTTTTTATTATAAATTCTGTTGTATTGTAACTTTAATAATTGTAAATAAATTAAAATTGTTTATTTTGTACTTATTGATATTATAGTGATTTATTGTATTATTATTGTTTTGGACGCTACTATACATATCCGTCCGCACACTGTAACAAAACAACAAGACGCTATGTCCAGATTATACACTTTGAAGAGGTCACGACAAGTGTCGGAACATGTGGTGTTGTGTTTATAGTAAATGGAACAGAGAGTTAATCTTCGTTTTTTTGTCCATCAACTGAATTTGGAAGAACGTAGAAGTTCAGAAAATACTGTCAAAATAATAAGTAGTTGACCAATAATCAAAAAGCCATAGAAAGTTAAGTACACCTTAGTTTTACCAGACCACTGAGCTGATTAACAGCTCTCCTAGGGCTG